>NC_080705.1:48694950-49015142 GCF_943734765.1 Anopheles ziemanni | reverse complement strand
CGAAGAAGAGTATCATGGATTAACAGGAGGTAGTCAAATATTTCGGCTACGCATGCCATTACTCTTCACTATCACATTTTTGGGCTGGCCAAGATCCTACAACAGTTGAAAGCTGTAGCTTAGAATTATCATTTTCAAACAAGCAAATAATAAAATATTAATCCTTTATAATGCGTAAATTGTAACAATCTAATTCAGAAATAGCACTATGAGCCGAGCAAGTCAAATGGTAGTAGATGAGGTTTACAACCTGTGTTCCTGCACCAACGATGTTTTCGAGAACAAAACACAATAAAAAGGCGAATTTGAACTCAAACGGCTCAGCACCATATAACTTAAGAAATGCTGCACCAGAAGGAAGACGAAAAGGTTAACAGTTTGTCCAAATAAAGAACTTTTCGAGAAGCACACGACGTACCGGAAACGAGATGCCCAAATTAACATACATCTAGCGCATGGGTCGATCGCGCATTTGTTTAGGACGAACCGAACACGTGGCATAAGGAACAGCGATTACGCAATGTACACTGTGGTGCAAAATTGATCGGACACATCTGATAGCTTCGTTGATTCGCTCGTTAAACTTGTGTTATGATTGTTTCCCTCTGAATTCTTCTTCTTGGCGTAACGACCTCTTGGTCATGCCTGCCCGTTAAGGGCTAACGAGACTTGTTTCCCTGTTGTACGTGGATAGTCAGTCCTCTCGTACAGGGGAGGGTCCGGTCTCGGTTGGGATTCGAACCCACGCCGTCGAGGTGGTGAGCCCCGGCGCTCATGGGCTGAATTTCTAACCGGCGCTACCGCTCGGCTGTCGCGGACCCTCCCTCCGAATTATGTTTTTTAAATATTCGTTTTCCTTCGATACGTTAATGTTCATCATTAAACAATTTTTTTTAAATGTGAAATATTTTGGTAAAATTTTTTTTTCAACGAAGCTTTGAAAACCGCTGTGCATAAGTCCCCGACACTCATTGAAACCATCACACAATCAAACGACAATAATGAATGAGAATTTTAATGTCACTAATACTTCTACAAAACATTAGTGCCTATTTTTGACAAAAGTTGAAAGCTCACAATGGCCGACAGGAAGAAAACATCGGTAGCTCAACGAAGTAATGTTATTTCACTTCACAAACGCGGTGAATGAAACTATTCGTAACATTGCTGAATATCTTGATATTTCAAAGTCAATGGTATCGAACATCATTTCTCGCCAAAAAGCCACAGGCGGCATCGAAAATCGCCCCAGAAGTGGGCGTCCACCGATTCTTTCACAGCAAAACAAGCGGTATTTGACACAATTTGTATAAAAAGATCCGTCATTAGTGGCGAAAAGTTGGCTGCCGATCTGGACCCATCATCGGAAAATCTCTAAGCCGGTTCACCATCAGCAGAGACTTGAATGAAATAGGAATCAAGAGTGGTACACCTCGGGGAAAACCATTCATAAGTGAGCAGAACATATTGAAGCGTTTGGCCTACGCCAAGGAGCACGAAAAAAAACCAATGTCATTCTGGAAAAAAGTACTATGAACTGATGAAAGTAAGTTCAACGTGAGAGATTCAGATACACGTGTTAGAGTTTGGATAACTGGCGGTACCGTAGATGTACGATATTTGGCGCAGTTAAGGAAATTCTGCATAAAAAATTTAATAACAAAAGCAATGTTCGGTCAAATCATACCATTTTTTGCACAGTGCTGGCCTAACTACCATAGAATATAAGAAAAATAAGTGAGAAACTGAGGGGGGTCCGCGACAGCCGAGCGGTAGCGCCGGTTAGAAAATCGGCCCATGAGCGCCGGGGCTCACCACCTCGACGGCGTGGGTTCGAATCCCAACCGAGACCGGACCCTCCCCTGTACGAGAGGACTGACTATCCACGTACAACAAGGAAACAAGTCTCGTAAGTCCTTAACGGGCAGGCATGACCAAAGAGGTCGTTACGCCAAGAAGAAGAAGTGAGAAACTCTTAAATTAATATTTCTCCATGTTTCAGAAACTCTTTGTGTGGTACATTATGTTCCTAACTTGGCGCACGATTTTTTCAATGTTCCTTATTTGGCGCGATGTGTTCCTAACTTGGCGCACTTAAAACAAATTGGATGTAGTTTATGAAATTCAACAGTTTTATTCAAAAGTCAACTTAATGTGGCATCCTGGGTTTCGGGTTACACGGATAGAGGGTAGTCAGTATGGATCGGACTCTGAATAGAGAGGGTCGTGTGTGTCGACCGCTGCCCGTTGACTCGCAGCGTATGCGTTGATACAGCAATATACTAGCATGTAGGATATCACACTTAAAACAATAGAAACACATTTCAATAACAATTAAATAACATATTTAGCTTTTTTGCAGCAGACTGTCGTTACCTTCAATTTCATTGGGCTCAAACCCATGGAACTCATTTTGGTTGTCATCTGGCGATGTAATGGGCTGATCTGCATTATTTTTCATTTCCTGCCATACGTAGAACAAGTTGATATCACCTACAGGACCCGGCCAAATCAAATCTGATTGGTGTTTCTCAAACATTTGTAATTGACCAACTTTCAGATTCGATTCGAGGCATTCCAAACCAACTTTCGCCTCAGTATTTTCGGTGATCTTGTCATTGCCGGATTCAATCGTGATATTCGCTTCCTTAATCGAGTTATCTTGTAAAAGCATGCTATAGCTGACCGCACTTGGATTCCAAGGCACGATACCACATTGGCGAAAACCATTAACAATAACCGTTTTTAAATTTTTCATGTTGTCAACCGATTTTTTTAGAAGCGGGGCGACTATGTGCTTTGGTCGTTGTTCGCCGGCATACAAAACGCGGTATTCGATCAAGTGCTTGTTCCATTGGACTTTTAAGGGTCAGAAAAAGGACACGTCCAAAGGCTGCAGTACATGGGTCGAGTTGGGGAATAGAGAAATGAGTGTAATCTGACTCTTTCGACAAAACTCAACAGTCTCATACGACACATGCGTAGTATGACCGTCGACAAAAATGATAATCGGCAGCGGTACTCCAGTCTTTTTCACCCAGGGAAGAAAAACATTTTTCAAATATTCAAAAAATGTTTCTTGCGTCATCCATCCCGATTTGTTCCGTCCAATTGACCAACCCGATGGTGCACTTCGTACGATTTCACTCGGCAGCCTTTGCTTGTATGGGAAGAGCAGCATCGGTGGTGCCAGAGTACCTTGTGCATTGGCTGCAAACAGGGCTGTATAACTTTCCTTTTCTGAATTCCCATTTCTGGTGTGGACATATTTTTCACCAGTTTTGGCTAATACTTGTTCTTTTGTTGGCACCATCCGAACCGCCGTTTCGTCCATGTTGAACACACACTCGGGCTTTTCCAGAATATGTTGAAGTTTTTGGTTTTCAATGTAAGAACGTATTTCATTGAACCAGTTTCGGATTTGGATTTCTGAAACGGTGGTGCGCTGCTTGGACAGTGCACTCGGAATACGACGAGAGATGTCAGGATGGCGCCCCAAGAATAATTTCAGCCACTTAAGACCGGGGATCCCCGATGTGAAAGGGTTAGGTTTTCCAGACACACGAAGAAAATAAGCAACTGATGCCTTCAACCGTTTGGCATCGACCGGAAACCCCGTTTGAGCCGACAAGCAAATCCATTCAGTTATCAACTTTTCCTCTTCCGCACTCAAAACAGTAGGTTTCCCCGGTGAACGTAGCTGTTGCAGCTTCAACCATCTGCGTACCGTGGTCTCCGGAACACCGTGAGCAGCAGCTGCTTTACGAACAGAACTGCCTCTCCTTACCATGTCCACGGGTTTTTCAAGTGCAGTTTCAGAATATTTGAAGTAATTTCGCGACATTGTTGCTACTACTGTGGCAAACTGAACGTTCAACTCAAAAAAAGAGTTCAATCTTCTCTTATTGGCTTCTCTCGTGCAACTGAAGCTATATCTTCGCTATCTTTTGTCTCATTCATCAAAGCTTTCTATGATTGAAAAATATCATCGCTAGCAAATTCGTTACTAGCAGCGCAAACAGTCATATACTCCACGGTGAATAATTAGGAACATTGTGTGCCTAACTTGGCGCAAAATGTTGTCGCTTCAAATTAGCATAAATATCTCAAAAAGCACCGAATCTAACCACGATTCAGTGGAAATACTTACATTTTAACAGTTTCGGTTAAAAAAAACATTAATAATATTTGTTTTGCCTTTAAATTATTGGAAACAGTTGAACCCACTCCTTAGCAGCGTTGCTAACGCGGGTAAAAATGGCGCACTTGTAGGATGGAATTTTTCATTTAATTAAATTTACATTCAATAACCAAAAATCAATCACATGTTTTGATGCGGAAGTATTGTACAAACATAAACAAATATTTGACTACATATTTTAGGCTGAAATGTTTTGGAAATAGTCTAATATCGAAGAAAATATTAGAAAGTGCGCCAAGTTTGGACCCGCGCCAAGTATGGTGCTTCTACGGTACCTCTCTAGAAAAAAAGAATATGCGTGGAACTGTTAAGCATGGCGGCGGATCAGTTATGGTATGGGGTGGTATGTTCTATGGTGGAGTGGCCACCTTGGAGTTCATTGAAGGTATTATGTTCAAAGAAGACTACAGAGATATTCTGGAACGTAATATATCAAAATCAACCAGGAAATATCGGTTAGGCAGCAACTTTGAGTTTATGAACGACAATGACCCTAAGCATAAGTCGAAGCTTGTGACGGAGTATTTGGCCCAAAAAAACATCACTGTGCTGAATCACAGTGTAGTTCTAACTCACGTTTTGGATCAAACAACACTTACAACGGTCGTTCACTCAGACTAACCTTCAATTGCTCAAAAGCTTTTGCTTGAACACTCCCCCACTCAAACTGAGCCTCCTTCGTCAGCAATGCAAACAACGGTGCCGCTACTACACTAAACTCCGGTATAAACCTTCGGAAGAACCCCGCTAATCCCAGAAACTGCTGTTCCTATAGTATTTTTTCCGGTACGGGAAATTCCTGAACCGCCCGGGTTTTGGCTGCTCCTGGACGAATTCCGTTCTTCGAGACTTCGAATCCCAGAAAATCCACGCACGACTTAAAGAAATATGACTTCTTAAAGTTTATCGTAAATCCGGTCTCTTTGAACACCTCGAGCAGCTTTTCAAATTTTCCTGACAATTCCGCCACACTTTTCTCGCCGACGACTAAGTCATCTATATAGGCCACCACCCCTTCCTTCCGCAACTTTGCTGTGGCTCGCTGGAACACCGAACACCCATTGGTCAGCCCAAACGGCATTCTCAAAAATTGGTAATGGCCATCGCGCGTTGAAAATGCCGTGCACTTCTGACTGTCCTCGGCCACGGGAATTTGGTAGTAGCCCGAATACATGTCTAACGTGATGAACATTTCAGCGCCACTAAGTTTCCCTGGTATCGCAAAATTCATTCATGAACGATTCCGAAGGCGAACATGTGGATGAGGGTTGTAGCGGAACGTGAACACGGCTGGTACGGGGTAAAACGATGAACGCACCATGAACGATTCGTCGCTCGGAAACGGTAATCCCAAGCGCCACAAGCTTCGGGTCGAGGTAGGGAATTCAATGGGCAAGAGCGAGATGGTGATAGCCTTGTCTCTTTTACACCAACGCAGAAATTCCCCCGTCCCGCCACCGCCAGAAATCTCTGGCCACCGCGCCCATCTGGTGCCGTGACAGCCGATCCGAACCGAAAAATCGAGGCTTGTGATTGGCTAGCCGAACCCTCATGTGTGAAGTCATCAAAGTGCGCATGCGCATTTCAATACGATACGAAGTTTAAATGCCCTGCGCGATCGGGTCTTCGAAACCCCCGAAACACTGCACGAAGTAAAGCAAGCCAAATTTTGGCTCAATCGGGACCCGCATAGTCAGATCAATTTGGTTGAAAATTGCCGAAGTAAAACCGAAGTTGCCGCGGCAAAAACGAAAAATGGAGGCCCCTTTCGGGGCCCGCGCTCTTTTTCTCGTCTCTCCCTTCTACACATTCTCATGTCTCGAGCTGTTACGCGGACTTGAACCGCGTTGTTTCCCCTCCGGTCTATGCTCACCTACCGCAAGACCGTCGCTCTTTGTTGAGAACGGTGTGCTAAAGGCCTATCTGAATAGAATATTCAGAATGATTGCAGAATTCACGCTCCATAGTGAATAATTCATTTTGCGCTACCAGGGACAGTCGATAATCCACGGCCATACGAAACGATCCATCTTTTTTTGGCACCATCACCACTCTGCTGTTGTACGGAGACTTGGACTCCACTACTATGCCTGCCTCTATTAATTCGTCCACTATGCCGCGTAAAGCAGTTTCACGCGCATACTCCATCCGATGGGGTTTCGTGTACACTGGATCCTTATCGCTTAGTATTATTTTTATTTCGGTCCCTTTTGCGACCCCTTACTCTTTCATGTTTTTCGCAAAACACTTGCGATACCGGTTTATTAAACTCAAAATCTCTTCTTTTGGCCCCTCCGCGTTCAAATCCTCCGCTAGGATTTCTGAGCCTTGACTGTAACTATCTACGGTGTACATCGTCTCATAAGTTTTTGCTGAAACTTCCACTAGCCTTTGCTTTGTCATGTCACACTCACTCCACAATTGTAGCATAATCTTTCGTCACCCGTTGAACAAAGTGCTGCTTTATGGCCAAGCTGGCCACATCTGTATCTGGCATCTTTGGCCCACAATATATGGCTGCAGCCATTACGGGTACTTCCGGGAGGTTATGGATGTTTAGGAGAATTGGCCAAAACTGTGTGTTGGTGTTCTTAAATATCGGTAACCCATGAACGGACATATTTAGATGGAGCTTCAAAATGACATTCACATTCTCATCGCTAAAAACATTAAAGAGCATTTTTAGAAAATAAAGATCGAATAACATTCATCTGTTTCAGTACCTTAGCTCAACCAGCAGACTTTTGTGCACGCCATGGTGCCAATATTGTCCTTCTTCTACCTTCACGATTTCCTTCGATGGATGTCGGTCGATCTTCAATAACGTCCTGGCATCCTTAGGAAGTTTACAGTCGCTCACATTTCGTATGATTTCCATAACATCCTTAATAGACTCGTACGACGGCTTATGGTCCACAGCCCATTTCCGTAATGCAGCGATAATGGAATACGACTCTGCTTCGGTTTCCGAAGATTCATCTGAACTTTCATTCAGGTAGTCTTCCACGACATCCTCTGTCTCATCTGCAGACGTAGAATCTACCTGTAATTCTACAACTTCTTCAGTAAATCTACAAGTTCTTAGCTGTTCCTGTGAATCTACAAAGCAGAACATGAATCAAAACACGAAGATCACAAACTAAATTTATCATTATTTACCACTTGTTTCACATTCAGGCTGATTCTCAACTTCCGAGCCATTTGGTAATGTATCCCGATAGCGATACAAATACGAGTTGTATGTGATTCGCTTGGAAAAACTTTAAAAACTCCTCAATCCTGCATCGTAAATTGAGGCATTCGGATGGGAACCAAATAGGGTTCCGAATTTCGGCCCCATATGTCACTCAATTTCATATGGCCGAGTGTTTCATGGGTCCTGCCAACCTCTCTACTGGCGAGCTGAAGCTGCCCCCCATGAAACACTCGGCCATATAAAATTGAGCCGTCGGTGGAACGATCGCTCGATTCTCTTGTACCGATTATCTCGTTCCATCGATTCCATATGATCCACGCTCCCAAGAGCTCAGCCGGAGTACGGACCCCTTGGGCACGCAAGTGACAGAAGACATCTAAATCGCGGCTCAGTATTGCTTACGCGGTCGCCCCCATCATCAGAGGCGGAGCCCTTTAAAAAATGAGCGAAAACTCTCAAAAATGTTTCATGCCCGGCAAGCAAAGAGAGTGTACTTTCGTAGGCGAGGAGTACTATGCGGTAGGCTGAAACGTGGGGAAGCGCGATGAGGTGAGCAAAAGTTTGCCTGCACGAGAGAGAATCGCACGATGAGTTGAATTGTGCGGGAGAAGTACAGATGCACAGCGTAGTTTTGGCCGATCGGTAAATAACTGCCAAAGCAGGCTTTGCAGCGCAGTCTAATTTTCTAACTCGTGCAGTCTGTGAACTTACAGTTCGGTCGCGCGTTTTGAACAGTAAAAACTTGTGATTTTGTGCTGATGTTTTCAAAAAAAAAGACAAATGGTCATCTCCAGGATACCTTACGAAGGCCCAGGACGTTGGTTTGTAGATCCGTACTGGAATTTACTCCAGCGGAAGTGGTAGAAGAAAAAACAGACGTGTTGGTGTTTTACGCCCGAAAGCTGGCAACAACACAGTTAAATGTGCATTTCCAAATAAGTTTTGGCTATCCGACTGAATAAACGGATAAGAATTCAAAACAAAATGCATCCTTTTGTTTTTTTGTCTTCTGGCATACCCAAAATAACGAAAGAAACGACCGTGGGAAACACAACGAGAGTGTCGACGCCTAAACCTTTGTTCGGAATTCAGCGATGTAGGAACAGTTCTGATTTACTGCGACAATCAGTCTGCAATCACCATCGCTAAAAACGGATCGTATAACCCTCGGACGAAGCATATAAGCATACGCTACCATTTTGTGCATGAAAGCTTAGAAAATCAAGTGGTGAAACTCGAATATGTGTCGAGTAAATTACAACTGGCCGATGGATTCACTAAGCCTTTGCAACGGATGAACCAAGCTAGGTTTTGTAATAGTAAAGGAATCGTGAATTAGGGAGAAATGTTATAGTAGGCATAGGAATAAGTAATTCACGATTACTATGGCAAAGATAATACTATATATTAGCAGTGCATCTGCTAATAAAGTTCATTCGGTTAAGGAACCATTCTGCAATATTTTTAAACACGCTATAACTTCGTCAGTTTTCAAGATATTTTAAATCTGTAAACGGCATTTTTTTAGTATATGTGTATCTTTTGGCGTTCTTGGTTTTTGATACACCCTACCCTTTCTTCGCTCGGTGCATAGTAAACGGGATTTCACGAATGTCGAAAACTGAATAAGTTTATTTTTCTGCGCAAAAAAAGGTTTATGGTTGAAAAAAAAGTGCGCTGAAAAGTAATAACAAAATTATTAATTTCAAAATTTTACGATTCAAACTGCCACGTGTAGTCAGACTCAAAGTTTTCGAGAAAGTGACAACGCACAGCTTACGTGCGTTCTCTCACCAGAGAAGTAACTTTATTTAGCAGGAAATTTTACCGTTATGAATACAGGATACAGGAAGAAGGGATTCATCCAGGAACAGGAATACAAACCAGGATGAGAGGATCCAAAAATTGTATATTCAAATGAAATATCTGATATAGTGTTTTAAAATACCCTTCAGTTGCATAAAAGTAGTTGCATAAAAAATATAAACGGCTTTTTTTCTGTCAATAATTCCATGGTTATTGTTTTATTAATTCTTATATGATGATTTTGGTTGTTGTTGATGTATCGTATGCTTCACACTTAATACAAATATAATTTGTCTTTGCTACACAACGTCCGCAAATACATTTTCCACATTTTTCGCAGTTGTTTGTGAACTTAACAGCTTTTAGTCTGGCAGTGTTTTCTTTTCAAAGCTGTTTGCCCTTGGGAGTGGGTAACGGTGGGATCCTGGTTTTCCCTTGTTTGTGCAGGTGGTATACTATTGCTGAAATAATTTGTGGCAAGTTCTTCTGCAAGTTTGGGCAAAAATTATTTTCTAGAAATTTGTATGCCTGTAGTTCTTTTATATAAAATCCAAGAATTGTTTGCAGCAAGATCTAGTATTGTACATTAAAAAACTTAGTGTAGTGGCCATCTTCTCGATTGCGATTTCACAGAATATTGCTTTGCCATTTTATCTGTTATATCAACTCCACATTTGTTTTCGTTATAGAACTGTAATGTGCTGGGTAAGCACTTATTCCCTTTACCTAATGTTACACTTCTATGTTTATTTCTCAGAACACATGCTGTTTTGAACAGTTCGAACCCATGTTTGGAGTGTTACATAAATTTGTCATAATTTTAGCAATTTGCATCTGACTTTTTTTTTGCGGCACCAACCGAAAGAAAACAATTATCATACCGTCTTTCGGTCACACAAACTCTCTTCGGAGAGAGGCCTTGTCCCACTAGGGGATGTCGTGCCACATAAAAAAAAAACACATAAATTCCATGGTTCGCACCAACACATGCATAGATCTGGGCTGCACGTTCTCACTAACACACGCTCATAAGCCCGTGGCTCATACTTCTAACTTTTACTGCAAAATAGGAGTTTGCATGCAAGTTTTTGTCTAGTGGGACAAACGCTTTATTATCGAAATGCGTCTGTATTTTTGTTAAGAAACAAATTGTAAATTGTTAATGCTAAATGAAAATAGGTAAAACAAAAATAAATCAAACTGACTTGTCAAAGCACAACGTTAGATTTGCAAAATGCATCCTGAATTATCATGTTCTAACATGAACTCTTCTATCTTTAATTACTATCCAGCTACAAGTTTTACTTCTGACTACTTCTTCAGCTTCTAACGCAGACAATTTATATCCATTCGTTATGTATCGAAGCTTGCTCTGTTCTGTCGAGTCGCTGCTCTACAACACTCCTCCTCGACATCGATAGGGGCTAACAATCGACTTAGCAGATCTCTTGACAAAACCTCTGCAAATATGCATTCTGTTGGCCAATACTGCAGGTCTTGCACGTAAAACTATTTTGTTCCGATATGGTAAGATCGTTTTTCAATTTTTCAATTTTCTACAATTCGAATGCAGCTTTGATTATCTTCAAACACTTGGATAGGTTCTGCGTTTTCTCTTGTTTCATTGAAGTCTTTCATCAATTTCATTATCCATCGCAATTCTTGACAAGCTTCACTTAAAGCAATCAACTCTGCTTCTGTACACACAGAACTGTTTTCGTGATGTCCAGCTCATTAACCCACCTCCAAACCGAATCAGGAATCCAGAATTCGTTTTCCTATCCCGTTGGTTTCCGGCCCAATCTGTATTTGAAGCGTGTATCCTATACAGAGGTCAACTTGGGAAAGAAACAAAGAAATTCAATTTGTCACTTCATGCTGAAGCGTTTCCGCCAAGATGATTAAATACTGATAAGGTGACTTTTTTTTTTTTGTGGCACGACATCCCCTAGTTGGACAAGGCCTCTCTCCGAAGAGAGTTTTCGGTGACCGAAAAACGGTATATTATAGATCGGTGGTCAGCCGTTCGTAATACCGGAGGGTGCCAGACTCGAGGTTCGATCCCACACCTGTGGCGTGGTGTTTCCTCGCGCTACCGCTGCGCCATGGGCACCCCCAGGTGACTTTTTGGGAGGTATTTTTTTTAGAAAATGGCGACCGTGATTTTTGACAGCATGGTGATAAACATAGAATGTAAACAACTATGCAAGTAACCAGAAGGTACGTGAGGTGAAACTTCGACACATTTGGTCGAAAAATCGGTGACCCACTACAGCCGACGGCTTCTTAAACATTTGCCATGCGAACAAAATGAAAGCAATTGAAGAATCGGTTGTTTTGGTTCTCATGCGTTGTTGTTTGTTTATCCTCTAAGGACGATTCCCGCCAAAATCAGCATACTGTCAAAATCTATTTTTCGATTTTTTGCAGTCTAGACGTTAAAATGCTCTACATTTCTCTACCTTATATAGAGTGTATTTATCTTGGTTTCCGCCTTTCGTAGTTTGACAGCAATGACGTTTCGTCTCAACCAAGGTCACTATATTTCTACATAGAGGTGGGAACGAAGTTGTCATTGCAACACTCCTCCTCAATAACTGTTTCCACCATTCGACGACAATTCCAGCATACAAGAAAACTTTCGTTGCTTAATCGTCCCTAACGGTTTTGTTAGTATATCGGCGGCCATCTCCTTAGTGGCGCAGTACTCCAGTTTAAGTACTCCTCGATCGCACAGATCCTTCACGAAGTGCTCACGAGTCTCAATATGCTTAGACCGGCGACTTGTACGTTCCGAACCGACAAACTGAATGCAACTTTGATTGTCCTCTAGCATCTGGGTTGGCTCCTCCTGAAGATCGCCCATCTCCTCCAACCAGCCTCGTAGCCAAACTAATTCCCTAACGTACTCTGCCTCCATGGACGAGAGAGAGCCCCATTCTTGCTTCCTACTAGCCCACGATACTGCCGCGCCACTGTAGCAAAACACATACCCCGAGGTAGACTTCCTGGTATTTATATCGCCTGCCCAGTCAGCGTCGGTGTAGTCAATCAAATCTGCGCCCGTGTCATTGTATACGAGTTTCCGGTCCCGTGTCTCCTTGAGATATCGTACCACTCGTTTGGCTGCCACGTAGCCCGTCTGGGTTGGTGCTTCCACCTTTCGGCCCAATATTGCTGCGCTAGCCGCTATGTCTGGTCGTGCACAAACAGCAATATATAGAAGAACACCTACAAGGGCTCTATATTTCGAGCCATCCTCAAAGCTGCGCTTTGTTATCTGCTTTTACAAAATCAGAATCCATAGGTGTTTTGACACCTTTTGCGTTGTGCAGCCCAAACTTCTCCACTATACGATCAATGTAGCCGCTTAGGCATACACTGTAACATCCGTTTTCACAGTCAATTTCCAAGCCCAAAACATAATTCAAATCGCAAAAATTGGTCATTGCAAACTTTTCCTGCAATGAGTTGTACACTGCATCGATTTGTTTTTCATCTTCCGAGCCGACTATGATGTCGTCGACATATACCAACAGATAAACTATCTTTTCTGCTTCATCTTTCATGTAGAGGCAATTATCCGCTTTGCTTTGCCTGAAACCCATTATAGCCTCATAGCCGGGGCAAACACCTCGTCATAATCTTGACCATATTTCTGGGAATATGATTGCGCGACTAAACGCGCCGTATACTTCATCACATGCCCCGTCGAATCACGCTTGATTTTATACACCCATCTACAACCTACTGCCTTTCGGTCTGGTGGCAACTCTACCAAATCCCACGTTTCATTGTCCGAGTGAGATTTTAGTTAATTCAGCATTGCCTTCTTTCCATTCCGCTTGGTTTCGACATGTCTTCATGTATTTCGACATTCACTACTGTTTATTTACACAATTTTATAAAAAGAAACGAATCGCGTGAGGAAGAAAGCAAAGCAAGCAATCTTATTCAGAATTCAGAAGCTTTGCCTAGGCTTCGTGGTGTATCAACTCGGACCAATGAGCAGTTACTCCAAATCCACTCATATTTAGCGAATGAAATGATAGTAGTGACTAATAAAATTATGTTTCATGTGTGTATACTACT
The DNA here is from genome assembly GCF_943734765.1 of Anopheles ziemanni. Lineage (NCBI taxonomy): Eukaryota > Metazoa > Arthropoda > Insecta > Diptera > Culicidae > Anopheles > Anopheles ziemanni. Next base: position 49,001,847 of record NC_080705.1, on the reverse strand, counting down.
GGATCCTTTCATTTATCGAATATTTGTCTTAAAAGATTTAGTCGAAGTAAAAATGCTTATACTATGCTTTACAGTTAGCTCTAACGATAAATTTATATCACTTAAAGTAATCATTGAACCGCACTCCACCGTTTCTGCTACGAATTGCATGGCGTTCTATGCGAACCATGTGCACTTTCTTCTCTCACTAGCAGCTTAAATAAGAGTTTATAATTTCAAAATGATTAGTTTGATTGAGGTTGCCGAAAAAGGATTTCATTATTACTTAAATAAAAAACTTACCAGATCCGGTTACCGACACTTCATAGATGCGTCGATAGCATCGAAAAGAACTTTGGAGTGATTTCCACTTATCCCTCAACAAGTCATCCGGAATCTGAACTCATCCGCCATGGCCTTCCAAGCATCTACCGCAGCATTTGTGTTTCGGTACAACCTGTTTTGTCGGTTGCACAAACACTCGTGTGCCTCTACCCTACTTATGAAGGCAAGTGTTTCCTCATCAGGCATGTACATAGTCTGTAGGGAAAATGTGAAAAACAGTGAATGGTTCTATTTCTAGTCTAGCATATTAAAAAATGCATCAGTACTTTAATTATAGAAGCGTGCAAATCATTTATTAATATAGTAAAGCATCATGCATGACCCCTTCACGAAATGCTTAAGCATTGTGTAAAAAACTTTCGTTCAATAGCAAGGCATATACAGGTGAACGTCGATTATCCGGGGGTGTGGGGACTGGTAGGTCCCCGGATAATCTAATTCCACGGATAATCGAACATATACTAAAATACGTTTATAATACCTGGTTTGAGTCTTAGCTAGTTCACTTTTGACCAGTTCCAGTTAGTTGATAAATCATAAAACATGTTTGAATTATTTTTTTATGGTAATTTTCATTACTAATTTCGATCCGACAAAGACACCCGGAAAATCCGGCCCCCGGATAATCGACGTCCGACTGTACTTAATGAAATTGTCGAACATCGTACAAATTCACTTTTCACTACGCATAAAGAAACTACGCCACACCGGACCCGACACGATGAGTAACCAAGCTAAGCCAAACAATGAATTGAATCAGCATCAAGCAGTAAGTATAAATAATCTATATTACATTAAAGATATTTTAACAAACACATTTGTACCGTCTTGATACATTTGATGTTTCTTGTCGCAGTAATTGGTTATCTATCCGGCTAGCAACTTGCGTCGTGAACTTAGATCCGAACACTTCTAAAATGGTTCCAACCGATTGCTTTCCAAAACGTAAACAAACTGCTCTTCAACAAGTAGGAGATGACGGGAAAATATTCACTGTGCCAATCGGTAAGTGGGACGGTCAAAAAAAGAACACTTGTCTGACTTTGCCATAAGTCATAATTTTGCCAGCCTTCTTCGAAGCAGCTAGCGACACGAAACTGCACAAGAGACTTGTCCAAACTTTGCGAATATTAAAAAAAAAAAAAAAAAAAAAAAACTCCAATTACGGAAATAATAGGACACGAATGAAAAAAGTCTTGTTTTCGAGCCAGACACTAAAAGTCGGACACCTTACACATCACACAGAAACCATTGTTTTAATCTTTGGTAACATTACCATTGGCAGTTATTACTGCTTGTAATCTTTTGGGTACACTTTCAACTGTATTGTTCTTCCAAATCTCTATTTTTAAAATTGTTCACTCACGTCTTCATATCGTAAAGTTTATTACCCGTACTTTAAGTAGTTTATTTCTTTGTAACCTTTTAGGTCTTTCGCAACGCGCGTTTGGTTTCAGTTTTGGTTGACTCGCCAATAATCCTTTTTCCCTGTTTGCCCCTGTCCTTTTATATCTATTCCTATCACTAACACTAGTATCTAACTATAATTCCTATAACTATAAATTCCTATCACTAACACTAGTATCTAACTATAATTCCTATAACTTTAATTCCTATAACTATAAACTATACATTTGCTTAGTGCCTACATAAAGGCGCTACACAACTTACTTCAGACAAATTCTTTGGTCAAGTTTTTCCAATTCTTCTTTCATTAATGATTCCAATATTGTCTGCATGCTGTGGGGGGTTAAGAAAACAAATGGACAGTTGTAAAGCAACCACATCTTCGTCATAAAAGCTGTATGTTTAGGATCGTTGTCCAGATAAAATCCAAAGTTGTTCGTGATGCCTAGTTCTTCAACACTCGCATGCACATTTTCGTTAAGAATGTTGATGTAATAAATTGCATCCATGTTTCCCCGAATGACATGCAGTTTTCCTAACCCCTTTGCAGCCATACAACCCCAAATCAACATGGGTCCACCCTTCTTGATTCGCAGTCTTTATGGTGAACTTTTCATCGTAAGATTCACCAGCTTTACTCTTTACATATTGGCAGTCATCTGATCCATAAAGGTTGATTTTTGTTTCGTTTCTAATTAAAACCTGTCTAAATAATCAAATCTAGCTACAACATGGTTGTTTGAGAATTTTTGAGTAAAATAAATGTGATACCTTGAATCAAAGTTCTACATCTTTTTCCATGCATTATTTTGCGAAATCAAGCCGTAGTTAACCTTTTTGTTTCGGATGTGAATAGTTTTTTTACAGCCATTTGTCCGAAAAAAATGGGGTTTTCTTAGAAAAAGCCGTACAGTTAAAACATCAAAATGTAATCCACGCATGTCACGCAGCCTTTTTTTAAGTTCAACAGCACTCGTAAATGGATTTGATCGATGTTGTCTAACAGCGCTCCGTCCGTCTTGATCGCTAATTTTACGTATTTTTCTCTATTATTAGTTTTAATTTGAAAACTACGGTTAGCTTTGTATATCTTAATAATATCATGCACTATTAACTGACTTATATTCGTGAATTCGTTAATTTCTGGGACACTTTTGCCCTGAGTCATGTTGTGTATGACGATTTTTCAATAATCTATCTTAGACATTTTCAGTGATTAAAATTTTCACTACACTTGATGCTCACCTTCTAACTACCAACTTAATTTGCTTAAGTCATACTGATACATGACTATTTTTTGCCATATCATCGAGAAATGCATGATAAAATGAGGTGTCCGACTTTTAGTGCCTGGCTCGAAAAAACTACTTTTTTCATTCTTGTTCCATTATTTCCGCAATTGGAGGTTTTTTGTTTCTTTTTTTACATATTCGCAAAGAACAAAGGTTGGAGAAGTCCCCTGTGCAGTTTCGTGTCGCTAGCTGCTTCGAAGAAGAAGATAACTTAAATCAAAGTTAAAAGATAGTTCTATTTTCAAGCGTACGACTTTGAATGCCTGGTACTGTACATAATAATGTGTCGTGTTTAGGATGATCGAATGATCGATTTACACTGTTTGTAGGGCCAATTTGTCGGCATCTAGCTGCTCTTTGTTGGTAGTAGGCAGTCAATTGCACGCGCACGGTTTTTGTTTGGTTTCGTTAGGAAGCACTTTGGGCTTATTAAGTTTAACTTTGCCGTTATCGGTAGCAACATTGGCGCACCGAAAAGGGGTCGCGCTCTCACCGTCCGTCCACACGGCGCTGCGACAATTCTGCGACCGGGGTTTCTGCGACCGATTTGTGTTCACCGGAAGTGTCAAAGTAATCAAAAGTAGCCCAAGTCGGCCATCTTGCATGTCAAAAGTGTCGCAGAAACTCCTGCCGGCACTGAGTAGCAGCGTTGGACAATCTGGCCAACGTTTTCGTCGCAACTTTCTGCGACATTACAAAAAGACCGTTATTCGTATGTAAAAATGGTCATTGTCGTGGTTTGTTCGACGAGGAGGAGTTTTGATATAGTAAATAAATATACTGGCGTACTAATTCATGTTTTTAATGCGTTTTTTTATTTAATTGTGTTAAAATGAAAGAATGTAAATAATAATGTTAATGTAAATGCATATAGCATATTTTTATTATTCTAGAAAGTCAACAGCATTAAAGTAAAAACAAGTAACGCCGGTTTGTTCGACGATAAAATAAATAGACAGTTAATAAATATACTGACGTATTAATACATGTTTTGAATCCCTTTTTTAATTCAACTATTGTATTAAAATGTATGAATGTAAATAATAACTTTAATGTTAATGCGCCCTATAGCATATTTTGGGGAATCATTACATCGGTAAGCATTTTAGAAAGTCAAAAACATCAATGTAAAAACAAGTAAACGTTAAAAGCGTAGTTTTGGAAGCGCTTAAGTATTGTTCAAACTTTTCGATATGTCCGTTATCCGTATCCTTTTTAGCTCGACTAGAAAGAGTTTTATTCTGGAGTTTATATTTTTGTTCACAAATAACATAAAAACAGACGTAATAAAAACGATGCACAAGTCGATGATCAAAAGCACTTCTATCGACTTAAACGTTGGTTGTGCTGGTAGGGTGGAGTGCAATACAAAAACAAAACAAACAGTGTTGTGCTATTTTGTTCTGAGTTTTAGGAGTGGGTTAAAAATTTTGTAATGTGCGATCCAGAGATAATGCTAAGTTGGACGCAAGCCTGGGCTTCATCTACTACAACAGCGTCAGCGTCGCCAACGGTTGTGGATGCGGCCAATGCTGATGGAGCGGGATGAAAATGCCAGCCAGCTGTTGGGCAGTATTCTCGAGGAGGAGCTGGATGGAACAGTTATCAACTTTATGAGGATTTCTCGGGAAGATTTCCGGTACCTATATAGCTGGATAGCACCCAGTATCCGGAGGCAGGACACCCAGTAATCCGGAGGCAGGATGCGCCTTTCCGTAACGGCGAAAGACAAACTGATTGTTACACTAAGGTATCTTGCTTCTGGAGATGATTACAAGAGTTTGGAGTACGCTTACCGGGTGTGAATAGAAAAGCAATAATTAAAATCGTGACAAGTGAAGCTCACGAGATTTTTCACTTGTAAAGCCTGTCTCATAGTAAATTGAGCCAAAGAAAGCGCGCTACTGTGGCGCCTCTAGTAGCGTCAGCCGGAAACTAATATTTTTAGTAGTATAAGTGAATAGTAACAATGAAGTTGTGCAAGTTTCAGACCTGTACTATTGTTTTTCGCTAAATGCCGTATAATGGAAATTCATCGACCAAAAAAAAATCCGCACAAATAACTGGAGCGCCGGTGGACAGATTGGCAAGGCCTGGAATCCATAATAAAAGCAAAGAAAAATTTCAAGCATTTTTCTTTTGTACAGTTATACATAAGGATTGTTATAAAAATAGGTTTTTACTTTTTGCGTGTTCCCTGTTCTTATAAATTCACGTACTTTTTTTAGCCGATTTTTCGACCTGCCATTATTCCAAGGTTGTCTTGGAGTGGTACTGGGCCAATAAGATCACTTGGTACCAAAACCAAATTTCCCAGAGTTTCACCCCATCGAAAAAATGTGGGCAATCACATAGCCTCGTCTTAGACAAAGTGGTGAAACAGTTACTGATGTTCTTGGTAAGAGGAAATGAACGGAGGTTGCGAAAACGGTGTCTCTTTCCACGACATGGGCGTTAATGCAGGAAACAAAAACAAAATACGTGAATTTAAAAGAACAGGGAACACGTAAACAACATATTTTTATAACAAACCTCATGTAAAACTGTACAAAAGAAAAATACTTGTCATGTTTTTGTTGTTTATTTTGATGGGTTCCCGGTATATTCAATTTGCTCAGTTGCCTTGGTGCTATAGTATTTTATGCGGATTTATTTTTGGTCGTTCAATTTCCATTATACGGCATTTTGCGAAAAACAATAGTACAGGTCTGAAACTTGCACAACTTCATTGTTACTATTCACTTATACTACTAAAAATATTAGTTTCCGGCTGACGCTACTAGAGGCGCCACAGTAGCACGCTTTCTTTGGCTCAATTTACTATGAGACAGGCTTTAGATATCGAAGCAGTGCATCTCCAAATTTTTCCCAGAAGTATGTCACCAGCTAATTCAAATACTTCGGGAATATGTGAAGGTAAATTAAAAATTAAACCTAAAAGCCCTTAACAAACTAAACGAAAATTAAGGAAATGATAAACTAATCCTAATTATCTACTAATGATAAGCCCTACCCTACCCTACCCTACCCTACTAATGTAAACTTAAGGATATCTACCGTACTTTTTAAAAAAATTTTCGCGCTCTGCCTCATTCAACAATTGATTAATCTTATACCTAGTCTCTTCGCATAATTCTTCGTCCAGTAAGGTCAACCGCTGACCTACACTAACGCCGTATTGTGCATTGGGGCCGGTTGTAGTTGTTGTTTTAATAAGTTCGTTAGTGGCATGAGACACAACGCGCAATGTTTCCAAAACTTCCTCGTTGTAGGAAAGGTTGGCCTCATGCCACCGACGCTTATTATTCCGAGCCCTTGTCACTGGTGGAGTGCTTGGCTGAGGGGGGTGTAGGTAAACGCCTGGTGGAAGTGCGTCTTGATGGGCTAGAAGACGGACCGGGGGTTGGAGTGAACTGCCGTCTAAGCCCTGATGGTCCTGGAGGCGTTGATGCAGCTTGATCTTCAGGAAACCCAGCAGCATCAATGTCCTGAAGGTATTCAACATCCAGATATTCCTCAGATTGAGATTGATCCACGTACATCTAAAAAATAAAGAAGGATGAAAATATAATATTGAAAAAAGTTTATTATTATTGTTTATTTCAGCTTCCAACCAGCAGGGAACTGTGGCTTGAAGTGTCAAGAAAATTTGAAGCGAAATTCGATTTTCCACATGTAATTGGAGCTATAGACGGAAAGCATGTTGCAATTACAGCTCCAAAACACAGTGGTACGGATTATTTCAATTACAAAAAAATCTTCAGCATCGTTTTATTGGCCGTAGTGGATGCAGATTACAACTTTTTATACGCAGACGTTGGCTGTAAAGGTCGCATATCAGATGGAGGTGTGTTTCGGCATTCTAGGTTATATCCTTTGCTAGAGCAGAACAAACTGAACATCCCTGACCCAGCTGTATTGGACGAAACATCAAGGGTCCAAGTACCATACATGCTGCTGGGAGACAGTGCATTTGCCCTTACAAAGTATTGCCTGAAACCGTTCGGTGGTGTGACGCAACGGGGATCGATCGAAAGGCAATTTAACGACCGTCATTCCCGAGCCAGACGTCCTGTAGAACAGGCGTTTGGCATATTAAGTGGCAGGTTCAGGGTGCTAAGAAAACCTATAAAATTGGAACCCGCAATAGCACGGAAGATTGTTCTGGCATGTATTTATATGCATAACTTTATTAGACGCCAAAAAACCACCGAACCCTTTGACGCCGACTTACAATCGATGAACGACCCTTCAGGCAGTGCACAAGCATGGCAAGATCTGCGTAGTATAAGCGTCAGGGCAAGTGACCACCTTATGCAAATACGTATGCATCTAGCAAACTATCTAGCTGCTAGTTAGCTTTTCAAACGCAATACTGGGTTAATTTTAATGTTAGCAGAAAATAATAAACTAGTGCTTTCATCAAGAACATAGTTTATACTTTTAGTTCTTCTATTCTACAAAGAGTCAAAGTGCCGCGATACGAGTTTGGACTCCCGATATAGTACACAGCAGAATGTTTGAACTTGAAATATAACTCACCGTATCCTCCGTATCGCCACATTCTGTCACGGCCTACTCATTGCCTCATAGGCGTACCATAGACTCTTCGTCTGTTCATCAGCCCCTGAAACATTAATGAGCAATGTTGGTTTATAATAGTTTTACTAGGATTTTTAGGCCAGGTACCTGGCCCGTCAGCAGTCCCTGGCATTGTAGCTTCCATGCCGTCCCTGTTACAGTTTCTAGGTCTTTCCGCAGAAGGTATATTGTGTTGACAAATACCGAGCGGTAAGTGGGTTCAAATACAAACACGAATTGCGGGATAAAAAATTACGAAATAATCTGACTCTCTCTCTGTTCGACCAGTGCCTGATCTTCACGCGCAAGATGTCTCCCTTTAATTGAAGCCCCCATCGATATGTATGCGAAAGCACTGTTATATCGCAAAATGTAACCAAAAAACCAAACGCGTCTATCGAACAGCTCGGTTAGTAGGAGGTTTTTCGAAGACAGGGACTTGAACCAAATTACAGCATATTGTACCAGTTTCTGTGCCACACAGCACATGCAAAATCTGCGCAAATGTGTTTTCGGTCGTCGAGTGACAAATAGGTTTGCAAAAATTTGCGCAACTGGTATTGATTCCAAGCCGATGGAAAATAGTTGTTTGTGATGATGTGTAATGTTTGTTCAAAAGATTTCGGTGAACATATTCCTCCTCTCTGTAATTTTTTACAGTTGAACATTCAAATCAACACTGAATGCGCTTTCATTTGGATCGGCTCACGAATAGTAGCATCGATACGAAACGAAAAAAAAGTGACAGCAAAACTGACATTCGTGCGTGTATTTTAAATCTGTTACGTCTCGTGTAAATTAAGCATGAAACTCCTGCTACGCATGATAATCCACATTATTGAGATTTAAATTGGGCATTGTTTCGGCCAATAGCACAAATCAACTCAAACAGGAACAAAACAATTCAAAGAAGTCAAAAGCACTTACTCGCAGCCTGAGCTTACCGAACAGTCAATGTTGCCGGTGCACATCCTTCTCTCTCCAGACCATACGTGCTGGAGCTATTCCCCTCGTTTCCGGTTTCTTCTTTCAGTCGTTCGTACTGTAGAACCCTTCCATGAGTGTGATGATTCGCGAAAAGCGCAGTATCGGCTCGACGGCCAGCACACTCTTCCACTTGCTATCCCTCACCTTCTGTGTATCGCGGAAGCAACTATCCCCCATCTCTTGCGTAGTTCGTTTCGCGGAAGGTAAAGCTACCTGCTCGCACAGCTCGGACATACCGTCCTATGCCGCTCGCATTCTCGCTCTTTCTTCCTCTCTCCTCTCACTCTCTCTTTCTTTCTTTCTCGTTTTCTCCCCATCCCTCTCATTCTCACCCAATCCCTCTCTTTCTTTGTTCACCTCTCTATGTCCATTACTTACCAAACTCTCAACTCTCACCTTCCACCACCCATTTCCAGCCACCCACCACCCCACCCCACCTCCTTCCTCCCACCACCCATCTACCACCACTGATGACCATCCACCCACCACCAACCGCCCACCAACCACCACCAACCGCCCACCAACCACCACGAACAGCCCACCAACCACCACGAACCGCCCATCTCCCATCTCCCATCTCCCATCTCCCATCTCCCATCTACTCTTTTTCACTTTGCCAACCACATCTCTCATCGCATTCACACCGTCTCTCTCTCTCTCATTATCTCTCTCTCTCTCTTTCTCTCCCTTGTTCTCTCTCTTTCTCTCTCTCTCTCTCTCGCTCTCTGGCTATATCTTTCCCTATCCCTATGCCTTACCTTGTCATACTTTCCATTTTTGTCTCTCTTTTTCCCACTATGACTGCCTCTATCTTTACTGTATGTCTCTCTCTTTCTCTCTCACTTTCTCGTTCTACCTTTCCCCATTACTTTCTCTCATTCTTACACACACTAACAACACAAAATTCCAACAATTACGCACAGAAGGGTCGGTTTTGTTAAGCAAGCCCAGTTTTCTGATTTTGAATTAGTAGCGACATCGAATCAGACATCGATCGAATAAGGGTTACTTTTCGCGCGCGTGTTTGTTGGGCCATGGTCGACCCTCGGAAGGAAAATTATTATATAGGATAAAATGTTGTTATAACTAAATTAATTTACCAGATCCGGTTTTTTGGGTTTTCGAATATATGGGTTTAAAGTGCCGGTATGAACTGTTCAACGATTCCCATTTTTTTTGTAATAGGCTCACTGATATCTTCCCATGCATCTGCCTGCCTATTTTTATTTTTATAATTTGGATCCTTCTTATTCCATAAGCACCCGTACAATTCAATGAGACTTTTGAAATGTAGAGTGTTTTCATTGTTCAAGTCAATAGTCTGAAAATAGCAGAAAATTTAGTTCTACTGTGAAGCCACTACAACTCTATGCATGATCTTCGTGAGCTTCTACCCAACGAGAGCCATTTACTGATGAAATGATTGAGGTTTTTTGATGGTTTATGGTCTTCACAACACACTCGTCACTATACATACCTTTTGCTTCTTTGACATGGTTAAACTTTATAAAAAACTTTAATATTTCACCTTCAATGAACTGTTTACTACGTTTCAACAGATTTTGCACGCGCACACGGACTTGACAATCGCGTTCCGAGAAAATTGAACACAACCAACGTTTAAGTCGATAGAAGAGCTTTTGATCATCGACTTGTGCATCGTTTTTATTACGTCTGTTTTTATGTTATTTGTGAACAAAACAATAAACTTCAGAATAAAACTCTTTCTAGTCGAGCTAAAAAGGATACGGATAACGGACATATCGAAAAGTTTGAACAATACTTAAGCGCTTCCAAAACTACGCTTTTAACGTTTACTTGTTTTTACACTGATGTTTTTACTTTCTAAAATGCTTACCCATGTAAATATTCTCCAAAATATGCTATAGGGCGCATTTACATTAAAGTTATTATTTACATTCATACATTTTAATACAATAGTTGAATTAAAAAACGGATTCAAAACATGAATTAATACGTCAGTATATTTATTTACTATCTATTTATTTTATCGTCGAACAAACCGGCGTTACTTGTTTTTACTTTAATGCTGTTGACTTTCTAGAATAATAAAAATATGCTATATGCATTTACATTAAAATTATTATTTACATTCTTTCATTTTAACACAATTAAATAAAAAAACGCATTAAAAACATGAATTAGTACGCCAGTATATTTATTTACTATATCAAAACTCCTTCTCGCCGAACAAACCACGACAATGACCATTTTTACATACGAATAACGGTCTTTTTGTAATGTCGCAGAAATTTGCGACGAAAACGTTGGCCAGATTGTCCAACGCTGCGACCCAGTGCCGGCGGGAGTTTCTGCGACACTTTTGACAAGCAAGATGGCCGACTTGGGCTACTTTTGATTACTTTGACACTTCCGGTGAGCACAAATCGGTCGCAGAAACCTCGGTAGCAGAATTGTCGCAGCGCCGTGTGGACGGACGGTCACTTGTCAAACGCTCCGGGATGGGTTTGAATGAGCCGTTAGGATATTTTAATGGAAATAAATCTTCGGAAAAAACATTTTAGAAGCTGTGTTGTGGATGTAAATTATATTTGAGGGATTTTTAGACTGTTACAAAAGATATTAAGAAACGTGAGCGATGACAAGTAAAGCGGGCATTTCATGGTTTCGATGTGTATTTGCAATAGTATTTACAAACCAAACACAATGACTAGCAGTGATTTAAACCTAAAAAGTCAACTGTTTACATCGATGAAAACATTTATAATAACAAATTTAAAATTTACCAGTATAAAGTGAATTAACAATTTCTATCGTAGTATGTCACGAGATAGTTGGTTGCATGTAGTTGTTTGCCTAGCTTCAGCCGAAACCGATGGGATGCTATAACGGTATTGTATTGTAATCGTTGATCGATCAGTGCGTTGCACCTGCCTTTCGGATACGTCTGCCTTTTGTTTCTTACTGAGGATTATCATAAGCGTTATCAGTCCGTTCAGTACGGTTTTGGTCATCAACGTCGTAGGTGCTAAGTATCAGACAGTCAGAAAGTGTCAATCTTTCTTTTGAAGTCCATTTGTAGCTGCAAAAACTTGTAATATAAATTCCTTTATGGTAAAAATTGTTCTAAAACATATTTTAACCTAAAACATCTAAATTTCAAAATAGGTAGAAAATGGAAAATAGTGCAGAGCTAAAACGAGTATACAAAAGCACAAGCAATGCAAATCGTGAACGTGTGGTTGCAGCATACGAGAATGGTGTTAGGATTAGCAGCATCGCTGATATGTTTAACCTTAAGCGAACACCTTTAACCATTTAAAAAAAAATCAAACAACTATGCAAGTAGATGCAGGCGTACGAGGAGGATCGCGCCCAAAAAAATTGAATGAGCAACATATAGCAAAAATACGAGAATGGATTGATGCGGACTGCAGAATATCGTTGAAAAAAATTGTGAAAAAAGTAGAGGAGACTTTCAACATTAATGTGTCAACTACAACAATTAATTCATCAATCCAAGAGTTTCTTTATTCATTGAAAAGAGTCAGAACCGTACCACAAAGACGGAACATTCCAAATACGATAGACAACCGTAAGCAGTATGCCGTAGATTTTTCAAGACTTCCTGGTACTTTTAATGAAAGCGAAATAATATTTCTTGATGAAGTGGGCTTCAATGTCTCGATGCGCTGCACTCGAGGACGATCATTGAAAGGAAAACCATCAGTGAAAGAAGTTCCAGCAATACGCTCCAGGAATATTTCAATAGTATGTGGGATGAACAGGTGCGGAATTATTCATTATGTATCACGGAATAGGGTAATCAATAAGGATTTTTTCATGGAATATTTAACAGAACTTTTCGAAAAATTGGATGATATGAATATCACTCAATATGTGATCGTAGCGTTTCATCGGTCAGAAGAAGTAAAGCAAATGGTCGAAGAAAAAGACCAAAAAATTATGTATTTGCCTCCATACAGCCCGTTTCTCAACCCTATTGAGAATATGTTTTCTCAATGGAAACAGTTGACAAAACGGGAAAACTCACAAAATGAAGACGAATTGATGACCGCAATCCAGGAAGCTGCTGGACATATTCGTCCCTCTGATTGCGAGAATTATTTTCGGCATATGTGAACTTACATTCCACGTTGTCTCAACAGTGAGATTATTGATACATAAGGTTTAGTGTGTAAGATATTAGTTTACGGTGTAGGTTTTTGTGTGTAAGATATTTAGGTAATTAAACTGTGCCAAAAAATTCAAAGCTCATAAAAACCGAATTCAAAAAACTGTATAAATATAAAGCATAAAATATCAGACCATCTTGTTAAACGATTTTTAAAATTTTATTTTCCTTAACAATTTGCAATGACTCATTCGAAATAATTTTACCGATGAATAAATCCTCAGTAAGAAACAAAAGGCAGACGTATCCGAAAGGCAGGTGCAACGCACTGATCGATCAACGATTACAATACAATACCGTTATAGCATCCCATCGGTTTCGGCTGAAGCTGGGCAAACAACTACATACAACCAACTATCTCGTGACATACTACGATAGAAATTGTTAATTCACTTTATACTGGTAAATTTTAAATTTGTTATTATAAATGTTTACACCGATGTAAACAGTTGACTTTTTAGGTTTAAATCACTGCTAGTCATTGTGTTTGGTTTGTAAATACTATTGCAAATGCACATCGAAACCATAAAATGCCCGCTTTACTTGTCATCGCTCACGTTTCGTAACATCTTTTGTGACAGACTAAAAATCCCTCAAATATAATTTACATCCACAACACAGCTTCTAAAATGTTTTGTCGAAGATTTATTTACATTAAAATATCATAACGGCTCATTCAAACCCATCCCGGAGCGTTTGACAAGTGAGAGCGCGATCCCTTTTCGGTGCGCCAATGTTGCTACCGATAACGGCAAAGTTAAACTTAACAAGCCCAAAGTGCTTCCTAACGAAACCAAACAAAAACCGTGCGCGTGCAATTGACTGCCTACTTCCAACGAAGAGCAGCTTGATGCCGACGAATTGGCCCTGAAAACAGTGTATTACGTCCGTTCTCCTTGACGATCCAGTTGGAAGAGACCGTTTCATCTTCCTGATCTCCAGTGACAGGTGCTGATGGAGAGTAGATGTCACATACTCGGGTCACACCTGTCACTACCCGTTATACCAGTTATAACTATATGCTGATGTGCCGAGATTTGTCGTCCGTGAATGTTACGTGGTAACGACTACCACCCCAGGATTTTGTTTCCATTGTACCACGTAGTTCGGAATGGACAATCTCCAGAATTTCGGAAGCTCGTGAACCGGATTTGCTGAATGGCAAACGAGTCTACTTACCCATGGAACATATTTTGCACTTTCTGTTGGTGTTTAGCGCCTCAAAGTAATCGATACCAAAAACTAAACCATGTTTTAACTTCTGCAGACTGTTATAGTTGATATGTTCCATTCTTCTGTGCCACAATTCTTTTCTCGTTTTCGATCTGCATAACATAGCGTTTGAATTTGGCAAGAGGTTCAACTTGAACATACCATTTTTCCTAGTTATAAATAAAATAACGATACCTTCACATTTTTTTAGATTTTTCCAGGAGATTTGCAGATTTCATGAAATGGTTTGATGCTCCTGCATCAAAGTATCAATCATCATTGTTTACTTTGATTGCCGACATTACAGTACACCAACCATTTTGCGTGTCGTTCATTTTACATTCTCTAGGAATGTGCCCAAACTTCTTGCAACGTCTACATTTCGGACCCTTTGGTAAAGAACGATTTGATCCCACCGCACCGCTATGCTTAGCAAATTTATGATTCCTTCTATTCCTTACGAAAGCAGCCCCGGGCGATGGTGTTCTACTAGTAGTCTGACTTTAGTAGTCTGGGGTATCGTGCAATGTTCAACCGGCAATGTTTAAAGAACCGTTTTCAACTGCTCAAATGATTTTGGCATTGATTGTACTAAAAAGAATATTACTACTGGTTTATCTAATACCACATCGGCCGACTCCAATTCACGAATCCCAAAATGTGCTGGTCTCTGGTATCTTTTCCGATGTACTTGAGTGTTACAAGCTGTTTTAAGAAATAGAATACTCCAGAAACACATCTTTTTTCAAAAGTTAGCTTCAACGTATTCTATATGGCTCTTGGAGACGTTTTGCCACGTACATACTCCAACTGCGAATCCGCTACCTTCTGAATCAGTATCGACTTACATTTTGCATCTTCCTGCTTGCGCTTTCCCTGTTTCTCTTCTTTTTGGCGTTTTGTAGCTGCAGTATCTCCATCCTAAATAAGATAAAAATCTTCCTCTTCAAACGCTTTTTAAATGCAGTGCAGTATCCCCAACTCTTTAAGGTAAGTAAGTAACTAGTAACTAGTAAGCTTCCATGCAAAAACTCCAGTTCAAAAAGTTTGTTCCATCGAACAGGTATACGGGCAGAGTTTGATCATTTTCCACGACGACAGCTTCAAATTTTACTCCAAATCCACTCAAGCAAATACCGGAACAATTTCTAATTCAATTCAATCTTCACATTTAATCGTTCTGGGCCAATAACCTTTTGTGCAGTGTTAGAACTCTTCTATCTTTTATTACTATCCAGCTACAAGCTTTACTTCTGACTACTTCTCCAGCTTCTAACGCAGACAATTTATATCCATCAGTTGTGTGTCGAAGCTTGCTCTGTTCTATCGAGTCGCTGCTCTTTAACAAAATCAACCAGGAGGTGGTTGAAACTGCTCGACGATAACGACGCGCATCATTTCGTATCCGCGCATCGTCTCGACACGTAGGTGACGGCCAGCCATTTTTTCGCTTTTTTCAAAGTGTTGTTTACCTTTGCGTAAACAAACAAAGTGTATGGGACAGCTGACAGTTTCTGTCGTTTCCGCCCTCCCAATTAAAATGCCCTCAATAGTTATGAGGGCCAATAACTTCGTCAGCAGCTGGATCGTATTCTAATAGTTTTTCTGCTTTCATCTCATCAAAACATAAGACACACACACAATCCCGATTAGAGAATGTTTTAGCAATATTGCCAATAAAAATCAGAACATCCTCCAGAATGCCATGTTTTAGGTCTATCTTCCGTGCATAGTTTTGTAACGTGGAAATGGAGGGTACTGGGTAATTCATATCCTTGGCCATGTAGTGATATCTCCTTTTTCCAAAATAACGAAGTGTTTGCTTTTCTGTAATTATTAGGTCAACTTGGTTTGACGTAAGTGTATCTTTAAGAAGGTGGAAGTTGTTGATTTACAAATGGGGCACTTTGTTTCGCGTGTATCTTTTATCCCATTTTTACAATTGAAAAACTTTGTTTCGGTCGGTTTTGGTTTAATGTATTTAAAAAAATTGTAAAAAGACGCTCTGGTTTAACGAAGAAATTCTCGAACTTTTTTGTAGATACCGTCCATCAACCAGCGCACAGCAGCTTCAGTCAATGTTCTGGCTAGTAAATTAAAAAAAATCTTCATTTGTATTATGTCCTTAGTTACTGCTCTCTTCTTCTTTAATTATCGTTTAATTATTGCCCAACATCGCTTTATTGGGCAGATCTGGGGGGGATTCGGTGGATTCATTGTTTTTACATGAATTTCACACCAGTATCGTTGTGCCATTGTAACTGTTACAGTATGCTATGATGTGGTAGCAGGCTAGGATACAGGAAAGCATACTATATAAGAACGGACTGAGGCTCAGATACAGCAATTCGCACTTGTCCTTTTTACTATACGTAAAAAGCTTGTACTTTTTTACTATACTTGTATTTTTTACTATACAGTCTTGTGACCAGTTAGAGTCGTGTACGTGTGTAAAGAAAACAAGCAAAAGAAGAAAATTCGGTCGCGCTTCCGAATAAAGACAAAGCAGTTACGCCTTGGTGAACAAATATCAAAATGGTGGACAATAAGATCTCTTTCCAGAAACTCAATGGGACAAACTGGAGCACTTTAAAAGTGCGGATTGAAAATCTTTTGCTGCGTGAAGACCTTTGGGAGGTTGTGGAAAAGGAACCGACAGCTGCGGATGAAAAGAATGGTGCTTGGAAGTCCAACAACAGACAAGCTAAGGCGAATATTATCCTATCCCTGGAAGACAGCCAGCTCCCCTTAGTAAGAAACCAAGTAACAGCTCATGACATGTTCAATGCTCTCAAGAGACATCATGAGAAGAACACGCGATCGGTAAAAGTTTCATTGCTAAAGAAACTTTGCGCATTGAACCTAGAAGAGCATGAAAACGTTGAACAGCATTTGTTCAAAATTGACGAATTGTTCGATCGTTTGAGCGCAGCCGGAATGACTCTTGACGCAGACATACAAATATGAATGATTCTTAGAAGTCTTCCCGCGTCATACGATACTCTCGTGACAGCACTCGATTGTCTATCGGACGAGGCCATTTCTGCGGAATTGGTGCGGTCGAAAATAGCGGATGAAAGCCAGCACCGGATTGAACGACAATGTGTTTCCAACCATCGGGGTGAAAAGGCACATGTTTCAGCGGAAAATAACCTACACCGTTCTCCTCGTCTCTGTTATTTTTGCAAGAAGCCAGATCACCTTATGGCAAATTGCAAAACGAAACAAAGACAAAATAAAAGCAATGGCAAGGCAAAGACTGTACTGAGCGATATTCCTTCTTCTTGGCGTAACGACCTCTTGGTCATGCCTGCCCGTTAAGGGCTTACGAGACTTGTTTCCCTGTTGTAGTACGTGGATAGTCAGTCCTCTCGTACAGGGGAGGGTCCGGTCTCGATTGGGATTCGAACCCACGCCGTCGAGATGGTGAGCCCCGGCGCTCATGGGCCGGTTTTCTAACCGGCGCTACCGCTCGGCTGTCGCGGACCCCCGCGATAGCGATATTCCTGGAACAGCGTTTGTTGTCAACGGTGGGTACAGCAACGTTTGGATCATCGACAGTGGGGCCAGCAGTCACATATGCAATGACAAAGAGCTGGTCACAGAATTAAATGAATTTGATGGTGGCTTTATAACACTCGCAAATGGAGAAAAGACAAGAGTTCTAGGTGAAGGAAAGGCTTTTATTACCGTAATTGATGGTAACAAAAAAGACCGGCACATTACTTTCACTGACTTAAAATATGTGCCCGGCTTAGAAGTCAACCTAATCTCAGTGGACCGTTTGGCGAAGAAAAATATGAGTGTCTTTTTCGATCACGAAGGGTGCAAGATTACCGATGCGAATGGAACCATCGTGCAATTGGTTTACGAGTCAACGGTCAGTATTATCTACGATTGGCTGAGGCATCAGTTAGAACATCCAGTGATCAACATCACACCAATTGTCAGCATCTGTGGCATCGACGATTGGGACACCGCGATTGGGCAGCAATTGAAAGGATCAACAAAGAACAGCTAAGCACTGGGATAAAGATCGCCGATTGTGGCATGAAACTAGTGTGTGAGTGCTGACTTCTGGGGAAATCTACCCGTACAAGTTGTGTAGAGTTTCTGTGAACGATGCCCCCAACCGTATATTAACAACGCTGCTTTGTGTTGCAAGCGTTTTAAAAAACGCGGTGTTTATTCGGGCTATCTTCACAGTCGATTCAAGAAAGAGAACCGCTTCCCTTCGTATCTTATATTTATACTCTCCGTATCGCAATGGCCGTTTCGCGATGGCCGGTTCATTTTCAAAATGCCTATCGGGGCCATCATGCGCGCATCTTGATCGGGCGAAATTTCGCCCAACCAAGGTAAGCAGTTAAGGAGTGTTCCTTTGGCCTCTCTTACTCTCTAAACCCTGCCTGTTACTGCCTGTCACTATTGTTTACTTCTCGATTCCACTACCGCGTGGATACCAATCTAGTTTAAAAGTCGTCGGCCAGTGTTACTTTGTAACAGGTCAAATTGACTGCAGAATTTCGAAAAAAGCCAAACGTTGGTAATAAGGAAAACGAAGAGGCATCACAGGAGAAGGAAATTCTGGACTCTGAAACGAGAATAATGGAAGAAAACCCACGTCCAGAAAGAAAAAGAGAAATAAGATCGCCTTCGAACTTAGAAGACTTTGTTCTCGGGTATGCAGCAGGTGTAGCGTCGTGCGCACGCGAGGAGCCACCTGTAGTGTTGTGTAGTGAGCAGATGAGCTACCTGAGCCGCTCTGCTCACCTCACTGAGCAGAGAGCTACCTCTCTGAAACAAAAACTGAGGTGGCTCACCTACTGAGGTGGCTCACCTACTGAGGTGGCTCACCTGCTGAGGTGGCTCACCTACTGGTGGCTCATAAAACTCAGTTATGCGGTGGCTCAGTAAACTCAGTTGTGCTGGTGGCTCAGCAAACTCAATTGTGCGGTGGCTTATCAAACTCAATTGTACTTTTGGCTCTTCAAACTCATTTGTACCGGTAGCTTAGTAAACACAGTATGTTTTATGTCCATGAACCGACAGTTGAGTAACATTGTAAAACTGATAAGTTAGATGGTCAAATATGTTCGTTTAATGCGGTTGGTAACACGTTAACCGCCATGTCAGTCCCTGGGGACTGACCGTTTCCGTTGGGTGAAGTTTTCGTTCACGTCACGTCGGTCCCTTGGGACTGACAAATCTATGAGTCGTGTCGGTCCGCCAGTGTCGGTCCACCGGTGTCGGTCCGCCAGTGTCGGTCCGCCGGTGTCAGTCCGTAAAACTTATCAGTTTTACAATGTTACTCAACTGTCGGTTCATGGACATAAAACATACTGTGTTTACTAAGCCACCGGTACAAATGAGTTTGAAGAGCCACCAGTACAATTGAGTTTACTGAGCCACCGCACAACTGAGTTTGAAGAGCCACCAGTAGGTGAGCCACCTCAGTAGGTGAGCCACCTCAGTAGGTGACCCACCTCAGTAGGTGACCCACCTCAGTAGGTGAGCCACCTCAGTTGGTGAGCCACCTCAGTTGGTGAGCCACCTCAGTAACAACAGCTCAGCTCAGTAGCAAGCTGAGCAGCTGAGCTAGGTGGCTCGCTCTGCTCATCTAATTGAGCGAGCAGGCACTGCTCTGCTCAATGAAAAGAGCTACTTGACACAACACTAGCCACCTGATATTGGAAAGGCTATGGAAAAGGAAGAATGGCGTGAAGCCATGACTTCCGAAATGCAATCGCATGATAAGATTGGGACATGGGAACTGGGGCCACTTCCTAAGAGACCTTTCCGTTGGATCCGGATGGGTGTTCGGAATGAAAAGAAACGAACAAGATGAAATCGTAAAAGGCAAGGCCCGTGTAGTGGCACAAGGGCATACACAACGTTTCGGGATTGACTATAGTAATGTGTATGCTCCAGTAACCAATCACTCAACACCCAGAACATTCCTCACTGTTGCTGGTAGACATAAAATTGACGGTTCGCCTTCTGGATGTGAAAACGGCGTACTTAAATGGAACACTGCAAGAAGAAATGTAAATGCGTCAACCACCTGGTTTTACAGTAAAAGGACAGGAGGAGCTAGTTTTGTCGGCTTAAACGGAGCGAGATCACCCTGGAGTATTGTTCCACGAAAATAATGATAGCGAACATCATGAAGAAACCATTGGGACCGCAAAATCACGATGTATTTTGCAAGTTGCTCAATCTTGAGTAGTTGAAGGATGTAGTCGTCGATGAGGAGGAGTGTTGGATTTTGCATCGACGCCCAAGGGTGTTCGACAATCAATGTGTATATAAACTGTTTTTGACTACTTCGATTGACAGCATGATCATTTGAATAAAACGAACTTTAGTTGAGCTTTGACCGTCAGGTAGAACGGAACCCTCGTGTGTAGTACACTCATTTATTCAAGCTCAGCCAATAGAAAAAACGTGTGAACCTTTCGGGGACGTTGCCACGAGCATAAGCCTCATGAAATTTAATGCTCGGCATTTGTTTAAAATCGGCTTTAATGTAGGTTCCATGGTCCATCAAAATGCAACCATGCGCATTGACAACTGTCAATCGTACTACATGGGCTTACGAACTGTCATTGAATAAACTCTCTGCTGCGTTGGCTATCGGCGAGTGAAGACTTGCCATGCTGATCTTCTGTTAATCTTCTGTCTGCCTATTACAATTGTCGGCCTCACTATTGTGTCGTGCTTATAAGCTTCGTACGTGAAGCCGTTCCGTTATTAACCTTTTGTTTCTGTAAGCTTCGTACGTGAACCCCTTCCGTGGACATTACTATTCCGTTCTTAGAAGCTTCGTGCGTGAAGCCCGTTAGTGACCGTTACAATTTCGGTTGCTACAAAGGGTTTTTAGTTTTGATCCTTATTCACTTGGTTGAATTATAGATAGCTTAATTTTCTAAAATTATTTTGACAAAATAATAATTTGTTTTATAATGCATACATTTTTCAGACAATGATTTTGCCAGTGATAAATTATGCAATGTACGAAATGGAACACTTATTAGTGATTTAAAATAAAACAATAATAACATAAAAGATGTGTTAAATAAGCGGTTCCCTTTCAGTGTCAACTCTTCAATCTGAGGTATAAACGAAATGGCAGAGGAAATCCGCAATACGTGAAAATTCGATATACGCTATTGCGTTCGGTCCCAAACATTCGCGTACTGCGGGGACCAACTGTAGTTGGTTAGCTTTACGCAAAGATTCTACTTCTTCCCAGGTTTCTTTCATTTATAACTCTAATCTATTAAGTTAATAGTATTAACATATTCTTTATCAACACAATGTGCGATATCTTTCGAATTAGATGCGATTACGATGCAATTCGTTTTAGAAAAAGGGTAAGTTTTGGTCGCTTGTGGATGCGCCACAAATTTAGTATCTTTATTCACCGATTTACAACTTGATACAAGGGGCTGCCTTTACAATTGTCTCGCTTTTATACGCCTACCTTGGGTAGGCGTAATCCTTAATCGGCGCAATCGACGTAACTACACCGTAGTTGGCGCCGGCTTGTTGATAAATGTCAGCGGTGTCAACCCTACCTTTTTGCCATTCGTGACAGTGATATTTGAATAAGGTTCAGAAATGGCATCCTGGTTCACAATTATTGGAGAAGATGAACTATCATTATTATTATTATCTACATTACCCACTTCTATTAATAAGTCTAAGATTAGATGTTTTGGCCGATCTTTGTCAAATTGTTGTTGAATTGTTGATGGATCCTCCGGCTTGTCATGAATTGTTGGAATAGCTGTAATAACATATCTACAGTAACATATCTGTTGGAAACTGTTCCAACGTTGTGCAAGCAAAGAAAGAAACAAGAAATTTCTTAGGGACCGCTGTGGTGCGGAACCAAAAACTTATTCTTTATTCTACTGGTAATGTTTGCACAAATCGCCCATCGCGCCCAAACGTGCCCTATTTATAGCCTCCTGCCGGCGAAGCCGACGCCAAGGGTCATCGCTCCTCTCGATCAGCCGATTCGTCAGCTCCCCACGTCAGCTATCTAGTCACATGTGGTAGATATCCATCTACCGCGGCGAATAATTCTCTAGGTACAGCCTTTGGTAATAAAAAATAAGGAAAAGTAAGGTTTAACTGACACTCGCATGTGACAAAAAAACTTCTTTAGTTCTCCGATAAAGTTCCCTTTTGGCTTATCACTATCATCAGGCTGTCTGTTCTTAGCCGAATTGACAGCTGGCGTTAGAGTGTGTTTCTAAAGTGTTTCTAACAATATCCATGTACTTTCCTGATAGGCGTAATCTCTTCAATCCTTTAGGAAATTTAAACAAAGGAGATTTGTCCATTTGATAGTCAGCCGCATTGAAATGTGCCGAACAGATCAGATCTTTCGTCGAAGGCACCCATTCTCAATCCAAGAACTTTATCCAAGTATTCCGTAACTCGGTATTCCCATATGAGAACACATGAAATGAAAAATAGGTCGACTGTTTTTTCCACTATATCGATTATTTTCTAATGACTAAACTGAACAAGCGTAAGCCATTTTCACAAACTTGACGAATCGGTTTGTTTGGTTTTCGAGCGTTGTGGTTTGCTCATTTTCTGAGGACGATTCCTGAAATATGAGTTTCTGCTAAATATTGAAAAATAGACTGTCTAGATGTCAAAATGCTCTACATTCCCACTAGTCAATTTAACCGTTACCATATAAGTTTTTCCACCCCCGAACCCCCTTGGCCCATACTTCGGTCTTTGCATACAAGATTTCGAGTATGCCATCTCTTTTTAGCGTGTAGCTCTATCCCGCTCTTCTGTATAAATCAACGATCTGCCGGAACTGTAGTTGCGCAGGGCACAAGTATAAAGGGGTGAACAAAATTCCTCTCCGGAAATACACTAATTTGATTTCCCTTCTGCAAAACTCAAGTGGGTTGATTGAAACGGAAGTTGAAAATTTTATTAAATATAACCCAAGGAGAACCATGCTGCACTTTCCTACCAACAGTGCAAATAACTACCAAAAAGCACCTTGCCAAGTGTATTTTTGGTAGGCATGTACTACTCATAACCTACCAAAGATGTTTTTTTGTTAGGCACCGCAGTGTTTCGAGAGGAACTGGCTGTCAAACCTTTGTTTGTTTACTGTTTACTGTGCAAGTCTGGCCAACTAGCAGGCATTCGACTGTGTTTTTACCATCGTATTCGTTGTTTGATTTTTGTTATAGCCGTATTATAGTGTGTGAAATGGACCGTCTTTAGTACACAGTATTCGTAGAGCATGGAAAGTAGAGTGCCCTAACGAAGGTGGGTTAGTTGTGAATTTGTAATCAACACAACAACAGCTACTCCCGACAGCTGCAGCAGGTCATTGTGCGCCATGCAGTCGGCAAGACAGGAAGTGCCGGAAGTGATGCGGGACGGCGCGTATGTAGACGGTGAGGAAGGGTGCGGGCACCAACTTAGCGAAGGACAGTTGAAATCGCCGAACAGCAAGAGCAAATCGCGATCTCCCATCAGAGATTGAATCTCCTGTAGACCACCCCAACATAAAGTGATGGCCCGCCAAGCTATATGCGCACCCATAGAAGCTCAAGCGAGGTATACGCATGCTGCACCAACGACGACACGAAGCCGGACGAACAGGCGACCAGAACACCACTACCACGGGACCGATGGCTATTGCTGGAGTTACGGTCAACGCGATAAACTACGTAGGCATCGTCAAACAAAAGCGACGAAGGAACAGTGTCGTCGAGCCAGGACTCGGTTATCACGCAAACGTCGAATGTAGGTGTCGTGGAGCAGAGGGAGAAGTCATTCACCTTAGTTTTCAGACCTCGGACATTTTGGTAAGTGAAGTGCAGCGTTAGTAGTCGGGACATCGATTACAAGATCAGTTTGTGGTGGCGGTGAGTAACGAGCTAAGGTGGCTTGGCGTGGTGCAAGGTGGTGATGGTGAGGGCCGTGAATCATGGCTGCTGTTAGCCACGGAAATGCGTTGCGTCGCGAAATCCCTCCCGCGGAGCATGGTGGAACACAAATTCCCTGAACCCCATGCCAAGAGGCCACGTATTTGGATCCAAAGCCTGGTCACGAAGAGGGAGCGGCACGCCGACCTTGAAGGAATTAAAGGTCGCGGTGCCCGGTTCGCGATCTTTCGGCAGCTGTCTAGTTGTCACGATGTCATTAGTGCCCATCCGTTGTGTGACCATGGAATCCACCTCAGCGTCGGAAACCGATGGGGCGATCCTGGTGATAAAAAGCCAAAACCGCGGAGGTCTTTGAGGCACCGTTTTGAAGAGGGAAGGCAATGTACCGTGGAGGAGCCTCGGGGCAGGCTGGGCAGACGGTAACGCATTCTCCGTGTGGCTAGTTACGGGAGTAACGCTCAGGATGGTGTTATGATTAGTCATCGTAGTGTTGTTATCGGCGATGGTGAGTACGGGATGCAGGGATTGCGTAGTAGTGATGCCGGCTGGGATGAGCGAAGGGCTGATCATGTCGTCAACGAGCGTGTGCGTGAAATCGGGTCCGTTAGGCATAGGAGCAGAATTAGTGCCAGCGATGGTAGGCATGGTGTGAGTGATATCCGACGCATGACTGGGTCCAGTGGTACTGATCGTTTGCATGGAGGCCAATGGCGTAGGTGTGTCAATCGGCGATGCCTCGGTGTTGGTGCCAGAAGCCAGTAAAGTAAGGCGCCGTTCAAGCGCCATGATGTCGTTCCGGACATCGGCAATCGATGAGGCCAATAAGCCCCGGAGGTCCGCCAACTCGCCGCGAGGACAGACGAGGCAATCCGGACGAGGACAAACCGGAAGCGGGCCGCTTAAGCTCCTTCAGCACCGATGCAGGAACACCCAGACATCCCGCCTTGCAGTGATAAACGGCATTGCAGGAGCCAGCACAAATGTATGTATTGGTGCCTGAGGCAGGCAAGGAGCAGACGCGACACACTTCAACCATAGCGAGCACCAAATAGACAAAAGCTCGAAAATATAAACAAACGCGGGCAAATCACTCCCAAACAAACTATTCTGGGCCAAACACGGGGTACAGAGGCAACTTAGAGCCAAAAACTGCAAGTAGCCGGAGTGTTTGCACTAAATATCTAACGATAAACGCGCAGTGTGCAAATG
Source organism: Anopheles ziemanni (assembly GCF_943734765.1). Lineage (NCBI taxonomy): Eukaryota > Metazoa > Arthropoda > Insecta > Diptera > Culicidae > Anopheles > Anopheles ziemanni. The sequence goes on along the minus strand of NC_080705.1, from coordinate 48,976,717 downwards.
GTACGTGCGGTGCGAGCGGTAGTTCAGGTTTTTTTTTGTTGCATGGATCGACCGACTCGGAGTGGTTAACCGGGGCCGTGTTAACTCGCATCAGACAGTAAGTACATGTGTAAGAACCCACAGCAGAGAGTTCTTACTGATAATGATTTGTCCGTGCTTTCACACATTTCAGTGTCTCGACAAGGAGGAAGAAGCGGCTTAAAATAAAAATTAACGCGTTCTACGTGTTTTCACTTGCCATGACGGAGTTGCGCTGCACATCGTACATCGAAGCCAGCACGAACCAGAGGAGGGGTCAGACGATTTGTGGATGTTTCGCCTGATCGCTTTCCGAACCGGATGATATATACAGTCGACTCTCGATAATTCAAACGTTCTATAATTCGAAACTCTCGATAATTCGAAGTATATCAGTAGTCCCTTGGAAAAAGCGAAGTAAAAATCAAAGCTACGTTGCTCTCTTCACGCGATAATTTGAAGCTGTATCCACTCAACTCGCAACAATTCGAAGTTCTGAGCAAGTTGAAAGGTAATAGAACGCGTCTCATTGCGGGTGTCCTGTAACACTCTGTTGAACGGGGACGAAGATTATTTGGGGCACAACTGCTTTGTAGGAAGGTGCACAAAGAAAACCCCGGCGGCGTAAAATCGTTAAAAGTGCACCGCTTAGAACAATTGCAAGGTGTACTGTTAGGGCTTCTGTTGAGATGACCTATACAAAGGATTCGCGAGGAGTTCTACAAAAGGCCTTTCCCTTTTATTTATTTTATTTTCAAGGTTTATACAACTCATAAAGATAAATACAGGAGTTTATTTTTACCACGATGATTTTATTACAAGTTTTTGCCTGTACATACTGTTAGTGTTTTCGGGTCCCATTTTTTATGTGCAACCATATCAAGATGCTTCCAAGAGTTTAACTTCGTACGGGATCAGTCTTCGGGTATGCGCTGGGAGGAAATATCTCACCAATCCAGCTCTTCCTGCTTAGATCCGGGGCTGGTCCGTTTGTAGTTATTTCTAGTAAGCACTGCGGAAAAGAATGAATAAACAGTTAGATACATGATTTGAAGAAGGTTAGGTTAACAAACAAATCGTTTTAAATGTTTAATACATACTTATAGTTTCCATAAGCGGAAGATGATATTTTGTACAGAGACGATGAAACTTCTTCGTCGATGCTGCACTGGACGTATTCCGTTCCAATTGTACACTTCCCAATAAACCTAAACTTTCCTTAACACGCACCGTACATGCTGGACTGTATTAAAATAATAAAACAAAAAAAAAAAATTTCTTGCATGGAAATAATTAATATGGAAAAGAAAAGATATCCTGAACCCAGGTCATGTAATCTACTACGAATGGGTATACGTTTTTGTCACGTAGAGTCAGAAATAGGTGTTATAAATGCACAGTCACGTGTCCAAAGCGTTCTCTTTTGAGGCGTACCGCAAGTGTAAACAGAATTGTTTTACACTTCTTTTCAGAAGTCGGTTTACGCCTAGATTGCATAGAAAAACTGCTGCAAAAGAAGGGGTAAAAGAATTCTGAAAAGAAGAGCGAGCAGTTGTGAAGAGAATTCTTTTACACCAAAATAACGCCAAAATTTCTCGTTGGGAAGTTAATGAATTCGACAAAGGCTGCACATTATCGTGGAATCTATAGAAGTGTTTGGCATAATAGGAATCGGCAAGAATAATCGAGTTTTCATTACACATAAATGTAATTGAGTGTATATTAGTCAAGTGTCTTACCAAATGAATTATGTAATATAGACCGTATTAAGTATATGCACGTTACGACAGGAAACCAGCCGACGCATCATATTCCACCCTCGCGAGAGGATGTCACCGCATTCTATGGGAACCCTCGCTACGGGATGTAACCACTCAACGCAGACACTAGCGCGAACCCTCGCGACAGGACATAACCACTCGACGCAGAAACCTGACGACGATCGTGAACGAGTTGAGACATGAATTGTGCAGAACGACAACAGTAGGAAAGACTTCTTCACCAACCGCAGAGCGAGACGTCGAAACCGAAGATCACCCGAAGCAGCAACGGCAGCGCTATAAAAGGGCTTCGTAACAAATTAGACCTCAGTCTCGAGCTAGGAACAGACAGAACAGGTTCAATCCCAAATAAAAATTGTTATAGTCGTGAATCAGTAATTATACTTAGAAAGATCGGCCCATGAGCGCAGGGGCTCACCACCTCGACGGCGTGGGTTCGAATCCCAACCAAGACCGGACCCTCCCCTGTACGAGAGGACTGACTATCCACGTACAACAGGGAAACAAGTCTCGTAAGCCTTTGATGGGCAGGCATGACCAAGAGGTCGTTACGCCAAGAAGAAGAAGAAGAAGCCCTTAACGGGCAGGCATGACCAAGAGGTCGTTACGCAAAGAAGACGAAGAAGAAGAAGATGTTTGAATGAAACGATGGCGAGGTTTTTGGACCAATTGTTGTTCTGTGAGCCTGCCAGCTACCTGTTGAATTTTTTTTGTGTCTGACCTTACGCATGGCTTGATTTCGAAAGCATAGCTGTGCTACATAGGCGGAAAATTCATCAAGTACTCCCAATTATTCAACTTCTCCTGCCACGTGCTGGAGATTGTAAACGTTACTTGTTAAATGCGTGACTCCATAAAGTTCGCCAAATTGAGAAACAAAAAGATCTGGCATTTGTTTAGCTATAGACCAATATAGCTGGTGAGCCCGTGTCGACAGAATGGTCACACCACAAAAATATAGTAAGAAGTGATTGTAAGCTTGAAACAGCATGAAAACCTTGAACACTATAGCGCTAATACAATTAAGGAAAGTCCGAAACTCAGTGGCTTTCCACAGGCAGATTTCATTAAGGTTTCCCATGTGGCGATGCACCTCAAAAGGAATCTCGTCTTCCTTAACGTGAGTTTCAAGAAAAGCAGATACAGCTTTCCTCTGCAAAGGTAACCAATGTATGAACTGTTGTTTATTGAATGAGTTGTCTATCATTCCATTCAAATTTTTTTTCGGCTATAAGATGGAGACGGTTTCCTACGGGAATGCCTTCGATCATGTCGAAATTATTTATCTCCTCCAGTGGTGTGCATTGAGGCATTGAGAACTGTGATGGCTCGAAAGTTGGCACAGTCCATTCTGTCACCCTTCTTGTACACTGGGTGGATGACACCCATCTTGAATAGTTCTGCCACCAGCCCATCGCTGCCAGCTGCTTTGTTCTGTTTCAGCTGCTTGATGGCACTAGTGACTTCGTCCAAGGATGGTGGGAGCACATCGTCATCTACCTCCTGGCTAATGTGCTGCTCAATTCTGCCTGCGCCGCTGCTGGACTCCCCTAATTCCGCTCCATTCAGGTGTCCGTTGAAGTAGCACTTCCACCTGTCGATCACCTCTCGCTCGTCCGCAAGAATGTTGCCCTCCTCGTCACGACACATTGCGTCGTTAGGCGTGAAGCCGCCTTGCGTCTTCTTCAACATCCTGTAGAACTGGCGGGTTTCCCCCGACTGAGTCAACTGCTGCATCAGTTGTTCATCTGACTCCTCGAAGCGGCGCTTCTTGCTCTCGAAGAGCCGGGTTTGTTGTGTCATCAGTCGTTTGTAGTGTTCCACATTTTGACGGGTTTCGCGCTGCAGCATTCGGGCGCGCGCTGCGTTCTTCTCGGATAGTGGTACTTATCGCGAAAGGCTTGACATACCGATCGGTATCTCTTACCGATTGATATGTGTTCATTTGGTTCACTAACCTACCGCGAACGGCTAAACAACCGATCGATATATAGCCGGTATGGGCATCTGCCAAATGCATATAAACTATGGGCAGTTTTTCGAGCAGTTGCGATACCGATCGGTATATCTACCGCGAACGAAAAATGTTGAGCTATATCGATCGGTATGCTAACGACTGCCATGGACCAGACCAATAATTTTCAATGTGAAGTACAAAAAAACGATACAGTTCTGTAAATTTACCCAAGTTAAAGTTCAATAATAAGAAATATTCTAAACGAAGTTATAACGAAGTTTTAAATAATTTTAGCAATGTGAACAGGTTATTTTAAACTGTAATTTCAGATTTTGTTTTTTCACATATTTTTAATAATATGTATTGTCCAAAATAGTATGCTCCCACCATTCTTTTCGTTTTCGGAAAGCAAAAACCCATTGGAACTTGTATAGGAAAAATAAAATAAATTATAAATAATAAATAAATTAATACAGATATATATCTATTTATTTACCTATTTATTGATTTTTAAATATTATTATTTACCTATTTATTGATTTTTAAATATTAGATATTTTAAAGTTTCCGCCAGTTTGTCTTGCGAAGATAATCCACGCATATGTTTCGGAGCAAGACATGATGCAATTTTACTGTGTATTGCAGTGAACAATGCCTTCGACACACGAAAATTGGACACAATCCTTTAGAAGAATATCAACAAGTAGGTTTAGTGAATGCATTTCCTCAAAGATTACAGCTTACTCACGCTTCATCGGAGATCTCAAACAAGTCCAGATTACTCCTAAATGTCCTTCGATGCACCGCAAGATTCACTGCATTAACCTCTTCCTCACTATCATCACTCGACAAGAAGAGTAATGCATACGAGCTGAATATCACTTTTTATTAATTTTCACACAAAACTTGTTGGAACGAAACGAAAAAATGCTCATAAAACATAAACATACTGTTTGGATGACAATTGTCATCCAGATTAATGTTTTAGCCATATGTAAACAAATGGCTGTTTGACAGCCTGAGAACTGCTTGCCACATCGATTGATTATGTTTTATCTGGATCTGGGTTTTATTGGACGAGGCCATGGAGCACCGACGTGCGCAACTTTTAAGAGAATGTACGTGGAAGAACGGTTGAGACCTCAAGATATGCCAAATTTCGAATCGAATAGACAATGTGAAGTGGAGAACTGTCGATTGAGTGAAACACCATCCTCCAAAATCACCGGGTGCCAGTACATCAGGATATTGTGCATCCCACCAGAAAGGCGGCATGTCAAGTGGTGCGCAGTTCCGTGTGATACCTGTGATGTTGCAAAATGGTGAGCGCAAAGTGAGTGTATATGCGCTAGTCGACGAGGTATCTGAACTGACCCTATTGGATCAAGAAGTTGCAGTTCAGTTAAACGTACACGGGGTGAGTGAGGAGTTGAGAAGAAGACTGACAAGCTAAAAATCAGTGGCATGAGTAGCACCAACACACATCAACTAATCAACAAGCTACGGGAAGGAGCGTGAGGGCAGCCAGTTGTAATGAAATGCCGGCTAGGATGGGGTATAACGGGAAGATACCAACCCGCATCAGGAAGCCAGTACGTCGGATGCCATCAACGTGGTACAAAGTGTGCAAACGAAGAACTAACTAACCTGTATCGCGAGTTCGGAAGGTTCTAGAGGACACTAAAAGACTTGGCAGCGGAATCGAGACGAGATTGCACCAGAAAGAGGCTAGGCGGGAGTTGCCTCCAAGTGTTGTGCAAAAGTCGAAGAAGCCACAAAAGATCCGCCTCATCTGGGACGCTGCTGCTACAACTGAAGGAGTATCAATAAATACGATGAACAGAGAGAAAAAGAAGAAAGAGATGTTCCACCGCTTACTTCAGAACTACCGTTCAGAAGACACACAATATCATTTTTACAAAATTAGTTTGTTAACCAACCACCCTTACTACAATTACTAATTATACAAACTATAACTAACTATACAAACTATACTAGGAAGCTAAACAAATCATAAGACAAATTAACAGAATTAGTTTTTTTAATAACTACCCTTACTGTACTAGCTAATCCTACAAACTATGACATACACTAACTCTAGTCAATAATTTCTTCGCCATCTCTACATTTCCTGATTTTTTTTTTGCCTTGTTATTAAATCTGCTCCGATTTTGATGGCGGCCATGAGTTCCGTCTCATTGTTAGGTCGTGCGCGTCCTACTATTTCCTTCTACTTCGAAAACATATTTTCAATAGGGTTTAAAAATGGGGAATACGGTGGTAAATATTCTACCCGAATGTTATTATCCCTTGCGAAATTTTTCATTGTCTCAGTTTTATGGAATGCAACATTGTCCATTATGATCAAGGGTTGCGTGATGTTATGGAAATCCTGCTTTTAGCTTTTCTAGAAATTCTAAGAAGATTGATTCATTGAATGCACCATTAGTAGCTCCAAATGCAACGATGCCATTCCTCGTCATCCCTCAACATACAGATATGTTTCGCGTTCTTAATGTTGCAATTACATGAGTAGCCGGTTTTCCGGCTACGGCCGTTAGATTCGTTGTAGGAACATTTCGTCGCGCTGGTATGAGGTGAACACTTTTCAGCTTATAACTAAAATCCGTTAAATAGATCCGGATGGTTGTTTCAGATATTTTAACACCTAGCTCCCGCTCACCACACTCTCCGCGATTTTTTTTAAGCTAATAGAGCAGTCTTCGTCGACCCACTGCCGGACCGTTACGCGCTGCTCTGCATTCCGTTTCTTTGGGAGGTCACCTCCTCGTTTTGCTGTGTTTGGTTGTGCATTCAGAGCCATGATGTCAACTATTTGTTTGTTTTCCTCCAATGAAATTACTCTCCGTCCGGGCATGTTTATGTTATGTTAAGAGACACCCGCATACTGCTGTTGTTTTGAAGGTATTTGTGAAAGTTTCTTACACTTCGAAAATAATCCTCTGATCCACTGCTGTTGCTGGCTTCTGGTCCACTGGTACTGCCGACTCCAAATTGTTTTAAAATGCGAAACGGTCAACGGAACAGTAGGCAATGTGGACGACGAAAAGCTATCTTGCTTTTTGATCAAGCTAGTGAAGCAGGTGAATGAAACCACCTGCAGGCGCAGGCCTATCTGAAGCAGGCTTGTGCTATCTGGTTGCCGCCGAAAAGTGCAGAAAGTTGCTGCCGATACGCAGTTGTCCCAGATAGGCGTGCTCATCAAGGTATCCGATGAGTAAGGATGGGTCCTCCAGAAAAGGGAAAATTGTCGTCAGTGCTCGTCGTTTTCCCTTTGTTTATCTACTACATATTTTAGTTTTTTTTTTATGTATGGAGTTCTGTGTACACTAAAAACTCGACCAATACAGAACCGTCGCTTCTGAAACTTTTCACACATATAGTTTAAGCACTGCAGATGTTGTTGAAGGTTTGTTTGATCACTATTTTTTGATAAAATCATCTAAATTTTACAATTGAAGCTCAGTTTTACTAACACAAACAAAACAAGCATGTAAACAAATGTCAAGGTGTATCTACCATAGCTACAACAAGGTTTATACATCACGGGGAACAACACGGAAAACATTTTAAATATGACGTTATTGTAACTACTAAATTAAATCGAACTTTTAAATAAAGAGGAGACCCATAGCTCTTTTCTTAACCTCTTCGTCACCGAGCAACGCCGGGGCATCAAGCTAGTAAACAATATTTGACACTTGAGTTTAATCGATATGGTGGACATGAAATCCCCAATTTCATAACCGTAGTCATTAACCGTGATTCTAACCATCGCTCCAGAAAGTTCGAGTAAACAAAATAGATTGTCATTTGACAGCCTCGTTTTGGCACGGTTGCCAGACGTCAACTAATTTGCGTGCCATTGACGGTTGACACAGAGCGCTCGCGCGATTCCCCTCAGCTACCGCGGTTTGCAATTATATGCCCGCGGATATCCCTCTACCGGTTCAGGCAATCGCCCTAGCACGTTCATGAATCCCTGTACCGGTTAGGGCCTGCCATTGTATGGCTGTATTCCGTACGCGAGCGTTTCGAAGCGTTATGCGCGATGCGTTACTATGGGAATTGGCGTTATTTTTAATATTTGAGGCCGCTTTATGGAGTCCTTTGTAATGGCAAAAATATGATTTTATTTTTGAAATGTTGTTCGACATACTAACTTTCTAGCGCACACTTTTTTACTAGATTTACATTTAAGATTTTGAATGAATAAAATCTGCAAAAAACGCAATTGCGACCGTTTTTGTTATACACCGAGCTAGCGGAATGATGACGAATTGCATAAAAAAACCAAAAACGTCATAAGATAGTCAACAAATATACAAAAAAGTAATAGTTTACGGATTTGAAAATTTTTCAAAAATAGTGAAGTTATAGCGTTTTGCAAGTAGTGGTCAAAATGACCCCTAAAAAATATTCTAGGTATAGTCAAGTTGGTTCTCGGAACTGGTCTAACAGAAAAATCTAAAATTTTTGTCTTAGATATAGCTTTAGATTTTAAGAAAAGCCTTAATTTTGTTTGTAAAAATATTCAGCCGTTTTCGAGATATTAAAATCGAAAACTGCGTTGGAGTCAAAATGACCCCAATTTGGATTCTAGTGTTAACGGAATGTTCGGAATTAAAATCAATCAAGTTTTAAATCAACACAACAAATGGTTAATTTAAGGTTTTTGCTTTGAACACAAATATATTTCATGATAACTTAGTTAACTAGCTTAGTCCAGCTTCGCCATATCTATTTCAATTGGGCGCATGTCTCTTGCTTTTGCTCGAATGATCGGCTGTCGTAGCCCTTGGAGGTTCAATCGCCGTTTGGCAAATCGAAGTTTCCTCATGAAAAACTGCTCCATTAAACGGTCGGTTAAAAAGTCGCTGTTATCAGAGCCCCACTCATAGAACAGGTTTCATTGAGGCTTTGCTTCAATGGTATGTTTGAAAACCTACACCCGTTCAACTACATTCTGCAAACAAATGCTTCGAAAATACTATGTCGATTCCGTCATGCATTACCATGTTTCCATGCACTGCACCGGAACAAACACGCCGATTCCTTTGAAAGGCACTTTCACACCTCTTGAGGGCTCAACACCAAGTACTTCTCAAAAGATGTACGCAAGCGCTTTTGTTTCGCCCGAACAGCGTCAAGCTTCTTTTCAAGCGCTTGCGTGTTACACGATGTCGAATGCAATCTTGGTGGAGATGCCACGCGATCTGTAGTTCCTACAGATGCTGAATCGTGTTGTATAGGAAAAGTGGATAGCTGGTATACTGGATGTGTGTGAGGATAGTGTCGTGATCTCTGCGAAACATTTATATAATTTTATTTGAAATACTAAATTTGACAATCTTTTTCTCTCATCTATTATTTTTTTAATCTCTACCGCTCAAGTTAACCTCTATCACAAGACTCCTCTTCGTTTGTTCTCGTTACACAGTGCATATGCTCTTTCTTCCTTTGTTCCAAACGCAGATCCATCTCCGTTCTAGTAGGTTATAGTTCATCCAAATTTTCATTGCCATCTAGCTTGTGAATAATTTCACTCATTCATCCGTTCGTTTCGTTCAATTATTTCATTTCTATCTTATCTCGGCTCAAACCCTACAGATAGCTGGTGTACTTTCTTCTTCTGTGGGAAGTTCAAGATGGGTATCTATTTGTACCGGTGAGATGGAAAATGTGGGTGCTACTAAAGCTGGTGTACTATTATCGGCAGAAGCAAGCTCGTAGTGTATATCGGTATCGGTAGTATATGCTGAAGGTGGTATGTTATTGGTATTGACCAGCCGTAGTGTTGTGCTCACTGCGTTAAATTTTGAATTTTTATATAGATCACGCACGATTGGGGCTGGTGTTTGAGAGTTATTTGTTCTCATTGCCTCGATTCAGCATTTGTTCTTGAAGAGACTGAAACTGAAAAAGTAGTATGTTATAAATGTGTTATAAACATTCTTTTCTAGAGCTTTACCGTATCCTTTTTTTGCTAAAAATAGTCAAGGTGCAATAAGTATGTCCAATAGTTATCGGTCGCAATTAGTGTTGTGTCAAGTAACTCTTTTCATTGAGCAGCGCAGAGCGAGCCACCTAGCTCAGCTACTCAGTTTGCTACTAAGCTGAGCTGTTGATACTGAGCTTGCCCAACTAACAATTGACAAGCATCTTTAGAACGTTCCGTAAGATCTTTAGAATGTTTTTCCACCTTCTAATAAACCACGACATTAGGAACTGTAACCCAGCTGTTTGAGTTTTGACAACTCATGGAGGCGGCTATTTTTCCCGACGATCGAACCCGGTAAAAGGAAATAAAAAGACGGTAATTTTTAAAACTGTATATATTTTCTCTGGACGGACCAGAAAAACCTGCTGCAGGATCATTAGGTTCAAGCCATAGTTTTTTATTAGTAGTTTTGATAGTTATTTGATCTCCATTTTGTTTTAAGAATTTCCTGTGAATCAATGTGAACTTTTTGTGATTTATTTTGCATGTATATAAGATGTTTCTTTTATAATAATAACTATTTTAGTGGCAAATTCGAATTAAAACAAATTTTCATTAAGAAAGCGAAAAACAGTATTTTGTTTTTATTATGTATGTTGGAATACCTTACATGTACCACATTTATATTATTCTTTTGGTAGTTTGATGTTTTCCTGAACTTTGTGTTTGAACTTTAAACTTATTCCACCAACGTATGAGGTAAAGGACCAAATAGATGTTGACCCTCTTCATTTACTTGGTGGCCGCAAGCTTGCATTTAATGTCTCTGGCATCTACTTGTATATTGGTTCCCCGCAGTGAGGTCACCAATCCGAGGCAAATATTTAGGCCAGTAGATTCACAGGGATCATCAAATGCATCGGTAGGATCCATTACCCGTTTGCCTTCAATTAAAATCGTTGATGATCTCTGTGTTGCCGTACAATATTGAACAACTTCATTGTTTTTAGTTAGAAAGCATGCATCTCGTTTTGTTTGTTTAGTTTTTAAACCTAAAATAAACTGTAGCTATCCGCTACAATTACATCTTCAGTAATATTCAAATACTTTAGGTCTAATAACGGAGAGTCTTCTTTGTGGTGTTGGCCGTATGCTCTCTGCCGGAAGCAAACATCGAATTGGCTTATCAACTCCAACAAAAATTACCGTGCGTGAATTTGGATTATATTCGCCTTCGAGTATTACAACCATGTTTTCCATTGAAGTTCGTCACACCTGAGAACGGACGTAAGAAAGATAAGTAAAGTAACAATTCGAGAGATAGAGGGTCTCTACAAGTAATAGAGGGTCTCATAAGTAAAGTAACAATTCGAGAGATAGAGATCATTAGATATTTTAAAGTTTCCGCCAGTTTGTCTTGCGAAGATAATCCACGCATATGTTTCGGAGCAAGACATGATGCAATTTTACTGTGTATTGCAGTGAACAATGCCTTCGACACACGAAAATTGGACACAATCCTTTAGAAGAATATCAACAAGTAGGTTTAGTGAATGCATTTCCTCAAAGATTACAGCTTACTCACGCTTCATCGGAGATCTCAAACAAGTCCAGATTACTCCTAAATGTCCTTCGATGCACCGCAAGATTCACTGCATTAACCTCTTCCTCACTATCATCACTCGACAAGAAGAGTAATGCATACGAGCTGAATATCACTTTTTATTAATTTTCACACAAAACTTGTTGGAACGAAACGAAAAAATGCTCATAAAACATAAACATACTGTTTGGATGACAATTGTCATCCAGATTAATGTTTTAGCCATATGTAAACAAATGGCTGTTTGACAGCCTGAGAACTGCTTGCCACATCGATTGATTATGTTTTATCTGGATCTGGGTTTTATTGGACGAGGCCATGGAGCACCGACGTGCGCAACTTTTAAGAGAATGTACGTGGAAGAACGGTTGAGACCTCAAGATATGCCAAATTTCGAATCGAATAGACAATGTGAAGTGGAGAACTGTCGATTGAGTGAAACACCATCCTCCAAAATCACCGGGTGCCAGTACATCAGAATATTGTGCATCCCACCAGAAAGGCGGCATGTCAAGTGGTGCGCAGTTCCGTGTGATACCTGTGATGTTGCAAAATGGTGAGCGCAAAGTGAGTGTATATGCGCTAGTCGACGAGGTATCTGAACTGACCCTATTGGATCAAGAAGTTGCAGTTCAGTTAAACGTACACGGGGTGAGTGAGGAGTTGAGAAGAAGACTGACAAGCTAAAAATCAGTGGCATGAGTAGCACCAACACACATCAACTAATCAACAAGCTACGGGAAGGAGCGTGAGGGCAGCCAGTTGTAATGAAATGCCGGCTAGGATGGGGTATAACGGGAAGATACCAACCCGCATCAGGAAGCCAGTACGTCGGATGCCATCAACGTGGTACAAAGTGTGCAAACGAAGAACTAACTAACCTGTATCGCGAGTTCGGAAGGTTCTAGAGGACACTAAAAGACTTGGCAGCGGAATCGAGACGAGATTGCACCAGAAAGAGGCTAGGCGGGAGTTGCCTCCAAGTGTTGTGCAAAAGTCGAAGAAGCCACAAAAGATCCGCCTCATCTGGGACGCTGCTGCTACAACTGAAGGAGTATCAATAAATACGATGAACAGAGAGAAAAAGAAGAAAGAGATGTTCCACCGCTTACTTCAGAACTACCGTTCAGAAGACACACAATATCATTTTTACAAAATTAGTTTGTTAACCAACCACCCTTACTACAATTACTAATTATACAAACTATAACTAACTATACAAACTATACTAGGAAGCTAAACAAATCATAAGACAAATTAACAGAATTAGTTTTTTTAATAACTACCCTTACTGTACTAGCTAATCCTACAAACTATGACATACACTAACTCTAGTCAATAATTTCTTCGCCATCTCTACATTTCCTGATTTTTTTTTTGCCTTGTTATTAAATCTGCTCCGATTTTGATGGCGGCCATGAGTTCCGTCTCATTGTTAGGTCGTGCGCGTCCTACTATTTCCTTCTACTTCGAAAACATATTTTCAATAGGGTTTAAAAATGGGGAATACGGTGGTAAATATTCTACCCGAATGTTATTATCCCTTGCGAAATTTTTCATTGTCTCAGTTTTATGGAATGCAACATTGTCCATTATGATCAAGGGTTGCGTGATGTTATGGAAATCCTGCTTTTAGCTTTTCTAGAAATTCTAAGAAGATTGATTCATTGAATGCACCATTAGTAGCTCCAAATGCAACGATGCCATTCCTCGTCATCCCTCAACATACAGATATGTTTCGCGTTCTTAATGTTGCAATTACATGAGTAGCCGGTTTTCCGGCTACGGCCGTTAGATTCGTTGTAGGAACATTTCGTCGCGCTGGTATGAGGTGAACACTTTTCAGCTTATAACTAAAATCCGTTAAATAGATCCGGATGGTTGTTTCAGATATTTTAACACCTAGCTCCCGCTCACCACACTCTCCGCGATTTTTTTTAAGCTAATAGAGCAGTCTTCGTCGACCCACTGCCGGACCGTTACGCGCTGCTCTGCATTCCGTTTCTTTGGGAGGTCACCTCCTCGTTTTGCTGTGTTTGGTTGTGCATTCAGAGCCATGATGTCAACTATTTGTTTGTTTTCCTCCAATGAAATTACTCTCCGTCCGGGCATGTTTATGTTATGTTAAGAGACACCCGCATACTGCTGTTGTTTTGAAGGTATTTGTGAAAGTTTCTTACACTTCGAAAATAATCCTCTGATCCACTGCTGTTGCTGGCTTCTGGTCCACTGGTACTGCCGACTCCAAATTGTTTTAAAATGCGAAACGGTCAACGGAACAGTAGGCAATGTGGACGACGAAAAGCTATCTTGCTTTTTGATCAAGCTAGTGAAGCAGGTGAATGAAACCACCTGCAGGCGCAGGCCTATCTGAAGCAGGCTTGTGCTATCTGGTTGCCGCCGAAAAGTGCAGAAAGTTGCTGCCGATACGCAGTTGTCCCAGATAGGCGTGCTCATCAAGGTATCCGATGAGTAAGGATGGGTCCTCCAGAAAAGGGAAAATTGTCGTCAGTGCTCGTCGTTTTCCCTTTGTTTATCTACTACATATTTTAGTTTTTTTTTTATGTATGGAGTTCTGTGTACACTAAAAACTCGACCAATACAGAACCGTCGCTTCTGAAACTTTTCACACATATAGTTTAAGCACTGCAGATGTTGTTGAAGGTTTGTTTGATCACTATTTTTTGATAAAATCATCTAAATTTTACAATTGAAGCTCAGTTTTACTAACACAAACAAAACAAGCATGTAAACAAATGTCAAGGTGTATCTACCATAGCTACAACAAGGTTTATACATCACGGGGAACAACACGGAAAACATTTTAAATATGACGTTATTGTAACTACTAAATTAAATCGAACTTTTAAATAAAGAGGAGACCCATAGCTCTTTTCTTAACCTCTTCGTCACCGAGCAACGCCGGGGCATCAAGCTAGTAAACAATATTTGACACTTGAGTTTAATCGATATGGTGGACATGAAATCCCCAATTTCATAACCGTAGTCATTAACCGTGATTCTAACCATCGCTCCAGAAAGTTCGAGTAAACAAAATAGATTGTCATTTGACAGCCTCGTTTTGGCACGGTTGCCAGACGTCAACTAATTTGCGTGCCATTGACGGTTGACACAGAGCGCTCGCGCGATTCCCCTCAGCTACCGCGGTTTGCAATTATATGCCCGCGGATATCCCTCTACCGGTTCAGGCAATCGCCCTAGCACGTTCATGAATCCCTGTACCGGTTGGGGCCTGCCATTGTATGGCTGTATTCCGTACGCGAGCGTTTCGAAGCGTTATGCGCGATGCGTTACTATGGGAATTGGCGTTATTTTTAATATTTGAGGCCGCTTTATGGAGTCCTTTGTAATGGCAAAAATATGATTTTATTTTTGAAATGTTGTTCGACATACTAACTTTCTAGCGCACACTTTTTTACTAGATTTACATTTAAGATTTTGAATGAATAAAATCTGCAAAAAACGCAATTGCGACCGTTTTTGTTATACACCGAGCTAGCGGAATGATGACGAATTGCATAAAAAAACCAAAAACGTCATAAGATAGTCAACAAATATACAAAAAAGTAATAGTTTACGGATTTGAAAATTTTTCAAAAATAGTGAAGTTATAGCGTTTTGCAAGTAGTGGTCAAAATGACCCCTAAAAAATATTCTAGGTATAGTCAAGTTGGTTCTCGGAACTGGTCTAACAGAAAAATCTAAAATTTTTGTCTTAGATATAGCTTTAGATTTTAAGAAAAGCCTTAATTTTGTTTGTAAAAATATTCAGCCGTTTTCGAGATATTAAAATCGAAAACTGCGTTGGAGTCAAAATGACCCCAATTTGGATTCTAGTGTTAACGGAATGTTCGGAATTAAAATCAATCAAGTTTTAAATCAACACAACAAATGGTTAATTTAAGGTTTTTGCTTTGAACACAAATATATTTCATGATAACTTAGTTAACTAGCTTAGTCCAGCTTCGCCATATCTATTTCAATTGGGCGCATGTCTCTTGCTTTTGCTCGAATGATCGGCTGTCGTAGCCCTTGGAGGTTCAATCGCCGTTTGGCAAATCGAAGTTTCCTCA
Source organism: Anopheles ziemanni (assembly GCF_943734765.1). Lineage (NCBI taxonomy): Eukaryota > Metazoa > Arthropoda > Insecta > Diptera > Culicidae > Anopheles > Anopheles ziemanni. The sequence continues at coordinate 48,961,302 of NC_080705.1, read as the reverse complement.
TGAAAAACTGCTCCATTAAACGGTCGGTTAAAAAGTCGCTGTTATCAGAGCCCCACTCATAGAACAGGTTTCATTGAGGCTTTGCTTCAATGGTATGTTTGAAAACCTACACCCGTTCAACTACATTCTGCAAACAAATGCTTCGAAAATACTATGTCGATTCCGTCATGCATTACCATGTTTCCATGCACTGCACCGGAACAAACACGCCGATTCCTTTGAAAGGCACTTTCACACCTCTTGAGGGCTCAACACCAAGTACTTCTCAAAAGATGTACGCAAGCGCTTTTGTTTCGCCCGAACAGCGTCAAGCTTCTTTTCAAGCGCTTGCGTGTTACACGATGTCGAATGCAATCTTGGTGGAGATGCCACGCGATCTGTAGTTCCTACAGATGCTGAATCGTGTTGTATAGGAAAAGTGGATAGCTGGTATACTGGATGTGTGTGAGGATAGTGTCGTGATCTCTGCGAAACATTTATATAATTTTATTTGAAATACTAAATTTGACAATCTTTTTCTCTCATCTATTATTTTTTTAATCTCTACCGCTCAAGTTAACCTCTATCACAAGACTCCTCTTCGTTTGTTCTCGTTACACAGTGCATATGCTCTTTCTTCCTTTGTTCCAAACGCAGATCCATCTCCGTTCTAGTAGGTTATAGTTCATCCAAATTTTCATTGCCATCTAGCTTGTGAATAATTTCACTCATTCATCCGTTCGTTTCGTTCAATTATTTCATTTCTATCTTATCTCGGCTCAAACCCTACAGATAGCTGGTGTACTTTCTTCTTCTGTGGGAAGTTCAAGATGGGTATCTATTTGTACCGGTGAGATGGAAAATGTGGGTGCTACTAAAGCTGGTGTACTATTATCGGCAGAAGCAAGCTCGTAGTGTATATCGGTATCGGTAGTATATGCTGAAGGTGGTATGTTATTGGTATTGACCAGCCGTAGTGTTGTGCTCACTGCGTTAAATTTTGAATTTTTATATAGATCACGCACGATTGGGGCTGGTGTTTGAGAGTTATTTGTTCTCATTGCCTCGATTCAGCATTTGTTCTTGAAGAGACTGAAACTGAAAAAGTAGTATGTTATAAATGTGTTATAAACATTCTTTTCTAGAGCTTTACCGTATCCTTTTTTTGCTAAAAATAGTCAAGGTGCAATAAGTATGTCCAATAGTTATCGGTCGCAATTAGTGTTGTGTCAAGTAACTCTTTTCATTGAGCAGCGCAGAGCGAGCCACCTAGCTCAGCTACTCAGTTTGCTACTAAGCTGAGCTGTTGATACTGAGCTTGCCCAACTAACAATTGACAAGCATCTTTAGAACGTTCCGTAAGATCTTTAGAATGTTTTTCCACCTTCTAATAAACCACGACATTAGGAACTGTAACCCAGCTGTTTGAGTTTTGACAACTCATGGAGGCGGCTATTTTTCCCGACGATCGAACCCGGTAAAAGGAAATAAAAAGACGGTAATTTTTAAAACTGTATATATTTTCTCTGGACGGACCAGAAAAACCTGCTGCAGGATCATTAGGTTCAAGCCATAGTTTTTTATTAGTAGTTTTGATAGTTATTTGATCTCCATTTTGTTTTAAGAATTTCCTGTGAATCAATGTGAACTTTTTGTGATTTATTTTGCATGTATATAAGATGTTTCTTTTATAATAATAACTATTTTAGTGGCAAATTCGAATTAAAACAAATTTTCATTAAGAAAGCGAAAAACAGTATTTTGTTTTTATTATGTATGTTGGAATACCTTACATGTACCACATTTATATTATTCTTTTGGTAGTTTGATGTTTTCCTGAACTTTGTGTTTGAACTTTAAACTTATTCCACCAACGTATGAGGTAAAGGACCAAATAGATGTTGACCCTCTTCATTTACTTGGTGGCCGCAAGCTTGCATTTAATGTCTCTGGCATCTACTTGTATATTGGTTCCCCGCAGTGAGGTCACCAATCCGAGGCAAATATTTAGGCCAGTAGATTCACAGGGATCATCAAATGCATCGGTAGGATCCATTACCCGTTTGCCTTCAATTAAAATCGTTGATGATCTCTGTGTTGCCGTACAATATTGAACAACTTCATTGTTTTTAGTTAGAAAGCATGCATCTCGTTTTGTTTGTTTAGTTTTTAAACCTAAAATAAACTGTAGCTATCCGCTACAATTACATCTTCAGTAATATTCAAATACTTTAGGTCTAATAACGGAGAGTCTTCTTTGTGGTGTTGGCCGTATGCTCTCTGCCGGAAGCAAACATCGAATTGGCTTATCAACTCCAACAAAAATTACCGTGCGTGAATTTGGATTATATTCGCCTTCGAGTATTACAACCATGTTTTCCATTGAAGTTCGTCACACCTGAGAACGGACGTAAGAAAGATAAGTAAAGTAACAATTCGAGAGATAGAGGGTCTCTACAAGTAATAGAGGGTCTCATAAGTAAAGTAACAATTCGAGAGATAGAGATCATTAGATATTTTAAAGTTTCCGCCAGTTTGTCTTGCGAAGATAATCCACGCATATGTTTCGGAGCAAGACATGATGCAATTTTACTGTGTATTGCAGTGAACAATGCCTTCGACACACGAAAATTGGACACAATCCTTTAGAAGAATATCAACAAGTAGGTTTAGTGAATGCATTTCCTCAAAGATTACAGCTTACTCACGCTTCATCGGAGATCTCAAACAAGTCCAGATTACTCCTAAATGTCCTTCGATGCACCGCAAGATTCACTGCATTAACCTCTTCCTCACTATCATCACTCGACAAGAAGAGTAATGCATACGAGCTGAATATCACTTTTTATTAATTTTCACACAAAACTTGTTGGAACGAAACGAAAAAATGCTCATAAAACATAAACATACTGTTTGGATGACAATTGTCATCCAGATTAATGTTTTAGCCATATGTAAACAAATGGCTGTTTGACAGCCTGAGAACTGCTTGCCACATCGATTGATTATGTTTTATCTGGATCTGGGTTTTATTGGACGAGGCCATGGAGCACCGACGTGCGCAACTTTTAAGAGAATGTACGTGGAAGAACGGTTGAGACCTCAAGATATGCCAAATTTCGAATCGAATAGACAATGTGAAGTGGAGAACTGTCGATTGAGTGAAACACCATCCTCCAAAATCACCGGGTGCCAGTACATCAGGATATTGTGCATCCCACCAGAAAGGCGGCATGTCAAGTGGTGCGCAGTTCCGTGTGATACCTGTGATGTTGCAAAATGGTGAGCGCAAAGTGAGTGTATATGCGCTAGTCGACGAGGTATCTGAACTGACCCTATTGGATCAAGAAGTTGCAGTTCAGTTAAACGTACACGGGGTGAGTGAGGAGTTGAGAAGAAGACTGACAAGCTAAAAATCAGTGGCATGAGTAGCACCAACACACATCAACTAATCAACAAGCTACGGGAAGGAGCGTGAGGGCAGCCAGTTGTAATGAAATGCCGGCTAGGATGGGGTATAACGGGAAGATACCAACCCGCATCAGGAAGCCAGTACGTCGGATGCCATCAACGTGGTACAAAGTGTGCAAACGAAGAACTAACTAACCTGTATCGCGAGTTCGGAAGGTTCTAGAGGACACTAAAAGACTTGGCAGCGGAATCGAGACGAGATTGCACCAGAAAGAGGCTAGGCGGGAGTTGCCTCCAAGTGTTGTGCAAAAGTCGAAGAAGCCACAAAAGATCCGCCTCATCTGGGACGCTGCTGCTACAACTGAAGGAGTATCAATAAATACGATGAACAGAGAGAAAAAGAAGAAAGAGATGTTCCACCGCTTACTTCAGAACTACCGTTCAGAAGACACACAATATCATTTTTACAAAATTAGTTTGTTAACCAACCACCCTTACTACAATTACTAATTATACAAACTATAACTAACTATACAAACTATACTAGGAAGCTAAACAAATCATAAGACAAATTAACAGAATTAGTTTTTTTAATAACTACCCTTACTGTACTAGCTAATCCTACAAACTATGACATACACTAACTCTAGTCAATAATTTCTTCGCCATCTCTACATTTCCTGATTTTTTTTTTGCCTTGTTATTAAATCTGCTCCGATTTTGATGGCGGCCATGAGTTCCGTCTCATTGTTAGGTCGTGCGCGTCCTACTATTTCCTTCTACTTCGAAAACATATTTTCAATAGGGTTTAAAAATGGGGAATACGGTGGTAAATATTCTACCCGAATGTTATTATCCCTTGCGAAATTTTTCATTGTCTCAGTTTTATGGAATGCAACATTGTCCATTATGATCAAGGGTTGCGTGATGTTATGGAAATCCTGCTTTTAGCTTTTCTAGAAATTCTAAGAAGATTGATTCATTGAATGCACCATTAGTAGCTCCAAATGCAACGATGCCATTCCTCGTCATCCCTCAACATACAGATATGTTTCGCGTTCTTAATGTTGCAATTACATGAGTAGCCGGTTTTCCGGCTACGGCCGTTAGATTCGTTGTAGGAACATTTCGTCGCGCTGGTATGAGGTGAACACTTTTCAGCTTATAACTAAAATCCGTTAAATAGATCCGGATGGTTGTTTCAGATATTTTAACACCTAGCTCCCGCTCACCACACTCTCCGCGATTTTTTTTAAGCTAATAGAGCAGTCTTCGTCGACCCACTGCCGGACCGTTACGCGCTGCTCTGCATTCCGTTTCTTTGGGAGGTCACCTCCTCGTTTTGCTGTGTTTGGTTGTGCATTCAGAGCCATGATGTCAACTATTTGTTTGTTTTCCTCCAATGAAATTACTCTCCGTCCGGGCATGTTTATTTTATGTTAAGAGACACCCGCATACTGCTGTTGTTTTGAAGGTATTTGTGAAAGTTTCTTACACTTCGAAAATAATCCTCTGATCCACTGCTGTTGCTGGCTTCTGGTCCACTGGTACTGCCGACTCCAAATTGTTTTAAAATGCGAAACGGTCAACGGAACAGTAGGCAATGTGGACGACGAAAAGCTATCTTGCTTTTTGATCAAGCTAGTGAAGCAGGTGAATGAAACCACCTGCAGGCGCAGGCCTATCTGAAGCAGGCTTGTGCTATCTGGTTGCCGCCGAAAAGTGCAGAAAGTTGCTGCCGATACGCAGTTGTCCCAGATAGGCGTGCTCATCAAGGTATCCGATGAGTAAGGATGGGTCCTCCAGAAAAGGGAAAATTGTCGTCAGTGCTCGTCGTTTTCCCTTTGTTTATCTACTACATATTTTAGTTTTTTTTTTATGTATGGAGTTCTGTGTACACTAAAAACTCGACCAATACAGAACCGTCGCTTCTGAAACTTTTCACACATATAGTTTAAGCACTGCAGATGTTGTTGAAGGTTTGTTTGATCACTATTTTTTGATAAAATCATCTAAATTTTACAATTGAAGCTCAGTTTTACTAACACAAACAAAACAAGCATGTAAACAAATGTCAAGGTGTATCTACCATAGCTACAAGAAGGTTTATACATCACGGGGAACAACACGGAAAACATTTTAAATATGACGTTATTGTAACTACTAAATTAAATCGAACTTTTAAATAAAGAGGAGACCCATAGCTCTTTTCTTAACCTCTTCGTCACCGAGCAACGCCGGGGCATCAAGCTAGTAAACAATATTTGACACTTGAGTTTAATCGATATGGTGGACATGAAATCCCCAATTTCATAACCGTAGTCATTAACCGTGATTCTAACCATCGCTCCAGAAAGTTCGAGTAAACAAAATAGATTGTCATTTGACAGCCTCGTTTTGGCACGGTTGCCAGACGTCAACTAATTTGCGTGCCATTGACGGTTGACACAGAGCGCTCGCGCGATTCCCCTCAGCTACCGCGGTTTGCAATTATATGCCCGCGGATATCCCTCTACCGGTTCAGGCAATCGCCCTAGCACGTTCATGAATCCCTGTACCGGTTGGGGCCTGCCATTGTATGGCTGTATTCCGTACGCGAGCGTTTCGAAGCGTTATGCGCGATGCGTTACTATGGGAATTGGCGTTATTTTTAATATTTGAGGCCGCTTTATGGAGTCCTTTGTAATGGCAAAAATATGATTTTATTTTTGAAATGTTGTTCGACATACTAACTTTCTAGCGCACACTTTTTTACTAGATTTACATTTAAGATTTTGAATGAATAAAATCTGCAAAAAACGCAATTGCGACCGTTTTTGTTATACACCGAGCTAGCGGAATGATGACGAATTGCATAAAAAAACCAAAAACGTCATAAGATAGTCAACAAATATACAAAAAAGTAATAGTTTACGGATTTGAAAATTTTTCAAAAATAGTGAAGTTATAGCGTTTTGCAAGTAGTGGTCAAAATGACCCCTAAAAAATATTCTAGGTATAGTCAAGTTGGTTCTCGGAACTGGTCTAACAGAAAAATCTAAAATTTTTGTCTTAGATATAGCTTTAGATTTTAAGAAAAGCCTTAATTTTGTTTGTAAAAATATTCAGCCGTTTTCGAGATATTAAAATCGAAAACTGCGTTGGAGTCAAAATGACCCCAATTTGGATTCTAGTGTTAACGGAATGTTCGGAATTAAAATCAATCAAGTTTTAAATCAACACAACAAATGGTTAATTTAAGGTTTTTGCTTTGAACACAAATATATTTCATGATAACTTAGTTAACTAGCTTAGTCCAGCTTCGCCATATCTATTTCAATTGGGCGCATGTCTCTTGCTTTTGCTCGAATGATCGGCTGTCGTAGCCCTTGGAGGTTCAATCGCCGTTTGGCAAATCGAAGTTTCCTCATGAAAAACTGCTCCATTAAACGGTCGGTTAAAAAGTCGCTGTTATCAGAGCCCCACTCATAGAACAGGTTTCATTGAGGCTTTGCTTCAATGGTATGTTTGAAAACCTACACCCGTTCAACTACATTCTGCAAACAAATGCTTCGAAAATACTATGTCGATTCCGTCATGCATTACCATGTTTCCATGCACTGCACCGGAACAAACACGCCGATTCCTTTGAAAGGCACTTTCACACCTCTTGAGGGCTCAACACCAAGTACTTCTCAAAAGATGTACGCAAGCGCTTTTGTTTCGCCCGAACAGCGTCAAGCTTCTTTTCAAGCGCTTGCGTGTTACACGATGTCGAATGCAATCTTGGTGGAGATGCCACGCGATCTGTAGTTCCTACAGATGCTGAATCGTGTTGTATAGGAAAAGTGGATAGCTGGTATACTGGATGTGTGTGAGGATAGTGTCGTGATCTCTGCGAAACATTTATATAATTTTATTTGAAATACTAAATTTGACAATCTTTTTCTCTCATCTATTATTTTTTTAATCTCTACCGCTCAAGTTAACCTCTATCACAAGACTCCTCTTCGTTTGTTCTCGTTACACAGTGCATATGCTCTTTCTTCCTTTGTTCCAAACGCAGATCCATCTCCGTTCTAGTAGGTTATAGTTCATCCAAATTTTCATTGCCATCTAGCTTGTGAATAATTTCACTCATTCATCCGTTCGTTTCGTTCAATTATTTCATTTCTATCTTATCTCGGCTCAAACCCTACAGATAGCTTGTGTACTTTCTTCTTCTGTGGGAAGTTCAAGATGGGTATCTATTTGTACCGGTGAGATGGAAAATGTGGGTGCTACTAAAGCTGGTGTACTATTATCGGCAGAAGCAAGCTCGTAGTGTATATCGGTATCGGTAGTATATGCTGAAGGTGGTATGTTATTGGTATTGACCAGCCGTAGTGTTGTGCTCACTGCGTTAAATTTTGAATTTTTATATAGATCACGCACGATTGGGGCTGGTGTTTGAGAGTTATTTGTTCTCATTGCCTCGATTCAGCATTTGTTCTTGAAGAGACTGAAACTGAAAAAGTAGTATGTTATAAATGTGTTATAAACATTCTTTTCTAGAGCTTTACCGTATCCTTTTTTTGCTAAAAATAGTCAAGGTGCAATAAGTATGTCCAATAGTTATCGGTCGCAATTAGTGTTGTGTCAAGTAACTCTTTTCATTGAGCAGCGCAGAGCGAGCCACCTAGCTCAGCTACTCAGTTTGCTACTAAGCTGAGCTGTTGATACTGAGCTTGCCCAACTAACAATTGACAAGCATCTTTAGAACGTTCCGTAAGATCTTTAGAATGTTTTTCCACCTTCTAATAAACCACGACATTAGGAACTGTAACCCAGCTGTTTGAGTTTTGACAACTCATGGAGGCGGCTATTTTTCCCGACGATCGAACCCGGTAAAAGGAAATAAAAAGACGGTAATTTTTAAAACTGTATATATTTTCTCTGGACGGACCAGAAAAACCTGCTGCAGGATCATTAGGTTCAAGCCATAGTTTTTTATTAGTAGTTTTGATAGTTATTTGATCTCCATTTTGTTTTAAGAATTTCCTGTGAATCAATGTGAACTTTTTGTGATTTATTTTGCATGTATATAAGATGTTTCTTTTATAATAATAACTATTTTAGTGGCAAATTCGAATTAAAACAAATTTTCATTAAGAAAGCGAAAAACAGTATTTTGTTTTTATTATGTATGTTGGAATACCTTACATGTACCACATTTATATTATTCTTTTGGTAGTTTGATGTTTTCCTGAACTTTGTGTTTGAACTTTAAACTTATTCCACCAACGTATGAGGTAAAGGACCAAATAGATGTTGACCCTCTTCATTTACTTGGTGGCCGCAAGCTTGCATTTAATGTCTCTGGCATCTACTTGTATATTGGTTCCCCGCAGTGAGGTCACCAATCCGAGGCAAATATTTAGGCCAGTAGATTCACAGGGATCATCAAATGCATCGGTAGGATCCATTACCCGTTTGCCTTCAATTAAAATCGTTGATGATCTCTGTGTTGCCGTACAATATTGAACAACTTCATTGTTTTTAGTTAGAAAGCATGCATCTCGTTTTGTTTGTTTAGTTTTTAAACCTAAAATAAACTGTAGCTATCCGCTACAATTACATCTTCAGTAATATTCAAATACTTTAGGTCTAATAACGGAGAGTCTTCTTTGTGGTGTTGGCCGTATGCTCTCTGCCGGAAGCAAACATCGAATTGGCTTATCAACTCCAACAAAAATTACCGTGCGTGAATTTGGATTATATTCGCCTTCGAGTATTACAACCATGTTTTCCATTGAAGTTCGTCACACCTGAGAACGGACGTAAGAAAGATAAGTAAAGTAACAATTCGAGAGATAGAGGGTCTCATCTTTAATACATGCTTGTGCCGGTGCATCACCTATAATTGCACGAACTTTTATATCATGCTGCACTTCGTTGATGATGGCTCCATCATCCAAAAGGTCGTTAAGCTCCTGCACTAACGGTCGGAGAAACTCTTCGACCCTTGGAGGCCGGCCGGCCCGCTTTTATGTAGTGGCAACCCATCGATAGATATGTTTAAAGATATTTTGGTAGGTAAAGTCACATTGCGTGAAATAAATAATAATTCAACATCACGATGCGTGCATGAGCATTCGGCTAGTATTTCAATCTTGTTACCTGAATTGGTTGGACAAACAATATATGACGCCTTTGTACCAATATCGACCACCGTCCACTACAACAATGTTCCCGACGGTCCTATTAGTTTTCAAAAGAGTACGAGCATCCTTCGGCAGCGGAGTCTTCTCTCGTAAAATATCAAATATCATGTTCACAATCGAATGTGAACTCAATCTCCACTGCTCACGTTATCAGGTACATCATCGATACTTGAGACTTCGCCTTGGCCCTGATCGTCTCCGGAACACGTTTCTTCTTCTGAATCAACCGGGTCGAAGACGATCAAAGAATTGTCATCAATCTCTAGCTGACCCAGACTGGTACTAGGAGCTTCTACAACAAATAGTCGTACATTTAAATTTGCCATTCACATTTGGAGCAGCACAAGCAAAAACACTAACGGTCCGTTCCACAAGAATGTTGGCTCACCTGAGCAAATTTTTTGGCATTCGCTTTGTACAAATTACCAGAACGCGTTAGCTGTGCTAGAAAGTTGTTATTGTCGGCCATTTTCACTAGCTATGGACACCACTTTTAAGAAAATCAAAATTTCCGAAGTGGTGGACGCTTGCAACTTGCTTCTGATTTTGTTTACGAATTTGTGTGATGCGAGGAAAGGAGAGGCACTATGTAATTGCTTCCATGAGTTGTGTGTACTCGCTCTCGCACATGGTATAAACATTGAATGTTCCAAAGATGACAGCTCGCGGTTACCTGGGTGATGCATGACCGTACCGAGCTAGAGGTGTTAGTGGCAGCAACCCGTCCGCGGGAGGGTATCGTGCCAGCCAACTTTAACAAGTTAGAATTAAGATAGGGTAATGATTTAGAATTTAAGGATAGTTTAGTTTAACACTGAAGTATTCAAATAAGTAAGGTAGGAGTAAATAGTCATAGTAAAGATTGTTTGTAAATATTAATTGGCTAGGTAGGAATAGTAAGATAGGTTTAAGTAAATAAAGTAATATTTTTGATTCATTATGTAGGATAGGTGGTGATAAGCATGTGAGGGTTCAAGTAAGTTATTTAAAATATTTTCTTAGAAATAGGTTTAGGCATGCTAAGGAAAGTAGTCACATACTCGAAGGAACTACAACTTACGGTGTGTAATAAAGGCAAAAATAAATTACCTTCGCCCTCCATATTTATGCTAACAAACTTATGTTGAGCTACTAACTGTGTTGCAGTAACCTTTATAGATATAAATATTTCTCGAATCAAAAGGTACTATAAAGAACTCTTCTGTTCGTGTTGGCCGTGTTTTGAAAGGAACCAGCAAGTCTTTGGTTTTGAAGAATGACCCAAACCTGGCCGTACGCAGGCTGTAACCCGGCGACCATTTATCTTTATTGTTTACTGTAATGAAAAACTCAACGGACCGAACAGTGTCCCAATGAGTATGTAAAACTGAAACTAGAACTAGTGTAGACGCATGTGAATAAGCTTATAAAAAATTCGGGTCCATTGTTAGGCGTAACTTAAAGGTATTAGCGTTATCACAGAAATTGAAGGCATAGTAAGCTCTATTAAAAGTATTGCTCATAGCGGTCATTGGAGCGAACTGGCTATAACGCGTACTATTAGAGGATAAACTTAGAAAGTCAAAATTCCGTAGCTGTCTACAAGGTGCGTTAAAGTTAACTAATTCTAGTTGGTTTGGGGCATCAGTCTCACCCTGAATCAGCTTACCCACAAACACTGCCTGTGCTATTATTCGTCATTTTTTAAGAGTTTGTAGTCCTAAGAGAAGGCAACGAGAGTGGTAAGAAGGGAATGGATCCGAGTTACGCCAGGGGAGCGATCGTATCGCCAATCTCGTAAACCTTTTTTGGATGTTTTCAATCCTATCGTGCCAGTAGTTGAAAGGTGGAAACCATATTACAATATTAAATTCCAGAAAAGGGCGCACTAAACTGACATACAACGTTTTAAGACACATTGGGTCTGTAAATTCTTTCGTGTTTCTAAGGACGAATCCTAGACGAAAAAAATAAAGTCAGAAGCAACGCCCAATCGTTCAAGCTTCGCTAACAGTAGATCGTGATTCAAACAGTCGAAAGCCGCTTTGAAGTCCGTATAAACAGCGTCTACTTGGTGTCTAGACTCCATCGATCGCAGAGCATTTGTCACAAAGTCAGCAAGATTAGTGGTAACGGAGCGCTTAGGCATGAAGCCTTGTTGAGAAGTTGACAAATACTGGTAGCAGCTACGAAACAGGGCATTACGAACTAGGACCTCAAAAGCCTTTGCTGGTGCACACAAGGATGTGATTAACCCGATAGTTCTCCACGCGGTGTTTATCTCCTTTGTTGTGAATCGGTTTCATCCAGGACGATTTCCACGGAGTGGGAAATTTTCGTTGCTGTGCCGATATTTTAAAGATGGTACTCATAGGCTCGCATAAGGCATCGACACACTTCATGACCACCACTGGTGGGATACCATCCGGACCAGGTGTGAAAGATGACTTCAAAGCCAACACAGAGGCTCGAACCGTCTCAGCTGATATATCGATGTTGGCTAACGAGAAGTCGACTACGTCTGAAGGTACATTGGATACAGTTTCCTGAAGATGCAGAGTACCAACATTAGCCGCCGCAAAAGATTGACTGAATTTCTTAGCGAAGAGACTGCAAACACTAGCGGTATTAGAAGCATAAGTATCTCCGAAACATAATACGTTAGGTAACGAGTTGTTTTTCCGCTTATTGTTGACGTAGTTCCAGAATTGTTTCGGGTTCTTGGATAGATTGGATTGCAGTCTGTTTACATACTGTCTATGCAGAATCGAGTTCAATTGACGGTAACTGTTAACCGATAGCGTGAAGCCTGCTTTGTCAGCCAAAGAACGACTCCGTTTATAACGACGTAAGGATCTGATTTTGGTCGTTTTGAGTGAGTTTAGTTCACGAACTGCCTCTGGAAACTATCGTTTCTAGTTTCTTTAAATTCCTACGTTGTGTTTATTATTCAAATCTTAAAAATGGAAAAACGCGTGTTTCTTGTACCACAATCCAAACGCAAGAGAGCTACCACGATGCAGAAAAAACTTAACCCAGCTTCAGCGGCTTCCTGATCTGCTCTTACACCTTTTACCACTGTTTAGCGCGATGGCCAAGGCGTTTAGTGACACCGTCCAAAACATTAATACGATCGCCGGAGCTATTAAGACAGCGCGAGCTCCGTTTAGCAACTCCATCCAAAGCATTAAGAAGAGGGCAGACCCTTCTAAGATAATGGGAGCACCCTTTGCGCGTTGACCGCACCTATTAGACCGTTCGCCGCACCTTTTAGCGGCAGTCATTTTTCCGAGCCTTTTGTGAGCGCTTTTGTTCAAAGAGTCGATTGTAGAGGTGGACGCTTCATTTTGTGGTTTGAATTTTCCGTTACGTATCAATATTTTCGAATATTTTTTGTTTAGCTGGAAAGTTCTTTAAAATGTCTCGGGAAATTTTTTCTATAAATTGTAAATGAAAATATTAATTTCCATAAAGAGCTTTTATATTTATTGTCATAAAGGGCGCCTTTTCAAAAACATTCTTACACCTTTTACCACTGTTTAGCGCGATGGCCAAGGCGCTTAGTGACACCGTCCAAAACATTAATACGATCGCCGGAGCTATTAAGACAGGGCGAGCGCCGTTTAGCAACTCCATCCAAAGCATTAAGAAGATGGCAGACCCTTTTAAGATAATGGGAGCACCCTTTGCGCGTTGACCGCACCTATTAGACCGTTCGCCGCACCTTTTAGCGGCAGTCATTTTTCCGAGCCTTTTGTGAGCGCTTTTGTTCAAAGAGTCGATTGTAGATGTGGATGCTTCATTTCGTGGTTTGAATTTTCCGTTACGTATCAATATTTTCGAATATTTTTTGTTTTGCTGGTAAGTTCTTTAAAATGTCTCGGTAAATTCTTTCTGAAAATTGTAAATGAAAATATTAATTTCCATAAAGAACTTTAATATTTATTTTCATAGAGGTCGCCTTTTCAAAAACATTCTTATTTACATTTGTACATTGTGTTTGGTGCATGTTTACTCCATAATTGCTTAGTTTCTGAGGCATTTTGTGATATATGACCACATATTGCACATATAGCCTGCACAATCAGATGGAGTAATTAACGAAGCTGCTTCTGCGATGGCGTTCATCAACTCCGCTTCGTTCTGTGGATTGGACCGTCGAGTAATTTGCTTCCACTGACTGAACAAATTCTCAATCGGGTTGAGGAGAAGCGAGTACGGAGGAAGGAATAACAGCTCATGTCCTCCTTGCTCTACGGCATTCTGCACGGCTTCACCCTTGTGGAATCTTACGTTGTCCATAATGCTCACACTGTGGTTCACGTTGTGGCTGCTCAGCTTTTCGTTCAGTTCTTCGATGAATTCGAGAAACAATTCTCGATTGAAGGCTCTTGTTTTCATCGAGTAATGAATGATACTATTACGGTTCATAGCGCAGGCTATCGAGATGTTTCTTGATCTCAAGTGAGGCACTACTTTCCTTTAGGAAAAAGTGTCATTCAAGTGAGCATTCGATTGATGTTGAAGCAAATTACTCGACGGTCGTCGGTGTTTCACTTGCTATAATTGGTTCACTAGCGATCTTCCCTTTAACGGCCAAAACTCGCTTCTCATGCTACCAAGTGTTGCAGTTGGTCCACTGTGCAATGTCATTTCGTGATAAGCTTCCGCTACCAACCTAGTAAAATGGCATATTCCAGGCAACACCAAAGGATGCTTCGTCGAATACTCCAATTTCACTTGCCGTAATCTCCCACCAACACGCAAAAATCCTTCAGGAACGAGAAACGCTTGCAACTTTCGTAGCTTCGACCCTTTCGGTAGTTCCTTTTGACGAGAGAGCTCTTTCATTTCCGCAGGAAAATACGCATGTTGCACTGCCTGCACCATCGCTATTCGAGATTCTTTCAAATCTGCTGCCGTTAAGAAATTGTATTTTTTAGTACTAGTCACTCCTCGGCATTTTCGCACAAACCGCAAACATAATGCTGCTACCCGCAGTGTCTTCCAATAGTACGAGTAACGCTCCAACAGCACAAATTTCTCCTCTACCGTCGCTATAAGAACCACCTTTTTACGCTCAAGTTCCTCTGGATCCACATCATCCAAATCCTCTTCGTCACAACACAGTTGCGTATCGCTTTTCAACCACGATGGTTCATTTAGCCAAGAATCAGCTCTCATCAACTCCTCAGGAAGCGCGCCACGTGAAAGAATGTGTGCCGGATTTGCCACACCTTTTACATGCCGCCAAGCTCTGTCTTGACTCAAGAACTATCGAGGAATCTCCCTCCTATCTTCCGTCTCCAAAGTCCTCGAGTCTGTTGTTCATTCCTTCCTGCTCCCTTGCATCCATTCCTTTTTATCCTCTCACCAGCATGGTTTTATGCCCCGCCGTTCTACCACCGCAAATCTTATGTCGCTCATGGTTCGGTTGTTCCCGGCCATCACCTCTGGACGGCAGGTAGATGTGGTCTATACAGATTTCAAGTCTGCATTTGACTGCCTACCGCATAACCTTCTGTTGGCAAAATTCGAGCGACACGGAGTTGGCGATCCATTGATTTCGTGGCTCAAATCCTTCCTCACATGTCGCTCCTATAGGGTTAGAGTGGCGAATCACCTCTCTCTTCCCTTTGCGGGTCCTTCTGGGGTCCCTCAGGGGAGCGTCCTAAGTCCTCTCCTGTTTTCCATCTTCATCAATGACTGCGTGGGTGTCCTTCCTGGTGAGGGGCACTTACTATATGCCGATGATGTTAAGATTTTCCTCCCGATTTCCTCCCTCCTGGATTGCCATTCCCTCCAAAGATCCCTTGACGATTTCTCAGCTTGGTGCCTCGTGAACGGCCTGGTGCTCTGCCCGTCCAAGTGTAACGTTGTGTCGTTTGGCCGCATCCGGGATCCGATCTGCTTTGATTACGCTCTTTGTGGCACTCCACTTCCAAGGGTATCTGTGGTGAAGGATCTCGGGGTGTGGCTGGATGACCGACTCACTTTCTCTGACCACATTAACTCCGTTGTGAACAGAGCGAGCAGGGCACTTGGCCTAATAACGCGCATGTCGGTAGAAATACGGGACCCCTCTTGTCTGAGGGCGCTGTAATGCTGCTAGGTCCGCCCAATATTGGAATACTCCTGTGTTGTGTGGACCCCTGCGGGAGTTACAGCAATGAACATGCTGGAAGGTGTGCAGCGTAAGTTTACGCGCCTTGCTGTGCGACGTTTCTTAAACGACCCCACAGCTCCTATTCCCCCCTACCCTTCGCGCTGTCATTTGCTTGGGCTCCAAACCATTCAGCAACGACACGCGACCTCCCAATCCTTGTTTATAGCAAACCTTCTTCTCCATAACATTGATGCCCCTCTCCTCCTATCGTCCTTACCCTTCTACATCCCTTCGCGTCACCTTCGCGATAGACCTCCTTTCCTACTTCCCACTCGTCGGACTACGTATGGCCAGAACGATCCATTGCTTCGCTCGTTGTCGGCCTTCAATGCAGTGAGTGGCTTGTTTGATTTTAACATCTCCATCTCCCAATTCCGTTCCCGTATCCTGTCCCATGTCCCTCAATCCTCCTAAGCTAGTGTTAAGCCATGTTTTGTAAAGCCCAAGCGGCAAACAATTGTCTAAATAAAAATGTAAATGTAAATGTAAATGTGATTTAAATTGGTTTGCATATCTTTTAGTTTCAATGTGGCCAATGTGCTTTTTCTGAAGTATTTTACTATTTCTTTTACTTTGTTAACTGTATCCAAAATCGATGTAGCTATTGCACTTTGCACTACTAAATTCAAGGTATGGGCAAAACAAGGCATATGATCTTTTTTTAATATGTGCACTGCTTTCTTCATGTTCGCTGCATTATCAGTGACAATGCAGCTTACTTTGTCCGAAATATTAAATCTTTCCATTAAATTTTCTAGCCATGCTGCTATATTTTCCGACGTGTGTCTATCTATGAATTCTTCGCATTCTAGTAAAACTGATTGCAAAACACAATCATCGATAAAATGTGCTGTCACCGCAAAATAACTTTCATTTTTAAAATTTGTCCAACCATCAGTGGTTAAGCAAATATGTTCGCTAACGTTTACCTTAGACTTCAATGTTTCTAATAACTGCTCGTAACTTATGTCTAAAAGTGTGTTGCTTAGTGTTTTAAGGGTGGGAAGACTATAGCTAGGGCATAACGAATGAAACAAATCCTTAATATCATCTGCATCAACTAAATGAAAGGGTAATGCATGGTTACAAAATACTCTCAATAATTTACTGTCTAAATTTTTCTTGTAATTAGCACTTAAGGGTTTAGAAATTTTTACATACTGTTCCAGTGATTTTTGAACAGTTTTACTTTGAGATGTACCTGAGCTTGTACCCGCAGATGTCGAAGGGGTTACATCGTGCTCAATATCGGAATCTACATGGTATTTAGGACGAGCTACTGAAACTGTTGGGTGCCTGGCTGCGAAATGTCGCTTCATGTTGTATGTTGACTTCGACTTTAAATGCAAAATTTGCTTGCATATTTTACATTTGAACTTATTCTCCTCTGCACACTGGTCAAAATAGCTCCAAATTTCACTATATTTTTTATCGTCTGACATTTTTGAATTCTGTGGTTTGGAACCCTTTAAAGAAATTCTTATCCTATTACCCTAATCTTATTTATGTACACGTAAATTTCACTGACACATATGTATCTAGAAATATGTATCTAAAAAAAATTGTATAAGTTCTTGATATAACTGAGCAAGTTATACACAATTTTCCGAATATTGTACTCACAGTGTTCTCAATAAATGTAGATTCATCGAGAATTTCCAAAGTTGTTGTCTGCAGTCGATGCGTTTTCCGAATACGCTAGCGGAATACCACTTTTTGAACTAGCATGCAAATAGCACTGAAAAGAAAACCCGAATATGGACACGATAAGCAAACACTCTCATTGGCAAATGCACTTTTCTTTACTTACAGTGTACACAGTGTTCCTATTCGATCAACTTCCAAAGTCGAAATGAGCTCTTATCGTCTTGTCTCCCGTATATATAACCTTGTACCCCAAAAGAACGCTGCCCATCCGCCCACCACAGACCCCTCGGTCAGAAAATTGGGACCCCAGCACAACCAGCAAGTACTTTTATTTCGATCTTTACCGGAAGTAAATTTTTTCCTAGTAACATCCAATTTCGCACGAAAATTTTACTGATGCCATAGAAGGTAAGAAAAGATAGGGGAAGGAAGGTAGGAATGAAAGGAAGTAAGGCTGTAGCTAGAGATAGTGATGCGTAATCCCTTTTTCCGGAAAATTCATGGGGTCAATGTTTTTTTAACATTGGTGTAAAACTATTGCTAAAGGGCAGACTAGGCTACCAGCAGTGATCATTTGAGACGGAGGAAGGAAGTAAGGTTGGTCATTGACCCAAATTTCCCGGTAAATCGCAAGGAGGAGTTCAGGTCCTTTCAATGCATCCTTCTACTTGATCACGCTGGAGACGACACGAGCGGATGGAGGCCGGAAGTAAAGTTGAGCGTTGCAGCAAATTTCCCGATAACTCGTAAGAGGAGTTCAGCCCATAGCATTGCATCTTTCTACCTCATCATACTGGGATCGGTGTATCGAACATTCGTCTGGAACCTTTGTCTAAGAGAAAAATGTGTTGGCTGAAATGGCTAGCCGCGTCGTTTCGTTTCCGCGCATCGTCTCGACGCGTAAGTGGCGTCGTCTTGGATCGTCGAGAAGGTATCCCCACGGCCGGCCATTTTTTCGCTTTTTTCCAAAGTATTGTTTACCTTTTGTATGGGACAGCGTCGAGAAAACTGACAATACTTTGGAAAAAAAACGCTTCGCTCAAAATAGCGAAGGAGCCATCGTTGCTCAGTATTATAGGAAAGGAGGGCAAACCACGGACACCCACCAACAGGATAGTTTGAGAAAAGCAAGACTAAAAGAAATTAGAATTACAATACCGCGATAAATCGCGAAGGGCCAAATACATTGTAAGAAGAAACCGACAAAATGCAGATTTGTCATTTTAATATTAATATGGTACCTTAGAATTAAGGCAGCGTAAGGTGATCTCCCGCAGTCATCTAAGGGCAGGACTTCCCCGAAAGCCCCAACATGCAACATCCATGCGCAACCACGTAGATTATTAGGAGACCAAAGGGCAGGACTTCCCCGAAAGCCCCAACACGCAGCGATTACTTAGACTACTAGGACATCAAAGGGCAGGACTTCCCCGAAAGCCCAAACGTATGACGACTCATCATGCGCAACCACTAAACGCGCAATCCGACTCTCGACAATCCGGACAGGTATACAACCGGATATGTGGAAGATGGGCTACACGAGATTCCTTGAAGGACGCTTGAAGGAAGATCACGACGCATCGCGACGAGCAGTGCATCGGTAGCTGAAGGCCAACGAAAGACGACTTGGACCATCCCTGTAGAGCAGCTCTAGAACTTTCTCTCCTAGACCGTTCTCGAGCTCGAATAAGTGTGGGGGGATGCAGCGACTAGTGTTGTGTAGTGAGCAGATGAGCTATCTGAGCCGCTCTGCTCACCTCACTGAGCAGAGAGCTACCTCTCTGAAACAAAAACTGAGGTGGCTCACCAACTGAGCTTGCTCACCTACTGAGGTGGCTCACCTACTGAGGTGGCTCACCTACTGAGGTGGCTCACCTACTGAGGTGGCTCACCTACTGAGGTGGCTCACCTACTGAGGTGGCTCACCTACTGAGGTGGCTCACCTTCTGGTGGCTCATCAAACTCAGTTGTGCGGTGGCTCAGTAAACTCAGTTGTGCTGGTGGCTCAGCAAACTCAATTGTGCGGTGGCTCATCAAACTCAATTGTACTGGTGGCTCTTCAAACTCATTTGTACCGGTGGCTCAGTAAACACAGTATGTTTTATGCCCATGAACCGACAGTTGAGTAACATTGTAAAACTGATAAGTTAGATGGTCAAACATGTTCGTTTAATGCGGTTGGTAACACGTTAACCGCCATGTCAGTCCCTGGGGACTGACCGTTTCCGTTGGGTGAAGTTTTCGTTCACGTCACGTCGGTCCCTTGGGACTGACAAATCTATGAGTCGTGTCGGTCCGCCAGTGTCGGTCCACCGGTGTCGGTCCGCCAGTGTCGGTCCACCGGTGTCGGTCCGCCAGTGTCAGTCCGCCGGTGTCGGTCCCCCGGTGTCGGTCCGCCAGTGTCGGTCCGCCAGTGTCGGTCCGCCGGTGTCTGTCCGCCGGTGTCGGTCCACCGGTGTCGGTCCGCCAGTGAAAGAGATAGCGACATACGGTCTTAGACAAAGTGGAAGGGTACGATTTTCCCCTTCGTGCCCTACTTCTTGTCTCATCCTTCGTTTTTGCAGGCTGTTTGCTCTGAGCGAGGCGCGGATATCGCGGCGCGTTTGGGTTATGTTCTTTCTTTTGCTTTTATTCTCTTTGTCGCACTTGCACGGATTGCATGCGCGTATGTGTGATTGTGCACCCGTTAGTTTTTGCGGGCCGTTTGCGCTATGCGCGATATCGCGGCGGTTTGAGGTTGTTTTTTTTGTTTCTTTTTCTCTTCGTCGTATTCGTACGCATTGCGTGCGCGGATGTGTGATTGTGTACGGGTTTATTGGAACGTTTGTACCAGCTTTGTTTCTACAAACGGTGCGGTTACTTTTTCGTCTCGTTTGCGTTTGAACCTTCTCCGTGTTATTGCTACTTTTTAATGATGCGATGCATATTAAAACCATACGATCGTGGAACTCTTGCTTCAGCTATGTAGAGTGGGTGACATTTGCCAACAAAAAAAATCTGTGTAGCATATTTGTGCAGCAGAAGCATGTAGCGCGTCTACCCGGATTTTTACGAAAAATAATCAATAAAAAAAATTCTCCATATGTGTTACTACTCAACTTCAGCATCATATATTTTCTTTCATCGGCATGTTGGTTAAGTTTTCTTTCGTTTTGTTTTCTTTCTTCTTTAACTAAAATGCTTTTTTGAAAAATAACGCATCAAAATATGGAACGTACAAAATCTTTCGAATTTTATTCATGTTGATAATGAAAATAAAATAAATAGATGAATCTAGTCGCAATCCAGTTCTTCTCTTCCGATATTGCTTTCTCTTCCGCCTTCTCTTTTCACCCTGTAAATATATGGGCGCAGTTGTCTTCCACGTGTCTGTCAGCGTATCTTGGCAAGATAAAAGTTTCGCTGGGAAAAAAAAAACAAACCAAGAAAAAGCAAATAAAGAATTTTGAAATCATTGAAAAAATAAAATGGCCCTACATCACGGGACAGCATGTTACCTTGGCCATAGCTCATGGTATCACGTTGATTAGCACATCACATCTGCATCACATTGATACACTGATTTAGATGTTGAAACTGCACTGTCTTGTGCGTGTGCATGGTCGCTGTAGTAGTTAATTTGCTGATCAATCCAGTTGTTCTCTTTCGTAAATACATATATGGGCGCAGTTATGAATGTTGCTAGGGAAAAAAACAAAACAAAAATTTCAACGAAGGATTTTAAAATCAATGAAAAACTAAAACGACCTCTATAGTAGGGAGTATGTTACCTTTGCAGTAGCTCATGGTACCAGGATGATTAGCGTGCCGCCCACGATCTTGCCTTTGTCGCGCCGAGTCTATGATCATTGCTTCGGTGGCTGATAAGCTGTCTGGTGCGTGTAGAAGATCGCCTTTGTAGTTCATACGTAGAACAATAAATTGTATCGATTTTTTTCTCATTGTACCCTATCTCTCCATTGTTTGGTTATATTATCATTTTGTTTAATAAATAAAATCTTCCTGAATTTTTTTGACAGTAACCTATTTCTCTTACTAGTTTCAATATCACCTGCTTTCGAAAAAACGCGCTCGCAAGGCACCGATGACGCCGGAATGCACATCCTTTGAATCGTTAATTTATAAAGCACTGGATACTTATATTGCTTAAGTTTCCACCATTCAAGGGGATCATCTGCTCTATGAGCTATGGGCTCGGCATTATAGTTATCTAATTCAATTTGGTGGGATGTGCGCGTATGGAGCATCGTGTGGGGTTGATTTGGCCCTGAATCATATTCATCCCATATGCTCTCGGGCTGGTTATCTAACGGTATTATAGGTATTGATTCAATATCAGACTCAACATTATCAGAAATATTTTTACTAATTAGATCCATTTCTTTTAGAACCGTTTTAGAGAACTCTTCCATGTCTTCTTTGTCGTCAACGCTTTTCTGTTTGAATCTTGGATCAACTAGCGTGGCTTGTTTAACAATATCGGACTCTATATACTTAAACTTGTCTAAAAGCCCAAGTTGTAGCTTTTGTACTAGTTCAATCACCTTTTTATGCTGTGTTTTGTCACTAGCATAGCTATTAACTGTTTTTTTTATCAATAGATGGATTACGCGAATTTTTGAAAGTGTCACGCCTTTTTCAGCACTAATTTCTTTAGTTACTAAATCAAAAAAATTTAATATGGATGATGCTTCTTGAATTATTTTCCAATCGGCATCATCGAGGCTAATATTATAATTTAAGAGTGCTAATGAAGATATAATTGGTGCCTTATTTGCACTAAATCGGTCTATCATGTAGTATGTTGAGTTCGGGTTGGAACTAGTGTTGGGAAAAGCACCAAAATTTAGTGTGCTGTGCGCACAGTGCGAACTTTTCGCACAGTGCGCACTTCTCGCACAGTGCGCACTTCTCGCACAGTGCGCACTTCTCGCACAGTGCGCACTTCTCGCACAGTGCGCACTTCTCGCACAGTGCGCACTTCTCGCACAGTGCGCACTTCTTGCACAGTGCGCACTTCTCGCACAGTGCGCACTTCTCGCACAGTGCGCACTTCTTGCACAGTGCGCACTTCTCGCACAGTGCGCACTTCTCGCACAGTGCGCACTTCGCGAATAGTACGTACTTCAAGCAGAGTGCGCACGGTGCGCACTTTAGGCGCACTTTAAGCACTGAGCTATAACAGTTTTTTTTGAATAAGTAAAACAGTAGAGATGGATGACATGATGTTGTGCAGGGTTGTTGTGAGTAAAGTTCTGCAGTGGCGAGGCTGGTGACGCAGAGAGTGATAGCGAGCAAGAGAGAGAAAGAGAAATATAGCCAGTAAAATAATTACGCAGTATTTCATACATAACACTATGCAGCGAACAACCCTGCACAACATCATGTTGGTCCATCTCCTCTACTGTTTTACTTCTTATTTTATAAAACTGTAATAGCTCAGAGCTTAAAGTGCGCCTGAAGTGCGAGAAGTGCGCACTGTGCGAAAAGTGCGCACTGTGCGAGAAGTGCGCACTGTGCGAGAAGTGCGCACTGTGCGAAAAGTGCGCACTGTGCGAAAAGTGCGCACTGTGCGAGAAGTGCGCACTGTGCGAAAAGTGCGCACTGTGCGAGAAGTGCGCGCACTTCAAGCACTGTGCTGTGCGGTGCGCACAGTAAGGTGTGCGGTGCGCACTGTGCGCACAATCGCACTTTACCCAACACTAGTTGGAACGTCTAAGATTAACTTTTGCTGTATGTGTAAACCGTTATCGTCCGTTCTAACGTCCAAAAAAACCGTTATCGTCCGTTCTAACCGCACGCACCAGTTATACGCTCCGCGTTCAGTCTAGAATTATTAGTGAAAATCACTCCGTTCACTTGCTGCTTGTCGGCTCAAAGTTGCCTTGGTACTCTGTGCTTACCCTAGCAAACCCGTTTGGTGCTGATTTACCCTTGGTGTTGACATTTTTGGCCTTTTGTTCGTTTGGCATCGTTATGGCCGAGTTGTGTCGTGCTTGCTCCTTGCCTGCTTCAGGCACTAACACATACAGATGTGCCGGCTCCTGCAAAGATGTTTACCATCACAAGGCGGGTTGCCTGGGTGTGCCAGCACCGGTGATTAAGGAGCTCAAGCGGCCTGCTACGGGCTTGTCCTGGAGATGCCCGGATTGCCTCGTTTGTCCTCACAGCGAGTTGGCGGATCTCCGGGACCTATTCGCCTCGTCAATTGTTGCTGTCCGGAACGACATCATGGCGCTCGAACGGCGTCTTGCCTCCCTGGCCGCCAGCACCAACACTGCCTCATCATCGGTCGTCACACCTACGCTACTGAGCGACACCCATCTGACCGCTATCAGCGCCCCCATTCGTACGTCCGTCGATACACACACCTTTCGCGTCACCGACGATCTCCCTGATCACATCACCAACCGGCCCGACGACACGCACACGAATGATGTTATCTTGGACCGCCCCGCTGTCCATGAGGAACGCGTTGTTCGAACTAATTCCACGAACACGTCAGCTTCACTTCCCACGCACACCGTCAACGAAAACAACACTAAGGACCCCAATTATGACACCACGCCGAATGTAACCCCAGCAATCGGGCACACGGATCTTTCGTCACCACCTGCCCAGCCTGCCCCGTGGCTCCTTCATGGTACGATGCCCAGCTTATTTCAAACCGTGCGAAAAAACCCCCTGCGGTTTTGACTATTCATAACCAGGATCGCCCCGTCGGTTCCCGACGCCGAGGTTGATCACATGGTCAAGCAACGTATTGGCACCGAAGACATCGTGACTATTAAACAATTGCCGAGGGATCGCGATCCGTGCACTACGTCCTTTAATTCCTTCAAGGTCGGCGTGCCGCTCTCTTATCGCTCGAAGGCTCTGGCTCCGTCCACGTGGCCCCTTGGCTTGGGATTTAGGGAATTTGTGTTCCACCGTGCTCCGCGTGAGAGATTTCGAGTCGCTGTGAACCTGCATGACTCAGCACAGTCCTGACTCACGGGCCCTTCCGTCACCGCCACACTCCCCGTCAAGCCATTTAATCCCCGCACCGTCAGCTGGGTATGTTGGGACTCCTCAGCCCGCTGCTTCGACCGTCGTTACTCACTTGATCGATCGCCACACGGTTGTTCGCGACTCACCGCAACCACACACTGATCCTGCCGTCACCTGCCCGTTCAGCACAGATGCCCTGCACTTGACGTACCAAAACGTCCGAGGCTTAAAAACAAAGGTCCATGACTTTTACCTCATCTCCACTTCTCCTGCATTCGACGTCTGCGTACTAACCGAGACCTGGCTCGATGATTCGGTCCCATCATCGCTTTTGTTCGATGACGCTTTTGTGGTCTACCGTGTGGACCGCAACTAAAGTAACAGCCTTCGATCTCGTGGTGGTGGTGTCCTCATCGCCTGTTCGTCAAATTACGTATCCTCATTGGTGCTGCACTCATTCAACTCACTCGAACTCCTGTGGGTGCGTTTAAAGCTTGGGCGATCCTCGCTTTACGTTGGGGTTGTTTATATCCCCCCCACCATCAGTTCCTCAGAAGCCGTCTGGGATGATCTGAATAGCTGCATCGAGGATATCCAAGCAACGATGGTAGATCGCGATATGCTGCTGCTGTTCGGCGATTTCAACTGCCCATCACTAGGCTGGCGAATTGCCCCATCCTCACCGACCTCCTACGCACCGCACCGCATCACTTCCGGCAACTTCCGGCTTGCCGACGATATGGCTCACAACGATCTGCTGCAGTTATCGGGCGTCCCAAACCTGCAAGGCCGGCAGTTGGACCTGATCTTTGCTAACGCGAACGCAGCCGCTGTCTGCTCACCCGTTACCACCGCACCACTCCCGCTTGTCCCTGAGGACCGCTACCACCCGGCCCTCGATGTTACATTGCTGATTCCGCCCGCTACCATAGCGAGGCGTGTGCACACCCGCCGTCGTGAACCTCGATCGCTTTGCTTCCAAAAGCTCGACAAAGCGAAGCTTAACCGTTTACTCCTCAACACCGACTGGTCTTTCCTGGATGATGCTGCAACGTTTGATGATGCTGTCTCTGTTTAACTCTGTATTAACATCGCTGTTTCCTCTATGTTGCCCGCCTCTGAAATCCCCTCCTAGTCCTTTGTGGTCAGATAGACATCTGCGTGTGTTGAAGGCCGACATGAAGCGTGCTCAACGCGTTTATCACGCTTATCATACCCCGTTCCGTCGTGAAGTGTTTAAGTACGCCGCCTCTGCTTACCGGTCATACAACCGCATTCGTTACGGGTTGCACCTTTGTCGGTTGCAGGCTCGCTTCACGTCTAACCCCCGGTCGTTCTGGTGCCACGTAAATTCCCGTCGAGGTAACTCCCAAATCCCCCCTTCCTTATCATCTGGCTCATCTACTGCCTCCACCCCTTCCAGCATTTGTGAGCTGTTCGCAACACACTTCTCGCAGGTGTTTGTCGATCCCGCTTGCTCTACGGCGTCCCTCTCATAGGGGATTTGCTCGGATACCTTACTCCGACATGTCCCTAAATCACATTACAATTTCTGAGGAGTCCGTGCTGACTGCCCTAACTAAGTTGAAGACATCTTTTGCTCCTGGTCCTGATGGCATCCCTTCGTATGTGTTAAAGAGCTGCAAGACTGCTTTCGCCCCGATTTTGGTTCGCCTTTTCTCGCGATATTTGCGAGAGGGGGTGTTTCCGGTGATGTGTAAGGCAGCTTGGTTAGTTCCGACCCATAAGAAAGGATGTCGATCAACTCCTTCCAACTATCGAGGAATCTCCCTCCTATCTTCCGTCTCCAAAGTCCTCGAGTCTGTTGTTCATTCCTTCCTGCTCCCTTGCATCCATTCCTTTTTATCCTCTCACCAGCATGGTTTTATGCCCCGCCGTTCTACCACCGCAAATCTTATGTCGCTCATGGTTCGGTTGTTCCCGGCCATCACCTCTGGACGGCAGGTAGATGTGGTCTATACAGATTTCAAGTCTGCATTTGACTGCCTACCGCATAACCTTCTGTTGGCAAAATTCGAGCGACACGGAGTTGGCGATCCATTGATTTCGTGGCTCAAATCCTTCCTCACATGTCGCTCCTATAGGGTTAGAGTGGCGAATCACCTCTCTCTTCCCTTTGCGGGTCCTTCTGGGGTCCCTCAGGGGAGCGTCCTAAGTCCTCTCCTGTTTTCCATCTTCATCAATGACTGCGTGGGTGTCCTTCCTGGTGAGGGGCACTTACTATATGCCGATGATGTTAAGATTTTCCTCCCGATTTCCTCCCTCCTGGATTGCCATTCCCTCCAAAGATCCCTTGACGATTTCTCAGCTTGGTGCCTCGTGAACGGCCTGGTGCTCTGCCCGTCCAAGTGTAACGTTGTGTCGTTTGGCCGCATCCGGGATCCGATCTGCTTTGATTACGCTCTTTGTGGCACTCCACTTCCAAGGGTATCTGTGGTGAAGGATCTCGGGGTGTGGCTGGATGACCGACTCACTTTCTCTGACCACATTAACTCCGTTGTGAACAGAGCGAGCAGGGCACTTGGCCTAATAACGCGCAAGTCGGTAGAAATACGGGACCCCTCTTGTCTGAGGGCGCTGTAATGCTGCTAGGTCCGCCCAATATTGGAATACTCCTGTGTTGTGTGGACCCCTGCGGGAGTTACAGCAATGAACATGCTGGAAGGTGTGCAGCGTAAGTTTACGCGCCTTGCTGTGCGACGTTTCTTAAACGACCCCACAGCTCCTATTCCCCCCTACCCTTCGCGCTGTCATTTGCTTGGGCTCCAAACCATTCAGCAACGACACGCGACCTCCCAATCCTTGTTTATAGCAAACCTTCTTCTCCATAACATTGATGCCCCTCTCCTCCTATCGTCCTTACCCTTCTACATCCCTTCGCGTCACCTTCGCGATAGACCTCCTTTCCTACTTCCCACTCGTCGGACTACGTATGGCCAGAACGATCCATTGCTTCGCTCGTTGTCGGCCTTCAATGCAGTGAGTGGCTTGTTTGATTTTAACATCTCCATCTCCCAATTCCGTTCCCGTATCCTGTCCCATGTCCCTCAATCCTCCTAAGCTAGTGTTAAGCCATGTTTTGTAAAGCCCAAGCGGCAAACAATTGTCTAAATAAAAATGTAAATGTAAATGTAAATGTGATTTAAATTGGTTTGCATATCTTTTAGTTTCAATGTGGCCAATGTGCTTTTTCTGAAGTATTTTACTATTTCTTTTACTTTGTTAACTGTATCCAAAATCGATGTAGCTATTGCACTTTGCACTACTAAATTCAAGGTATGGGCAAAACAAGGCATATGATCTTTTTTTAATATGTGCACTGCTTTCTTCATGTTCGCTGCATTATCAGTGACAATGCAGCTTACTTTGTCCGAAATATTAAATCTTTCCATTAAATTTTCTAGCCATGCTGCTATATTTTCCGACGTGTGTCTATCTATGAATTCTTCGCATTCTAGTAAAACTGATTGCAAAACACAATCATCGATAAAATGTGCTGTCACCGCAAAATAACTTTCATTTTTAAAATTTGTCCAACCATCAGTGGTTAAGCAAATATGTTCGCTAACGTTTACCTTAGACTTCAATGTTTCTAATAACTGCTCGTAACTTATGTCTAAAAGTGTGTTGCTTAGTGTTTTAAGGGTGGGAAGACTATAGCTAGGGCATAACGAATGAAACAAATCCTTAATATCATCTGCATCAACTAAATGAAAGGGTAATGCATGGTTACAAAATACTCTCAATAATTTACTGTCTAAATTTTTCTTGTAATTAGCACTTAAGGGTTTAGAAATTTTTACATACTGTTCCAGTGATTTTTGAACAGTTTTACTTTGAGATGTACCTGAGCTTGTACCCGCAGATGTCGAAGGGGTTACATCGTGCTCAATATCGGAATCTACATGGTATTTAGGACGAGCTACTGAAACTGTTGGGTGCCTGGCTGCGATATGTCGCTTCATGTTGTATGTTGACTTCGACTTTAAATGCAAAATTTGCTTGCATATTTTACATTTGAACTTATTCTCCTCTGCACACTGGTCAAAATAGCTCCAAATTTCACTATATTTTTTATCGTCTGACATTTTTGAATTCTGTGGTTTGGAACCCTTTAAAGAAATTCTTATCCTATTACCCTAATCTTATTTATGTACACGTAAATTTCACTGACACATATGTATCTAGAAATATGTATCTAAAAAAAATTGTATAAGTTCTTGATATAACTGAGCAAGTTATACACAATTTTCCGAATATTGTACTCACAGTGTTCTCAATAAATGTAGATTCATCGAGAATTTCCAAAGTTGTTGTCTGCAGTCGATGCGTTTTCCGAATACGCTAGCGGAATACCACTTTTTGAACTAGCATGCAAATAGCACTGAAAAGAAAACCCGAATATGGACACGATAAGCAAACACTCTCATTGGCAAATGCACTTTTCTTTACTCACAGTGTACACAGTGTTCCTATTCGATCAACTTCCAAAGTCGAAATGAGCTCTTATCGTCTTGTCTCCCGTATATATAACCTTGTACCCCAAAAGAACGCTGCCCATCCGCCCACCACAGACCCCTCGGTCAGAAAATTGGGACCCCAGCACAACCAGCAAGTACTTTTATTTCGATCTTTACCGGAAGTAAATTTTTTCCTAGTAACATCCAATTTCGCACGAAAATTTTACTGATGCCATAGAAGGTAAGAAAAGATAGGGGAAGGAAGGTAGGAATGAAAGGAAGTAAGGCTGTAGCTAGAGATAGTGATGCGTAATCCCTTTTTCCGGAAAATTCATGGGGTCAATGTTTTTTTAACATTGGTGTAAAACTATTGCTAAAGGGCAGACTAGGCTACCAGCAGTGATCATTTGAGACGGAGGAAGGAAGTAAGGTTGGTCATTGACCCAAATTTCCCGGTAAATCGCAAGGAGGAGTTCAGGTCCTTTCAATGCATCCTTCTACTTGATCACGCTGGAGACGACACGAGCGGATGGAGGCCGGAAGTAAAGTTGAGCGTTGCAGCAAATTTCCCGATAACTCGTAAGAGGAGTTCAGCCCATAGCATTGCATCTTTCTACCTCATCATACTGGGATCGGTGTATCGAACATTCGTCTGGAACCTTTGTCTAAGAGAAAAATGTGTTGGCTGAAATGGCTAGCCGCGTCGTTTCGTTTCCGCGCATCGTCTCGACGCGTAAGTGGCGTCGTCTTGGATCGTCGAGAAGGTATCCACACGGCCGGCCATTTTTTCGCTTTTTTCCAAAGTATTGTTTACCTTTTGTATGGGACAGCGTCGAGAAAACTGACAATACTTTGGAAAAAAAACGCTTCGCTCAAAATAGCGAAGGAGCCATCGTTGCTCAGTATTATAGGAAAGGAGGGCAAACCACGGACACCCACCAACAGGATAGTTTGAGAAAAGCAAGACTAAAAGAAATTAGAATTACAATACCGCGATAAATCGCGAAGGGCCAAATACATTGTAAGAAGAAACCGACAAAATGCAGATTTGTCATTTTAATATTAATATGGTACCTTAGAATTAAGGCAGCGTAAGGTGATCTCCCGCAGTCATCTAAGGGCAGGACTTCCCCGAAAGCCCCAACATGCAACATCCATGCGCAACCACGTAGATTATTAGGAGACCAAAGGGCAGGACTTCCCCGAAAGCCCCAACACGCAGCGATTACTTAGACTACTAGGACATCAAAGGGCAGGACTTCCCCGAAAGCCCAAACGTATGACGACTCATCATGCGCAACCACTAAACGCGCAATCCGACTCTCGACAATCCGGACAGGTATACAACCGGATATGTGGAAGATGGGCTACACGAGATTCCTTGAAGGACGCTTGAAGGAAGATCACGACGCATCGCGACGAGCAGTGCATCGGTAGCTGAAGGCCAACGAAAGACGACTTGGACCATCCCTGTAGAGCAGCTCTAGAACTTTCTCTCCTAGACCGTTCTCGAGCTCGAATAAGTGTGGGGGGATGCAGCGACCCACAGGACCGGACTACCGTTAGAACCAGCTGTGTCGCTAGGCACCACCGTGCCTCTAGCTCAGATCTCCCTCTTCTAGATAGATCTTTGAGCTCGAATAAGTGTGGGGGGATGGGGGTCTGGCACGTCACACGATCTTCCGGGTCATGGAGGGGATTTGCATATTGATGTTCGCACGGAGGACATCATCGGTATGCGCTTATCGCATGATCGCGCGGATGACATAATTGATATGCGCTCATCGCATGATCGCGCGAAGGACATAATTGTTTTAATTATTGTCACGCAATTATTTCCCACAACCAAGGTCTGTATCGTTGATTTCCTCCAGTAGGAACCACCCCCTAGCGTCCGAGTACGTGTTGCTCCACGCCATGTGGTAGGCATTGAAATCCCCCGTTAAAAATTATGTCTTGTGCCTTATCGTTTCGATGCTGGCTACTATTTTGCGTATTAAATATTGCTATCTAGGTTTTTGGACTCACTTAAAGGAACAAAACCATCTTGTCTAATTCCCTTACATAAACTGTTGTTATTTGTACTTGATTGTTGGAGCTTGCTCCTCCTGCACGTCTTTCCAGTTTGTTCCATTTTTTTATCGCTATGGCAGTGCCCCCATGGGGGTGCCCATGGCGCAGCGGTAGCGCGAGGAAACACCACACCACAGGTGTGGGATCGAATCTTGAGTCTGGCACCCTCCGGTATTATGAACGGCTGACCACCGATCTATAATATACCGTCTTTCGGTCACACAAACTCTTTTCGGAGAGAGGCCTTGTCCCACTAGGGGATGTCGTGCCACATAGAAAAAAAAATGGCAGTGCCCCCATACCCATCATCCCGGTTGTCCGTGATTAGATAGTATCCCGGCATTGACCTCTTGTCGTTTCGTTTAAGCCATGTTTCTTGTAGGCATATTATGTCGGCCTGCTCTTGGACCGCTAGTCTACGGACTTCCTCCTTATTCTGCCTCCATCCTTGTATGTTTGCTTGTAATATAAACAACATCTTAGTTCTTCCCTCAGTTCCTCATCCGCGATTTAGATATTCATATCCACCACATCCGTCATCGGCGTCTCTTTAATTATGCTCCCTTCGGGAGAGGGACGTACTGTTCTCTCTGTTGTGTTGTGTTGTTTTCTTCGAGTTTTCTGACTTTTTGTTTTTATTTTCTATTGTCTTTTTTTAGCTCTTTCGCTAAGCTATTGACTCTTGTGTAGGTCCTAGGGACCATGGGGCACCTTTCTCTTCAGATTTTTTTTGCTTCTGCTTAGGATACTTTTATTTTCGTTTTGATTTTTTGAATTTCGCATTCATCCTCAATGGTTTCGTGTGGTGATCGCCACCACAGGTCACACACTTTAGGACCGTGTATTCTTCTGTGTGCGCTGTTAGGCTACATTTGGCACAGGTTCTTTCGCCTCTGCCCCATTTCTTTGTGTGTCCTAATTTCATACAGTTGGTGCATCTCATGGGTCTTGGGATGTATAGTTCCACCTTGACGGGATACAGCCCAAAGTCCCCCTTTCTCGGTATTTGTGCTAGTTTGAATGTTAGTTATGCCGTCTTAGTGTTCACCACTTCCCCTTCTCGGTTATGGAGACCATTATGGAGACCTCCGTTACATTCTGGTTAGCTAATCCCTCTACCACCTCCCTTATCGCTTAGGAAGACAATGTCATCACACCTGATAAGCCCTTTGACCACGTTTAGCGTAGGGTGTTCCCTTACGCTCACCGTGTTGCTTCCGTTGCCGTACGGGATCGAGCTAATCTTCATCAGATTCAGAGCCTGCCTTTTTTCACTCTAACCAACATTTTGCCATTTCTCAGCCGTCTCCAGAACTTTATCGTAATTTTTTGCCAAGATAAAGGGGTTTGCGTTTGATAGGTCCTTGCCGGGTGTCGTCAACTCCATTAGTCCCAAGCACTTGGTGAGACGCTTATCCGACTCGAGCAATTCTTCTCACTATAGAGAATTTGAAGGTGGTCGACATTCAACCGCGGTTGCCTACCCGCGCATCGTGGATACCCATGGGTATCCATGGTAACGTTGCAACGTTGAGAAATGGTCACTTGCGTTTTGTTTATCTAGCTCAACCATATTCGTTAACCGCCAGTCTGATTCGCTTACTGTTATTAATTGTGCCGAACAATTTTGCTTCGTAACATAGTTCTTTTCAGAACTTACATTTACTCAGAACCGTATTATTGTGATCGTTTAATTTGTGAAAACCAAAAATGTACAAAATCTCTGAACTGAAGCTTCGGAAGAGAAGTGGGGCATTGTATCGCCAATCTAACAACCGGGAAAAAAGAATGGCGTTTGCACAAACTGAAGATTCTGTTGTGCCGGGGCCGAGTAATATGCCAAGTGTTATTGCTGAGGTTACAGAGACAGCCAGCACAACCAATGTTGTTGAAGAGTCCAATGAAAGTTCGTCCGATGATAGCGACGATGAAGAAGAATCGCTTCGATGCATCGATAATATGCCACTCTTGGAAGGCATCCGATATTGGGCTCTTTCAACCAATGCATCAATTCCTTCGATAAACAAAGTGCTCAGGCTGTTCCAAAAAACTAACGCGAAAGTGCCTAAAACAGCAGAAACATTGTTTAAAACCAATCGCGTGCCTGCTGTGATAAAGGAATCTGGTGGTGGACAATTTTGGTACAACGGAATTAGAAAAAGTTTGTTAACATGTGTACGGTAAGTGTTTTCAAAATATATGATATTATTATTTCAGTTGTACAGCGAACGATTTGTATTTATTTTGATCCCTTCTTTTATCAGAAATAAAAAGCTCTGTGTGGATCAGATATTTATCAACGTTTCGATCGATGGACTCCCATTGCACAAGTGTGGAAGCACACAGTTTTGGCCTATTTTATTTAATATTCATGATATGCCACAAGTCCCGGTGATGACGGCTGCTATCTTTTGTGGAGTACAGAAACCCACCAGTGTTGAGGAATATCTTCGTCCGATGGTGCAAGAAATAAACTGGCTCAACGAACATGGATTAGAAATCAACGGGAAACATATTGGAATTAAGCTTCGGGCCGTCATTGCAGATACACCAGCGAGAGCATTCATTAAAGGTAAAACATATCTTTGATTTAGTTTTGCGACGTTATCTTATTACGGTGTATTTATACAGATAATGATACTATATAATGCTTCTATCATTCTTATTTGCAGGAGTAATAGGCCATACGGGGTACAGCAGTTGCCTTAAATGCACCGTGGAAGGCAGTTACCACCGCGCGGGCCGAACTGTTGTGTTCCCAGGGATAAATGCAGAGAGAAGAACAGACAAATCTTTCAGGGATGGCGAATACCCAGAACATACAAGGATGATGACGCCACTTTTGGATCTTCGCAGCTTTGATATCATCGAAGATGTTGTTGTGGGGGATCGATTACATCTCATCGATCTTGGCGTGATGAAGCGAATGCTTGTAGGATGGTTGGAAGGATCACTGGGCAACAAAAAATTGTCGGCTGTTCAGATTTCTGACATGATGAATGCAATGGGTAGGATTAAACTACCATTTGAGATTCATCGTAAACATAGTTCCCTTAAATATGTTAATTCCTGGAAAGGTTCCGAATATGCCACTTTTTTGCACTACACAAGCGTTGTTATATTGAAAGATTGCCTCGACAAAACAACTTATAATCATTTCATGAAATTTTTTGGTGCAGTCACATTGCTCTCTTCAACTGTCCACAAGAAATATTGGACAATTGCCGGGGACCTTTTGGAAACATTTGTCAAAGATTATGGCACTGTTTACGGGGAACGCTATGTTAGCAGTAATGTGCATAACCTTCAGCATATTTTTGAAGAAGTGAAACGATTTGGCCCTCTTCCAACATTCTCAACATACCCATTTGAGAACAAATTACAGCATTTAAAGCGTTTGATTAGGAATGGTTGGAAATGTTTAGAGCAGGCCATTAACAGGCTTTCTGAATTGGAAGAATTTCCCTTGCCTGAAGATAACGCCAACCAACTCAAATATCCCGTTTTGAAAAGAAATGGCAGAGTTGTAACTGTTCATGTCCGTCCAAACATGTTATTGAGGAACAATCCAGGGAATTGTTGGTGTATCTCAAAAAAAAATGAAATAGTTCTCTTTGAATCAGCCAAAATAGTAGAACAAAAAATTTGCATTCAAGGGCGTAAACTAACTGTTAACGAACTTCTTTTTGACGACCCTTTTGATTCAAGCTATTTATATATTTTCAAAGGGCAAAAAGCTAATCTATCCGACGACAGTATGCACATTTCGCTCGATCAAATACGATCTAAATTAGTTGCAATACCTTTAGTTAAGGAAGGAGAGATGGCTTATTTCCCTCTGCTTCACACGCTTATAGAATAATATAAAACAATGTAACCAAATGAAATAAAATGTCTCAAAACAATTAAAACCGAATATGGTTCAATTCTAAAACTATATTGTTTAACTCATACTGGAACTAAATTTACATCGAATAACATAGCATGAAAAATATGAAAAGTACTTAAACTAAATGAAATATGTCAACTAACGCTATAACTACACTACAAGATAAAAATAAACATAACTATTTACATAAAATTTACAAAGTATTGCTTCTACTCCTATGACACGAAGTCTTTCTCAAATTTTCTAAATTGATTCTTTCATGCGCGTGACGTAACTTATTCATCATAAAAGTTGTTAAAAATTCTGGAGTTACCGAAACGGCTTCGTTGGACCCAACTTGTTCGAATAAGCTCAGAATATTTTTATACTTTTTAAAAGCTATTTTAGGGCAATCTGGATTTCTGGATTTGCCCGTCCAGCTACATTGTGGCAAAAACTGCCTATCAAAAACTAAGTCTAATAAAACATGTAAACATGTAAACGATTTTGTACAGTTGAGCTAGTAATCCTATTTTTTAAATAATCTGCTAATTTTACACCAAACGTTCTATCATCCTGGAGCCGTGTTTCTAAGCTATCTAATTCTTCTTTGCTTGTGATGATTTGAAACTGGAAATCAGTCTTAGAGACGGATCCTTCCGTAGGACGGATTGCTACAATTAAGGTTTCCAGTTCTGAGCGAGCGTGTTTTACATCACGATTGGTTTTATTCGACGTCAGTTCAATGTTTTCTACTCGGAGCGTAAGTTTATCTATTTTGTCACTGATGTCGTGAAGAAGCTTCATGATTTCATCATTTTGACGCGTGGTGGTAACTACAAAAATAAATTCATTTAAGAAAAAGTGGAAGGTTGATTTAAAACTTGTGTATACTTACCCGAAGGAATTGATTCTTGACGCAATTGAATATTTGTGGTTGGCGGAGGATTTTCTTGGTTAGCTGTAGCTGGAATCTGTTGCTGTTTTGTGGCCGGGAAAGAAGGATTAACGCCAATTGCAATCCAACGTTTTGTACATGGTTCCGTAATATTGGATTTTCTTTTTAAAGTGGTCGCAACGGGTATTTCAGCTAAAACTAGTTATCGTTAAAAACCCATTTCAATCACAAAAAGCAGGGTGGCCACTCAACCGGGAAAACCGGGAAAACCGGGAATCAGCCTTGAATTTGATTTTACCGGGAAAAAACCGGGAAAACCGGGAATTTCGCCGAAAAAACCGGGATTTTTTTCATATAACTAGTTTTTGAGATTTACATATTTTATTATCGTAGCGTACTTATATTTTCATATAAAACTGTCACTACATTTCAATTGTTAAGGGCCACATTTTCTGTCCACTGTTTGAAGGTTCAATGTATTCGTATTCCGTTCTCGTTTCTTCCAGTAGTGCCGGCGTAGAGGCAAAGCGAGAAAGCATGATGATTTTGTCGCCAGGGAAGCAATTTGCCATACTCTTCTTCGGACGAGAGAGAACGCCTCATGCGAATGACAAACGCAAGGGTTTAACTTTGGTAACATGGTGACAGGGTTTTCCAGTTGAAATTGCAAAAGCATTGATCATCTGTTTAAACCAGGGGTCGGCAAAGTCCGGCCCGCGGGCCAAATCCGGCCCGCCAGCTGATTTCATCCGGCCCGCGTGAAAATTTTGGTAACAATCAAAACCAACATCAATTGTGTTGTTTCTGTTTTTTGAACGAATGAACCAAATATTTTGATAACTTTACCGTTAGCCAAACGATTACCGATGCGCGGTGCTCGAACTTGGTAGAAGGTGACCAAAAGAATTCGCAAAAGACAGGCTACTCAACAAGAA
Organism: Anopheles ziemanni; assembly: GCF_943734765.1. Lineage (NCBI taxonomy): Eukaryota > Metazoa > Arthropoda > Insecta > Diptera > Culicidae > Anopheles > Anopheles ziemanni. Next base: position 48,924,693 of record NC_080705.1, on the reverse strand, counting down.
TCATTCAATACATGTTGAGCGAGAAACAAATATAAAAAGTGGGGCACAGCACTGGCGGGTTATTTCGGTTGGTAGAGTGAAATGGGATATGCTGTTCGCAAGTGGCGATCGGCGAAGTTGCTCAAAGCAAACTTCGACTCGTCCCCACATTCTCCATTTCTAGTGTTTAAGCATCACGCTGTCTCTACATATCTCTCGCGTTCTACCAAGCTTTCGCTTTCTTCATTGCTTTTCACATTGTTTCGTGCATTTCGTGCTCGTTTTCGATAGCGATATCAGTCTGCGGTAGGTGCACTAACCGTGAAGGACATACCGTTTTACTCGCTGACTAGTTTGCTTGTACATTCCCGTTGTCGTGATCAAGTTGATAATTGACATACTATTCAAATTCACCAGCCTAACCATGTCCACGACACAGAAGAGAAGAAAAATTGATTTAGAAAATCGCGTTTTTAATCCAACATGGAATGTGCAGTATTTCGTGTCAGAATTCAACGGTAAAATAACGTGTTTGCTTTGCAACGACGTAATTGCAATATGCAAGGAATACAATATTCGACGCCATTACCAGACTAAACACGAATCAAAATATTCAAATCTCTCCGAAACTGAACGGGTGCAAAAATTTGAAGCTATGAATCGGGGTGTATCTGCACAACGTAATTTATTCGTTAATATCAAAAGTGAAAACGTATCAATAACTAAAACCAGCCTTAGAATAGCTCATTTAATAGCAAAACATGGCAAGCCCTTCACGGATAGCGAATTGATCAAATCATGTTTGGTAATGGCAGCAGAGGAATTATGCCCAGAGAAGAAAAAATTGTTTGAAACTATTCCACTTTCTGCTCGAACAACCGTCAGAAGAATAGAAGAAATAAGTAAAGATATCGGGGTACAATTAAAAGAAAAAGTGTCGAAATTTCATTGGTTTTCGTTGACTATCGACGAATCCACAGACGTTACTGATACTGCACAACTACTCATTTTTATTAGAGGAGTTGATAGTGAGTTTGAAATTACTGAAGAATTACTGTCTATGCAAAGTATCCATGATAGGACTACTGGTGAAAACATATTCAAGGAGGTTGAAATTTCTTTGAAAAATTTTAATTTGCAATGGGATAAGCTGAAGGCGGTAACAACGGACGGTGCTAAAAACATGTGTGGAACAGGGAAAGGATTAATGGGACATATTTTTAACGCTTGTAAAGAGCTAAATTGTCCAAATCCTATAGCAATACACTGCATTATCCACCAGCAAGTTCTTTGTTCCAAAATTGCAAATGTCGTAAGTGTAGTTGAAGTAGTGTCTCCTATGGTGAACTTTATCCGTTCTCGGGGATTAAACCATCGCCAGTTTCGAGAATTCTTACGAGAAATTCAATCCGACTATACGGATATCCCATACCACACTGCTGTACGATGGCTTAGTAACGGAGAAGTTCTGCTTAGGTTTTTCAAATTAAGACAAGAAATAGCAGCTTTTTTAAAAGAAAAAAACTATCCACAACAAGCAGTACTATCAAATGAGGAATGGCTTTGGAAATTAGCGTTTGTCACCGATATCGTAGGTTATCTTAATAAGTTTAATTTGAAATTGCAAGGTGAAACAAAATTAATTTGTGAAATGTATTCGTTGGTAAAATCTTATAGGCAAAAATTTGAATTGTTCAAAATCCAAGTCGCATCAAATAATTTTGACCATTTCACCTGTTGCAAAACACTACAGGCTTCGTTAACTGCGCCTTTCCCTAATAATTTTGCCTCTGAAATTTTGATAGATCTTAGGGAACAATTACAACAGCGCTTTGCAGACGTGGATTCTAATTCAAAAAATCTTTTATGTTTTCAAAACCCCTTTAATTGTGTAGTGAACGAGGTTCCATCCGAATTACAATTAGAAATAATAGAATTACAAAACGATGAAACGCTCAAAAATAAGTTCAATAATATGGATCTTGTCAGTTTTTATAAAATGCTTCCGGAAGCGGAATATAGTAACCTCAAATCATTTGGAAGATCTTTCATATCTATTTTTGGTAGTACATATTTATGTGAAAAAACTTTTTCAAAAATGAACTATGTAAAATCACAGTACAGATCATCACTAACCGACGATCATTTACAATCCGTTTTAATTGCAGGATGTACGCAATTAGACCCTCGTTTTGATAGAATAATTTCAGGTCAGAAATAAAAACCTATGAACTTCTGAAATATCTTCATTGTTTATTGTTTTATTTTAAGAATCGCTTGCAAAAATGTATAAGTATGACTTTATTCGCTACATCACCTTATTTAAGATATTTGTTTGGTGAATATGGCCCGCAGAGTCAGGCTTATTTTTCTTGTCTGGCCCTTTTAGTTAAAACTGTGCCGACCCCTGGTTTAAACACTTGATATGAAATGGCAAAGCAACCAACAGTATTTGTATATGCTTCAGATAGTAGCCAAAACAATTACTTTAAATCTAGTAAATCTACTAGATAAAAAGCTAATCGCCTCCTATGATATTCTACGAAAATATTCACAGCGCTCAAATCCGTGGTTTGCAATTTCAATTGAAAACCTCTGTCCCTCTACCAATATTTCCTGTCAATCATTCTTAATTCTCAAAGTGATTACTATCTAGTTGGGTTCATCCCGAAAAAATCGCCTTGATTTTTTTAGAAATTTTTTTGACAATTGTTCCTTGCTTTGTGTATGGATTCAATTCATCAGTTATTATTATTTTCAAAAGTTATTGTTATTTTTAATAGTGCGGAACATGCTGTTATATATCGTGTTTAGCTATTTTTTGTATAAATAGTGCGTAGAATGTGAAAAAACGCGTGGTAAATGTTATTTTACATCAATTTTCAGAAGATCAATTGAGGCCGTTGCGAGGCACACGACTGCCTCGCGATGGCCATGAGATTATCGTAGGCGATTCTGCGACCTTAAAATCATTATCAAACTTAACACGTTCCGTACCGCGTCACCCAAATATGGGTGACAGCAGTTCTAGCTCTAAAAAGTTTTTGACCCATAAATAAATGAAAATGCAACATAATAATTATTGTAATATTTTATATAATATTTTGGGAAGCTAAGTTTTTGCTTGGCCTTCGAAAACAATCGGTTTAACAAATATTATAAACAAATTGTAATTTGAAAAATTGTACTAAAAATTGGGTAAAATCCCAAATGAAGCACCCCCGGCGCCGCATCGTCTTCATTTTTTCCACGTTTGCGCCTGAAAGTTATGCAATAGGTGGCACATCAATTCAGTTTGAATATTTGAACCGTTGATTTTCCGTTAGAAGCTGTAATGATTTGAACTAATCGGTTAAACTGAGCAAGATGGACATCATAAACCAATGAGTCGGACTGAAGAAATGAGTTTGAAACGGCGGCGCGCCCGCAGCGAGCGCAGCGAGCGGACTGCGCTAGGTCTACCGAAAAAGGGAGTTTGTTATAAACTCGTGAAATAAGGGGGGCCCGTGGGCCCCCCTCATACCACACCCCTAGTTTCATTGCGTAGCCGAATTTTCATAACCTCATGCAAGTAATGCATGAGGGAGTTCATGTTGTACATCATTTTCAGTATAACCATAATCTTTAATTTAACGAGACATTCAATTCAAACGGTTCACACAACGGCATTTGTTTCACCCATTGCATACCTTTTAGGTACATTCGCTCACAAATGGTGTAGCCACGACAGCGATTTCGGCAGGGGGGGGCTTCATTTGGGATTTTACCAAAAATTGTGCTAAAACGCTTGGTACGCAACAGCAAAGCAAAACGAGTTGCGCCAGATCCTGCAGTAGCAGGCAGTGGATTCCCAACTGACTGCGACATGCAACATTGCCCCGTTTCCACAGATTCCTACCCCCGCGAGTCCAGAACTGTCAGCTTTCTCTTGCACTCCTTGTCTTCCTACTCGTTCTAATGATGAACCGGCGTGCTAGGGGAGAAGTCACATCTGCCCTTTCACATCTTCCCTTTCAGGCTGACACATTACAATAGCGGAACCGATCGTGTAGCATTCCCACACTGCACAGCGACACGCAAATGTGTTCGTGCACTTTATGTCGGTCAATAATGTACAGAATAAAAAGTACGTTTGTATGAATGCCATCACGCACCAACTGCCAATAGCGACGCGGTGAAGTTTTCAGTCTTCGAAACATCCAGCGCCAGAACAGTCGTGTTGAAAAGTGTAAAGTGTTTTTCCAAAGTTCATGGTGCCCAATTGGAATCTTATAGAAGAAAAAGTGCATCCATCAACAAGTCCGCGACGGCGTCAGCTCATGAACGATCTGGTCCGTAAAACGGATGAGAAGTTTGATCATTTAGAAACATCGTGGAATCGGTAAGTAAACAGTGTGATATAGCAACATCATGACCGTTTATAACAGCGATTCTTTAATTCATTTCCTTTGTTTGTTTCGTTCAACAGAAATAACACCGGAGGAAGAAGCCGCCCTTAGTGTTCCGGGAGAGCAGAGTGTAGAAGTAGAGTCCAAATTTAATGAAGAATATAAATTTCCGCGTCGACGGATTGCGCAGAACACAACACTGTTTTCTCATTTGATATCCGAAACGCATTATATAAATGTGTGCATGCCAATCTGGTGAAATAACACGCACACCATCATAACCCCCTGTTTGGCACTAACACCACCACAAAATAACCGGTTTAATGTTGCTCCCCCACCCCTTTTTTGGTGCAACACTTTGTCTTGTTATCCGCCCCGAAAATTAACTAACAACATGGTAACAATATGATAACAAGACAAAATCTGCCAGTTGGGTTTCTACTCCTTCCTTAACACTTTGTTGACGGGCGTTTTTTCCCCAAAACTAGCTGCTGTCACCGGGGCCAGCCGCTCCGGTAACGAACGACCGATCGAAACGGATACGGCGAAACGAACCAAAAACCCGTATGCTCGACTATGCAATGGTATGCGTGCAACGTACATGTCCGTCTTACCGTCCTCAACGTTGATTCAAAAACAGACGAAGATTTTCGTCTCCCGTCAACAAGGTGTTAACAGGATCGCGATGTCCGAGTACCAATTATCAAGGAGTAAGAGTAGGACTGCATTCTGTTTTTACGTTTGCTATGAGCACTGAAGAAGTGCTCTCGTTCTACAGCACTGCTGCGAGAGAGCACAACATGCGATCTCTCAACGTCACATAGCGCTCTCCTGGGAGAGCTGCTGAAGGAGACCAGCACGTTCAAGTCCACCATCTGTTCAAGTGTGCCAGAACGGGATCGCCAACGCCCAGTCATAATCTGGGAGAAATATGCGGGTGTTGTTAGCACACTCTTTCATTACTGATCCTATCGTTTATCTCTGTCCGATTCATATTTTGCGACATCCGGGAAGGTGAATGCAAGAAAACTGTTTAATAAAAATTGTTCCAAACGTTCAAACGTTCTACATCATCCTTTCGTTTCCATTACTTGTTATTGTGTTTATTGAAGTGTTTTTTTTATTCTTGTGTTTGCTATCAGGTAAGCTTTCTGCCGTACGGTTTGATGTAAATTATTAACTACTATTAACAATATTCTCCATAGATCGCTAGCCATGCCAACCACATATTGTCCCAGCTACGAAAATTCGTTTCCGTGGTGCTCCTCCGATCCGAAGGACATTTATGCAGCGATTTGCAAATGGTGCAGTAAAAAAAAAAAATCAACTCTATGGGCAGAGTGGCTTTGATTAGTCATGAGAAAAGCAAAGGACATCAACAACGTGCGTTGGTTCAAAAAACTAACCTTCCAATCAACCATTTTTTAGCAAGTAAGGAAATTAAATTGTTTTTGACACGCTGAGCAAAGCGGTGATTTTGCACTCGGCCGAACGGAATGTTAAGTGTTGGACTCTGGAGCCCGGCGTTTTCAATTTCTTTATCCTGCATAATAATTTAATTTTATTTGTATTTTTTTTAGATCAAAACCGTGTTCATCCATCTTCATCTTCATCACTACCTTCAACTTCCACTGAAGTGGCTGCCCAAAGCACATCTTCAGCTTCTTCCACCGTCACCAAAAATCAAGACCTCACGACTCCCTTGAACAAATACATGTTGAACGATCAAGTTACAAAAGCCGAAATTATGTGGGCGCTGGAAACTGTTGTCACTCACAACTCCTATCGCAGTGCTGCAGCTAACTCGAATCTTTTTAGGAAGATGTTTCCCGATAGCCAAATCGCTGCCAAGCTTGATATGGGACGCACAAAACTTTCCTATCTCATAGCGTACGGTTTGGCACCTTATTTTAAAAATGAAATATTCAAGCAACTCGATACATGTTCGGAGCTTGTGATTGGTTTCGATGAAACACTAAACAAAGTGTCGCAGCGCCAACAGATGGATGTCAGTATAAGATTTTGGAACTACAACGTCGACCGGGTAGAAAGTCGATACCTCGGATCGGCGTTTTTGGATTCCTCGCGCGCGTGTGATCTACTAAACGGATTGAAGCAATGTACGAAAGGAAGACCCTCTCTTCTTAATAATGTGTGTCAACTCAGCATGGACGGACCAAACGTCAATTGGCGTTTAATGAAGGACCTGAATGAGGAAATACGGAATCTACGTGGTGTGCCATCCTTTGATCTACTAAACATCGGTAGCTGTGGGTTGCATGCTGTGCACAATGCTTTCAAAGATGGTATGAAGCACACTGAGTGGAGCATTGACGAATTTTTGGCATCGCTTTATCACATGTTGAAAGATTTTCCTTTGCGTCGTGCGGACTACAAAGAAACCACTGGATCTGATATATTCCCGCTGAAGTTTTGTCCTGTTCGATGGATTGAGAATTTGATTGTTGCTGAGCGTGCTACAAAAATGGTTCCTCATTTGAAGGTGTATGTGGATGCAGTTAAAAACCAGCGTGACAAAAAGCTCAAAGAAGGCCATCATTTGTTTAAAAGGAGTTTTGCAGCAGTAGCTCAATCAAAGCCCTTCGCTGTAGTAGAAAAGGCCGTTTCTGATCCAATGTTGAGCCCAAAACTTGCGTTTTTCGTTTCATCTGCTGCATTGGTGGAACCTTTTTTGCGAGAGTTCCAGAGTGATGCTCCCATGGCACCATTCTTGTTCGAGGAATTAACTTCGCTAATTCGTTCAATTATGGGAAAAGTTCTAAAACCTGAATTCATGAATATAAAAGCAAAAGAGATTACCGATATAGAGTTAACAGACAACACCACTCTATTGGCATCGCAAGTAGACATCGGTTTTGGAGCCAAAGCGGCAATTAAAGCAACCATGGCGTGCGATAAAATTTCGGAAAAGCTGATCTTGCAATTCAAGAGCGATTGCAAAGCGTACTATATTGCATTTTTAAAGAAAATTTGTGACCGGTCTCCACTAGTACACAGGTTTACTCGATTTATTTCGTGTATAAATCCTGAGACCATAACACATTCGCGTGATGTCGCACTGAAACGATTGGAGTTCTGCCTGGATGACATGGTTCAAAAAGAGCAAATACCGGGTTCTGTCGCTGACAAAGTTCGTGAGGAATTCTCAAAGGCATTGCAAATTTCTGGCCTACAATCATCGTTAGCAGGCTATAAACGACATGATTGTAGGTTAGACACATTTTGGATGAGTGCTCTTAAGGAATCAGGGAAAGATTTCTCAAACTTCAGAATTTTTTTGAAAAAAATCCTGATTCTTTCACATGGCAATGCAACATTGGAGCGAGGATTTTCTGTAAATAAAGCGTGCCTGGATGTCAACTTAATCGAAGAAAGTTTAGTAGCACAGCGAATGGTGTACGACGCCGTTTTGAACGCTGGTGGTGTTCTTGCTGTCGACATCAATAAATCTATCATCCAGTACGCTCGAAACGCCCACGGACGCTACCTCGAGAGCTTGCAGCAGAAAAAAAATGAAAAGGATCAAAAAGACAAAGAAGGTGCTATGAAAAGGGCAAAGAACCAAGCAAAGAAGGAACTGGAATCGAAAAAAGCGAAAATACTCGCAACCTGTCAAAAAGAAGTGGCATTAATAGACGAGGCAATGGAAAATTTGGATAAATAAGTTATTTTAGTAGCGCTTCTTTGTTACCTGACTTTGTTAATCGTATTGCTAAAAATGAAATGGTTTTTGTTATTTTTTTTCTCCCTTGATTAAAATACTGAATTAGAATTTATCAGTGATCTCAATCTTTGTCGATAATAAAAGACATACAAAAAACCTGTTATCCTGTTGAGTTTATAAGGTTGCTTACAGTAAATTTACGATAAACAAGAACTTACGGTTCTTGTCCCGCGTAAATGTGTTGCTTGTTCCGGGACGATCGCGCGCGGTGCAATCTCTTGCTGCACTTGCTATGAATGTGTCACTATGGATGTAACTTTCGGATGTGATCTGATCGATTTCTATGCTTGCAACAAATTTGTCGCTTTGCATGGAATTTCAGTCGCGGTGTGATCATTACTATTCTCACGTAAATAATTACGTATGTTTCATTCTATTTGTCAGCAATGGTTTGATATGGATAAAGTTATTTGTTTTACGTTTAACGTTTTGGTATGGGATCTTATTGCATGGCGGCATTCGCTAGACGAGTGTGCTGGTCAGTTTTAAATCTTGGTGAAATGTAGGTCATTTAAGTTGTTGGTGTGTTTGCTTGAAATTTTGATAACGTGAATCATTTGTATCGACGTGTTTATTAAAGTATATTTTGATAGAAATATTAGAAGATGTACAAAAGATATGCTACATCTACCTTCTTTTGTTGAACAATGTTATGATTGAGCAAATTCTATGAGCGAAAGAAAAACATTACACTGTTTTCAGGGCCAATTCGTCGGCATCAAGCTGCTCTTTGTTGGTAGTAGGCAGTGAATTGCACGCGCAAGGTTTTTGTTTGGCATCGTTTGGAACCAGTTTGGGCTTATTAAGTTTAACTTTGCCATTATCGGTAGCAACATTGGCGCGACGAGAAAATGTCGCGTTGTTGTCGCGCCAATGTTGTTACCGATAATGGCAAAGTTAAACTTAACAAACCCAAAGTGCTTTCTAACGAAATCAAACAAAAACCGTGTGCGTGCAATTGACTGCCTACTACCAACAAAGAGCAGCTTGATGCCGACGAATTGGCCCTGAAAACAGTGTATTCATTTCTAATTTTGAGCCGTATTAAAAAATTTGTTTTGAAAATTTTGAAGTTATTTCCTTAAAGCATTCTTCAGTACATAACTTACATGCAGTTTTGAACTACCTTAGAAATCATAGAGACATATAACAGATAAGTTTATCTACTATGAGCAATCGAAATGTAGTGATCCTGCATAAACTAGAAAAAAACCGGGAAAAGCTGGGAAAAAACCGGGAAAAACCGGAAAAAAACCGTGAATTTGAAATCATAATCTGAGTGGACACCCTGAAAAAGGCATGAAGTAAGTAATGTTATTGATTTCAATAACTATTTTATCTTACCGGTTTTCAATATCGCTGGCTTTTCGGCAATGGGTGACTTTACGCTCATTGTATCTGTATGACATTGAGCCGATGGAGCTTAAGGATCCGGAGAGTAAAAAATAAGTTTTACGCATATAAATTTAAAAAAATCTTTTCTTAGCATATTACGTTTTTTAAACTTTTACGCATATAAACATTAAATAATTCCACTTGCTACTTACATGTTATATTTTCTCTTTCACCTTCACTCAATTTCTTCATCGCGATATTCCAAGTCGTTCTCTCGTTGCTATTCATATTGCTAAAACAATCAACTCTGTCAATACACCTGCCGCGGATCAACTGGTTTGAACGTTGACTTCACCTCTACGTAAGTATTACAATATTGATGGTTCAATTACTGCATATAACTCTTAACGTAAAAAATTACCTCTTCCACAGCACCACAGAAATCAAAAATTCGCGCACCACCACAAGCGTAGCGTCGTAGCAACAATAGCAGCAGAGATGGGCCACCAAAATACATGGGTGCGAATTCATATGCAAAAGAACGAAGTAACGTTGCAGCCAAAATGAACCCACATGACAGTGGCAAAAAGCCGCTTGGTCTGGGTTCAGATCCGTACTGATGCGAGTCCGAACCTAGGTGCGCGTATGTGCCCACCTCCATACGTTTTGACAGCTTGGACGGCCATTTTTTTTCAACCGGTATATCGACTTTAGTCGGCAGACGGTTAGTTGCTGCTTTCCGTCAAACCAACAGACTCACCGCCATAGTGAGAATCTTTCTATCCGACTCCGGCTGTGTCTGTTAGCAAGACGGACAGCTTGACGGACAGCGAAAAAACAGGTGTTTGGGGTATGAACTGCTCATTCTCGTATATTGTGTCCTCATCGCTGAAATTCATCGTATGTTTCCTTTTTTTTTTTACTTTTGTTGGCTCTACTACTAAGGTAAAACCATTTTTTTGGATGGTTCCCCCTTCGGGATCTTCCACCCCCATCTCGCTCACCAGTCACCCACTACTATCGGTTTTTCTACCACTTGTTCCTCGCTATTCTCTTATCGTACTCGCGTCCACATGTCCTTTTTTCTTTTTTAAACGACCAGAAACCTTTGTTCACTATCCGATCACTCTCATTACTCGTATCGGACATCTACTCGACTCGCTCAGCCTCACTGGATTGCATCAGGTCAATAGTAACCACAACACACACGGCTCCATCCTTGATTTGGTTCTGGAGGACTCTCCTATCATAGCGAATGGCTTTGATATCACTGCTTCTATTGACTGTTTAGTTGAACAAGATTGTTATTATGATTATTTTATTACACATTGTTTGCCGCAAGGACTTTACAATAGTTTGATTACACGAAAAATATAGTTTTTTTTATATAGAGGAAACCTATCACAGGCATCAGGTCCCCTTCTGTCATGGGTCCCTGATAGTTCCGGATTCTTACCGGTTAAAACCTCGCCCTACTCAAAAGACTCCTGGATCCCCCTCCGCAGTCTTGGTGTGAACCATTGCCTACGGACGGGGCACGTACACCAGGGTCCGTTAATTTGCAATAATGCACTTCTGGTAGACTGAAGGCCCTGCCCTGCATGTTTAACGACAGAATATTAGGTACAAGGTGATGTGCCAAGCCCTGCTATGTACGCTCTTTGCGACTTTGATGCAGGATACTCCGGAGGTGCCAATTACCGCTCGCTTCATGCGCCTACTAGTAGCACCACGCAGGCCGCTCGGTTGGAGGTAGCGGTCAAGCGAAGGGGTGTGCTTTCGGCGATCTCGTTCCTGGTGCAAGTCCGTTCTCAGTTGCTGTTCTTCTTCTTCTTCTTGGCGTAACGACCTCTTGGTCATGCCTGCCCCGTTAAGGGCTTACAAGACTTGTTTCCCTGTTGTACGTGGATAGTCAGTCCTCTCGTACAGGGGAGGGTCCGGTCTCGGTTGGGATTCGAACCCACGCCGTCGAGGTGGTGAGCCCCGGCGCTCATGGGCCGATTTTTCTAACCGGCGCTACCGCTCGGCTGTCGCGGACCCCCCTCGGTTGCTGTTGTAATTGGTAAAAACGATGAATACCAACTCTGTTGGAATGAATACCAAAACCGGTGCTACGATGATTGCAATTCGGGGGACGAAATGGGTTCGGAGTCCAACTTAGCAAGGAGTAATGAAACATGACGGTTGCGGTGACGTTTCTCGGACTGGTGTACTGGGATTGAACTGCTTTCGTTCAGCCTCCTCTTTATTTTATAGTCAAACTTTCTTTGTCACAACTGTGCTTAGTTTTAACCTGCATCTGTTTAATGTTATCCTTTCCTGAGTTTTCCTGGTTTGCCTGGAGAAAGACTCTTTTCCTGGTCCGCTTTGAGTCACTTCGTCATGCGCTTGGTTCGACGCGCGGTTCTCACGCTTTCCCTAGGTGTCGTATGACACATGCCTATGCTCCGTTAGCGCCTCGAGGGTCTGCGTTGTGGTCTTTCTAATTTATGACTCATTAGCTTAAGAGTGGGTTGACATTGACTTTCGTTGCATGTTATGCAACATTGTAACCTAAGTCAAGGTTCTTCCTTCTATGGGTTACAAGTGGTTGGTGACTGCAACATTGTAACAGTTACATGGTTTGTGTTTTGGGTTCTGGGTTCTGATTTACGTCATAACTTTCCTGACTGTACATTGTGTTACACAGTGTGGATTAAGAACGTTGTGTGGTTCTAGCGTGTTGTGTTGTTACAAAGTTTGATAAGTGTGATGAGCTATGGGTTTGAAATATAGTGTGTGATATAATAAGGATACGTGGGAATTGTGTGTTGTGCGTAGCGTATGCTACACTGTTATGTCAATCTCTCGATTAGTGGTTCTGAGACCATCTCCCTGGTGTTGCAGCGCGCCGAGTTAACGCCCAGAGGTGATCTCCATTGAGACTGCCACTTTCTCGTCGGGTGACATGGCTGATCTTCGAGACCCGTCGTTTCCACCTTTCGCACTGTCGTTGGTGTGCTGGGGTGCCGCCCGAAAGACCCGGCGCTGTGTCTCCCGACACCATGGTGGGCATCAGTCCAGGGGAGCCCTCCACCGCTGATCGCTTCCAGCCGCCCTCGCGCAGCATCACGTCGCTGTGTAGCAGCCTTATCACCCTCGTGGCGGCCTCGACTATCCTGCTCCACTCCTCCTGGCCGCGTAGAGGATGCGACATGAGGTTGTCCGGAGCTACCGCGTCACTCTCGCCTTCCCCAAGCAGCCGACGACGGATTTCCGAAAACCTGGGGCACCTGAATATAGTATGCTCCTCCGTTTCCGGAACTTCGGGGCACCGCGAGCAGTGCGGGGACGACGTGAACCCCTTGCGACACAGGTAGTCTCTGAAGAAACCGTGACTGGATAGTATCTGCGCCAGATGGAAATTCACGTTCCATGTTTACGCGACTGCCATGCCGCAATGTCCGCAAAATCGTTATACAAATGAAAAAGCTTTCAAACATATTTAGTCAAACGTGCTTACTCTTCAAAGTCAAATTAGCTGTAGCTGCGAAACTATTCCTGCTTCATATAATAATTGACATTAATCGGTGAACATTCGCTGAACGATATTATTATCCAATACCAAATGCGCTTATAAAATGTAAACATCAAAAATGTGTTTATGGCAAATAAATGGCAGTTTTACTGACTGCTGGCTGATGATGATGATGGTTGAAACAGAGTTTCACATTCACATATTGTGATTGTTAAAAATATATAAGTAAAATATATAGGACAAATGCATTCAACATACAGTACTTAATATCAAGCAATCGTTGAATTTTCATAAGAAAAAAGTAGGATTTATCGGTCTCACTTAACATACTGCACATCAATAATCACAAAATCCCAAACAATTTTGTTATCACTCTAAGGATTTCTGATTGATACACGCGCAAGAAATTTAAACTTAATTTAGTTTATGCGTTATTGAGCGTTTTTGACGCGTTTTTTTGGTCATAGCGTTTTTCTCGACTGCCCTGACAGCCCTCGAAACCAACACGCATACACATACGCATACGCACTGCAAACGCTCTTTTACCGAAACTTCCACTGCGCAAGTTTCTGATCGAAAGCACTACACACACGAAAGTACCGTGAATAATCTCTTTCAAATTCATTTTTAACATTGATTTCAACAAAAACTGAAACAAACAAATCTTTCAAACGCACGGAAGAACAAGTTGGAACTGCAGGTGAAGTTGACAGCTTACTTTGTTTACTGTTGTGAAGGTCTAGGATAAGTGTTGCCAGTTTCATCGAGTTCATTTTTTTTTCATTAACTGGCATGACCAAGGTAGCTGGGTGTATGACCAAGATATGTAAGATGTTGGAAGGTAACTTAATTTCAAACATTTTTTTTGTTTTTAAAAAAGAAAGGATTGCTTTTTAGTACCTTTAGTGCTGAAAAAACATTTTATGTAAACTACAAACTGAAGAAGTATGTTTGCTCTATTTTTATCCAACGAACTTGTTGTCATCTTTTTATAAGGTTTATACAGAGGTAGAGAAAGACAGTTGCACAGAGCAGGGGAAAGAAAAAAGGGGGAAGAGAGATATACAAATAAACAAATCAGAATGAGGCAGTAACGTAAGAGAGAGTGAGTGAAAAAGAGGGGAGGAGATGCTTAGCATGTCCGACCCAACTCTAGGTTCATGAGAGGGGGAGTGGGAATCTACGTGTGCATTAGGAATTGCAAAGCACTGTAGCAAAGCGTTCAGTATATTGCAATGAGCATCTCAATGTAAGCGAGAATCTTCCACTACAACAAATAAAAAGAAGAATGCCAAGGATAGCAAACACTACCTTTCGCAGAGTATACGGGTGACCGATCAGTTACTGCAGTTATGCGGGCAGGTATGTTTACTTTCCGCAAATCGAACAACGCAAGAGATGGGAAATTAATTTTAATATTAATTAAACGTAATTAGTTAGTTACAGTTAGTTGTAGGTAATATAAACGTTTAATATAATATAAAGGTAATATAAACGTTTTAAATAACTAATTACGTAAGTAACTAACTAACTAACAATCTAATAAATTCTAAACTTAGATTTAGCTGGTTGGTTTTTGTTGCGGCTAGAACGGGACCACCAGTGTTGCGTCGCGAATTCGGTGTTATTCGTACGGTGTTATAAACCCAAAGGGTCTACATCGCGAGTCGCCGGTCCAATGGAGAACACTCAAGATACACATAGTGACGCGGGTTCAGATGGAAGCGCGAGCGCAGCGTCGCCATCGCGCGCGAAACCTTCGATCGTTGATCGCGAATTGGAGCTGGCGCGGAAACGCTTCGCGCTGGAGCGACGGGCGTTCGAGATCGATATCTCGAAACGGGAGCTGGAGCTGGAGGAGCTCGCCATCGCGATCGAACGAGGTTCGATCCAAGGCGTGCCGGCCAAATTTACTGCTCCGAGTGATCAGCAGCCCGAATACACGATGGCGCCAGGCCACTCGTCGAGCCTGTACACTGCTCCGAGTGCGCGACCTGCCGGAACCGCGATACCACAGGATCACTCGTTGAGCCACCTTGCTACCACAAGTGCGCCATCGGTCGAATCCGCGATGCCGCTGCGCCACCCGTCGAGCTCGTACACTGCTCCGGGTGCGCGACCAGCCGAAGCCGCGATGGCGCCGAGCCGCCCGTCGAGCATTCACCCCGCTCCGGGTGAACGACCTATCGTAGGTCATGGTATGGCGGGTGTCATGACGTAGCCCCGCGGTACAAAATGAGTGCTTGCACACAATTTCCACCCGTTTCACTGACTGTTTTACCCACCCTACCCTAAAAACTGCTGCTTGCACACAACCGCTAGCCACTCTTCACCCACCGCCTTCCTGCTTCACCCCCTATAGGGTCCATGGTTCAAATATCTCTCAGAGCCCCGCTACACGACCCGAAAACTCAAAAACTTCTCGGCGAGAAGAGGGGAACAACCGAGAAGTTTACGTCAAAAACTTTTCAGCTCCGTGAGCTGAAAACTGCACCCGAGAAGTTTTTGGCAGCTAACCGAAAACTCAAATGCGTCAGAAGAAGAAGACGAAAAAGAAATAAATGTAAACATAACAAATCTCAAAAACAAAATAAACGAACATATGGTGATAAATTTACGTGTTTCTTTTGTAGTTACGGTTAGTTAATATTTTGTTATTTTATAGCTAGAATATCAATTATAAATTCACTATAGATCAGGGGTTCGCAAAGTCCGGCCCACCAACTGATTCCAAAATCTAAAAGTTTCAAAAAGTTTAATGATAAAGATTAAAATATTTTATTCTACCACTTTTTATGTAACTTGAGAACATCAAAATCTTCCTTCTTCATGCGAAGAAAGTTAATTATAGTTTCATTTGCTTGCTCTGCTACAGTATTGTCCAGCAAACGGTTGCCATCTTCTTGCCTCCGCACAATACGCCTGTTGCGTTGTTGCAAGTTTTGGGTACTCAACTCGATGACCCGCGATAGGGTAGTTAGCCACACTTCAGATTATCCATCTTTTACTTTTTGTGTGAATTGAAATAAGATCTTGTTTGCTTTGAAGGAAGATTTTTGAGTTAACTGAAAAATCAAAAACAAAAACCTCGTTGCGCCGCAAAGTTTTGAGTTTGCGGCTCGTGTAGCGTGGCTCACAGAATTGGTACCACAAAACGCGGCTACACGAACCGAGAAGATTTTGACGTAAACTTATACGGTTTTTGAGTTCTCGGTTGGAGTTTTCGGTTCGTGTAGCGGCCCGGTCACTCTCCTCGAAACCTAACTACATTTGCCACAGTAGGAAGGTTTGATTTACATCTGGTCAAAGTTTTATTCCGGATATTTTTCTACAATGTTACTGCCGATTTTTAGTGCGATTGATTAATATATACAACCGGACGCA
This sequence comes from Anopheles ziemanni, assembly GCF_943734765.1. Lineage (NCBI taxonomy): Eukaryota > Metazoa > Arthropoda > Insecta > Diptera > Culicidae > Anopheles > Anopheles ziemanni. The sequence continues at coordinate 48,908,345 of NC_080705.1, read as the reverse complement.
CTTACAAATAAATAGTATCCAATCAAACATATTTTTTGTATGGTTTATTTCTTCGCAAACACGTTTTTTGCTCACCAATTAGATTTATTTTTGACCATCGTATTTTTCCATAGTAGCCGTCAGCATTCCTGCTGTCTAAAGACAAATCAGTGTAGTGATGGGATAGCTCCAGAAAAGAACGACATCTTCGCATCCGATCCAGCAAAGGAGCGAGTCCTTTCGTAGATAAAAAAATATGGTATTATAACACCATAATCTTTATTCATTTATTCATTATTTTATGCTACTGATTAAGTCACGGACAAAACGAATATTAGAATTATATTCGCTGCTCGATCAAATACTGCTTTTTATAGTTGACTCGTGCGTCGAAAAGATAACTTGATTGCTCAGGCAAGTACCCCACCAACATTTCGCTATGGAAAATGACCGCTGCTTTTCTGTGAAGTGTTCGGCTACTTTTCCTATTAAAGCAGCTCCGTTCATTTCTGATGCAGCACCGGAGTTCATGAAATAATTGAAGCGTATGAAATAATTAATGAAATAATTCAACAAATTTAAGCTTTGTTTTGAACCTTTGCAAAAAAATGTGAAAAAATTCAAAAAAACATTTCACAACTCTTGTTCCGTTTGTTTCTCTTTCTTCTGTTCTGTTCTGCCTTTCTCGTTCTGCTGCCTCGCTCCCCTCTGCGGTCCTCTTGTAACCTCCTGATGTGTTCTGCTCGCCTGGTAGCAGGTGTTCCGCCGTTCCTTCGGCTTTGGGAGTTGATATGTTGCCTGAGGGTGAAAGATGTATATATTTGTCTTTGTTATTAAAGTTTTTACTTACCATTTGATTCTGCCAGTCCGAAGCGTGTGGGGTGTTAATCTCGAATTGTTCCAGTAGTCCACCGAGAATCTTGAACACCCTCGGGTTTATCTAGGGTTTTCTTTGACCGCTTTGGTGTTTGCGTGACAGTACACGGACGCGTCGCTTGATACACACATGTGCATAACGCACGCGCGTTGACCTTGTAAAAAGAACCGCTAACAAGAACCAGCTGATCCTTGTTTTGCCACACTCGTGTGGCGACAACCGATCGCACCGTATGATTATTTTTGTTATATTTTCGCGCAGCATTAAATATACATATGCGCATGGAATTTCTTTGTGTTATTATTACAGTTGTTCGTCACATTTTTAACATGTAATAAAAGGTACTAAAATATGACCGCAAAATGTTTGATTTAAATTTCAATACAAACTGGCGCTAGGCCCAGTGTACTGCCGGCGTCATTAACAGTGACCAAGCGCTTAAGTTGCATGTTTTTTATGTAACATGTGCTTTATACGTTAAGAACATGCAAACCAAAAGTGGATGCGGAGCCAGAACAGTACGAATGATGAAAGATGTACTTTTTCCTCTACGAGGAACTTTGCTTCATGCTTGATCGCAAAATACGAGGAACTTTTTCCTCTACGAGGAACTTTGCTTCATACCTAGCTTGAAATATATTACAGATAAGAAATTACTTTTACAAAGATAGGCCATGCCAAAATCTGGTTAAAAACTAACTGCACAGCTTACCCACATCCACTACATCCAACTGCAAGTTGCAATGATTTTTTTTTCAGATTTCGATGTCGCCTCGCATTTTTCATTGCTTAGCATTTGATTGTTTCATGAGATTACGTCTTTTGGAAACTAGTAAAGATCTACACATAAATCTATAAACCAATTGGAGACAGCATTCGGAAGTAACGGATAAAAATCTAGCTCTTATCAAAAGCTACTTTTGTGTGCAAAATGCGCTACAACATCTTCTTCTGCCGGAGACATAATCGTTTCCCAGCATAAGGTGAAATCATGTATTGACAGTTTACAAGAGAGCAGGTTGATGGCACTCCTTAGTCAAAATGTATTCGTTTTTTTAATGCTGGTAACCCTAATATAAATACATAAACTCGTGTAGCAACTGCTCAGGTGGATAGAAAATTAACCACTGCCGGACAAAGTTACTCCGTTACTTTGTAATTAACCTTTGATCTGAGAAACACGGCCTTAACGTTTGCATTAAAAAATAGACAAATTTTCGTCGACGATCAGAAAAAAATCAAACACGTGTATTGAATAAAGTAAATTTTATTGTAAGATTAAGATTTTAGTACTTTCAAAATAACTTCCGACGGCCAGTTGGCCTTGGCCGAAACTTTGGCATAGCCAACCAAACCAACCATGTAGGAATGTTTTCAGTTGTTGTAAATGTTTTTTTTCGATTGGTTGTAGTTGATAGGCTTGAGGAAGGTTAGCAGTGTGTGATATTTCAATCATATTTAACCCGTTCAACTCCTCCGATCCTCTTTACATATGATTTACTGTGGCTAGGTATGTCCAAACCATTGAATCGTGCTCTTTATCGTGTTTTCTGATAAAGTTGATTTATTCCGGAAGACACTGCACACTATACTCTTCTCCATACGCCGGAAGTCTAAACAGGAAGAACAGCGACTTTGGGCAAATCCTTCTCGCTGATTTTCAGCCACGATATGCCGTTCTATGGGAGTTTAGGGACCACAAAACACTTTAAAAATACTGTAACAAGCTTCAAAAGTAATATAAAGTACTAGGTTTTTTTACCACTTGTCTTCTTCTGGTTTTAAATAATCGTTGGTCACGAGGTCCGCTATTAAGCTGGATGTTAAACACAAAATCAATCGTAGATGGTTGATGTCAAACTTGTTCTAAATTTAAACGAAAAGCTACTTTTTAATTTGCTTTTAACAGAAAGTTGCTAACGTGTTCCGTTTTTTCAGGAAAAGTCGTTAAAATTTGTCTCATTTTTTAAATGCAAACGTTATTGTAATATTCCCGAAATGCAAACGTTTGTCACTAATCAAGATTTGATCGGTATAAGGACAGTCTATGTCGATTATTTAAAAAATTAAATGCCCCACTTTTGGACCTCTTTCACGCCCGAAGATAAAACTCGAAAAAGAATTCTATATTTCAAATATCAAATGGCGAACATGAATCCATAGCGTCGAACACCTCGCAATAATTGGCGTTCGAGATCATTGATTCAAATGATCAATGTATCGCTGGGATATATTTTTTATGTTTTGAATATAATGGACACACTTTGTGAATAGCCGAACATTTGTTAGTTTGATATGCATTCGTTTATTCACAGGTGTAAAACGTAAAGCGGTAGCAATGGTAGCAACTGCGGGAGAAGAGTAAAAATTGAATGCGGGAGGAAAACAATCTCATCCGCCCTTCTTAGAACACAGCTTGAACCGGCAACTAGAAAACTTGTGATTTGTTTTTCTAGCGCTGGAATTGCTGATATGCATGTGCATGTGCATGCGCTAACAGATCGTTCGAATTGAATAATATTTGTCTATTTTCTCGTTGTCATTATAAGAATGTAACACACACACACGATTTTGTAATAACGTATATGACAACATTTCCACATATAGAAATTCTGTCGAAGGATTCTTTATTCTATCGAGTGTTGCTTTGAAGAGACCGCACGAGAATGCTTCGAATGCTTTTGAAATCATACATCTTTGATAATATAAAACACAATCATTTCTGAGGCGATTGAGATGATATAAATATTATTGCATACCCAACGAGAAATTTTGGCGTCATTTTGATGTAAAAGAATTCTCTTGAGACCTGATCGCTCTTCTTTTCAGAAGTGTTTTACACCTTCTTTTGCAGCAGATTTCCTATGCAATTTTGGATGTAAAACACTTCTGAAAAGAAGGGTAAAACAATTCTCCTGATACTTGCGGGACACCGCAAAAGAGAACTGTTTTGACAACGTGACTGTGCAACGTGTTTATAACACCTATTTCTGGCTATACGCGTAAAAAACGTATACCCATTCGTAGTAGATTATATGAGCTGGGTTCAGGATATCTTTTCTTTCCCATAATAATTATTTTCATACAGGAAAATATTTTTGATTGTTTTATTATTTTGATACATCTATAATATTATATATATATCGTCCGGTTCGGTAGGCAATCAGGGGAAATGTTCAGAAATCGTCCGACGCCTCCTCTGGTTCGTACTGGCAAACAGCGACCACGGATCGTAGCAGGCTCCTTCGATGTACGATGTGCAGCAGCACTCCGTCATGGCCAGTGAAAACACGTAGAACGTATTGATGATTATTTCAAGCCGCTTCTTCCTCCTTGTCGAGACCCTGAAATGTGTGAAAAGCACGGACAAATCATCATCAGTAAGAACTCTCTGCTGTGGGTTCTTACACACGTACTTACTGTCTGATGCGAGTTAACACGGCCCCGGTTGACCACCCCGAGTCGGTCAATCCAAGCGCTGCTATCGAACACTGGCCACCGATACTATGTTACAACCGGTAACAACCGATGATCGCCGCGAAGTCCGTTGGCCACCGACCAACTATTTACACTGCGTTGCAGTTTCTATACCTGTCGATGAGGGTCATCGTCCCTTCCTGTTTTCGAATGCTTGCTAGTTGGCCAGACTTGCACAGTAAACAGTAAACAGTAAACAAACAAAGGTTTGACAGCCAGTACCTCTTTCCACTGCGGTGCCTCCCAAAACAAATTATTGGTAGGTTATGAGGTGTCCATGCCTACCAAAAATACACTCGGCAAGGTTCTTTTAGGTAGGCATGGATACCTTTGGTAGGCAAGTGCAGCAGGGTTCTCCTTGGGTAGGTATTTAGTGGGACTATCTTTTGTCTGTATGATGCACTTGGCTAGGAATAACCATTGAGGAGCTATGTTTGTTTTATTTCTTCTCTTTATTGTGCATCGATAATAGATTTGAAAGCGTCAATATTGTTTACAATGGAAAATGTTCTACCGTTGGTGGCAGCACCGGTGCCATCCAAAGTTCAAAAATAAACTTTCCGTTCAAACTGTAACGGTTTATGCTTTCCATCCGTCGCTTTATTTCATTTTTCATGCAAAGTTTCACTCAAGAGCGGGTTGAAAAATTTCGGCGCTGCAGCGCGAATGCGACGGAGCATAAGTCAGTCGCTGCGTCTCGCTCCGATCCACGGGGATAGGCCTGAGTTCATTCAAAATTGGTAGTAGGGTACGCAGTAAAGCCTGAAATTGGCAAGTGGTTAATGCTAGTCTACCTGTCCCGTGTGAGCAAGGAGCTGGTATTCAGGTGGCTATATGATTTCACAGCTTATGTAATTACAAGCTTTCAAACAATTTGTTACCGGTAAATGATTGCTCCGGAGCGAACAGCTTTCGTCAAATTGTCTGCATGCCAGTCATTTGCCACTTACCAACGAGTGGGTCAATCTTTAAGCACAATGAATCTTCATAATGCAATATGAGGAGCCAATAAAACTTAATTTACGGATGGAATGAAAAATTTCTTATATGGAGCAAATGAATACATACGATCCAGCTCCAACGTTCCAACTCTAGTTCAGTGTTGATAGCTGCCAGCAGCACTTGGAGTGCGTCGTGTGCAGTAAAAATATAAGTGTGAAAAATAGTTGTGTTTTCAATCTAACCAAGCTCGTTAATAGATAAGATTGGTTAATAAAGTGTTTGCTTTCATTTTAACATGTAAAGCAGATGAAAATCGATCGTGCTTCAGTATTGTCAACGCTCTTCCACTTGATGCTGGCAATGGAAAGAAGATAAGTATTCCATCTTTATATTGTGCATAATTGTACATAATAAGTGATATAGTCTTTCTTCTTTTGCAGGTTTTGCCAGAAGTAGACCTAGGAGTAGTGCCAGTGAAGTGTAAAAAGAGAAATTAAATTAATAAAACGGTAACATAACCTAAAGGTAAATTCCAAAATAGTTGTTGTTTACATTTTCGGATGACATTTCCCTCGTGGGCATTGGTAGACCCGGAGGGTATGGGGAAAAATGTGGGAAGGAAGAAACGAGGAGGGGTAACCCATAAAAGAAGGAGAGTGAGTTCTTTCCTCTCATTTTTCGAATTACTGAACGCCATATATCAAAAAGACTCCTATTGCTTGGCGTTCAGTAATTCAAGCATATGGCGTTCAGTAATTCTAATGTATGGCGTTCAGTGATTGCATACAAGTTTTTGTACACCGGGGAGGTCATGGTATGGCGGGTGTCACAAGTTGGCGTCACTCGGTGGCACCAGTACCAAATCAGCTGGATTACCAGGAACGTCAGTCCCAAGAATATGCGAGATGGCGGCAATACTTGGATGACTTCCACCATTCCCGTGCCGGTCGAAGCCATCCTGCCACCAGCGAGCGGCACGACGCGATGGCGGCTCCGGCTGCGGGAAATGGTGGGCCGTCGAGCACCGTGAGAGAACCGTCACACTGCACACGTGAGCTGAACGCGACACAGAAGGCGGCCAGGCGGATCACGGATGATCTCCCAACGTCTTCGGGGGACATCACGCAATGGCCGATGTTTATTTCGAAAATATTTTCCGGCTTCAAAAGGACCAAAAGGGATCAACTACCACACCGCGGAAACCCGGAAGGATGACCCCTGCATAGTGTGCAGTGGAGAGTGCCAGTAGTTGGTGCTTTGCAGCGGTTTTCTTGCGCTCACCCCACGGCAGCGTACGTTGCTGGTGAAGGACTGTGCCAAAGGTGCCTACGCAGGCAAAAGAAAACATGCCGCGTGCGGGACACTTGTGGCGAGAACAGGTGTCGCGGAATACATCACCGGCTGCTGCATTACGGCGGCAGCGGCAGCAACACGCACCCTTCGGAGCCGAGGAAAAACGTTAACAAGAACCCAGCTGTTTACGATCAGGCGAGCATCACGACGGCACAAACAGGGACAAACACTACCGGATTCGCGCACACCACTACCATCATAAACGAGCCGGGACGCGCACTCGAACACTGCAACGCGCACATTAACGGCACTAACACCTTGTTTCGGTATGCACCCGTTGTAGTATATGGTGCTGGTGGAAAGAAGGTAAACACGCTCGCCTTCTTCGATGATGGAGCATCATCGACATTTGTCGATCGTTCGTTGATCGATGAGTTGGGGTTGGTTGGGGTGCCGCATCCGTTATGTTTGAAGATGACAGGAGACAGTGTGAGGCAGGAGGATGAATCGGTGGAGGTGAAGATGACCATTTCGGGAGTCGATCCTTCGGCAAAGATTTTTGAGCTCGCAAAGGTCCACACGGTGCGAAGCCTGTCCCTCTCCGAGCAGTCGGCGTGCATGGAAGAGCTGGCGAAGCGATTCGAGCATCTGAAAGGCCTCCCCATAGCATCCTACGACAAGGCGGTTCCTAGGATCCTAATTGGTATCGACAACGGTCATTTAGGAATTTCCCTCAAGAGCAAGGAGGGACGGGTGGGTGAGCCGATGGCAGAGAAGACACGGTTAGGCTGGACCGTGTTTGGACCCGCTTTGCCAAGTACAACCCCGCCAAGGCATAGCTTGTTCCATATATGCTCCTGCGAGGTCGCTGATACGACGTTTGCTCAATTCACGCTCAAGGCGGCTTTGAGATTCGCTACTGGGTTTCGAACTCACGACGGGTGGCGGATGAGTTACGGTTGGGAGCAGATTCCGTCGGGATTGTAAACTTGTGCTGCCAATCTGCGGTTGAGAAAGTGCTCGGCCTCTGGTGGGACACCTCTTCGGACACCTTTACCTTCCAACTTAACCCACGGCATGACGATGAGCTGCTGTCCGGGCTGAGATCACCGACTAAGCACGAGGTGCGCGAGGACAATTAGGAAATTCTGATTTGGCGGACGAAGCCAAGACACCTTTCCCAAATTGTCCCCGCACGTAGATCACCTTATCCTTCACTGCTGGTTTGAGGTATTGCAGGGGACCTTTGGGAGCGACTGACCCGGAGTCTTGTCTCTCCTTGACCTCATTGGGGAAGCACGTAACTTCCATCACACGTATTATTAGTTGGAGTCCGTACCCCAATTCGTCTAGCTGAAGGGGCCCTGATTTTTCCACGGAGGATACGGGTGCGCGTAGAGTCACAGCGTTTTACATCTCACTTAGCAACGGCGGCAGTGCATGCAGAACATCAAGAATGATAGCCTACTGTAGAGTTTTTGATGTTGAATCGCAAAACCCATAAGTGGCAACAGAAACGGGTTAGTAGAAAAATCATCACTTTCTAGGATCTACCAGAATGAAAGTTGTCTCACGGATGTTTGACGAGCGCGAATCACAACAATCCTCGCAAAAGTATGTTTGCGATCGGAAAGCGATTTTCCCCTACTTTTACCTGCACCCCTTGACTGGTCGTGCCTACTTCGAACATCCACGCGACAACTTTCATTCTGGTAGATCCTAGAAAGTGATGGTTTTTCTACTTACCCGTTTGTGTTGCCATTTGTGGGTTTTGCGATTCAACATCAAATACTCTGCAGTAGGCTATCATTTTTGATGTTCTACATACACTGCTGCGGTTGCTAGGTGAGATATAAAACGCTGTATGGTGCTTGTATTGGGATAACAAGTCATCAGAATCGTTCCTCATCATGCCTGTCAGCAATAGAGGAGCACCGACAGCCTCTCCAACGCAGTCACGTAGTTGAGTTGAGGCATGATTGGCCTTTCGTCGGTAATTATAAAACTCGGTCCGTTGCGCCAAGAGTTCGCCGTCTCGCTGTTTATTAGCTTGTTGGCAGGTAGACTTCTGGACACGATGTCGGCTGGGTTGAGTTTCGTCGGCACGTAGCTCCAATCCAGTCAATTCGTGGCAGCGTGAATTTTGCCACCCGGTTCTTAACGTACATTTCCTACTTAGTGTTGTCGGAACGTATCCAACCCAACACCACCTGAGAGTCAGTCCACCAACGGGTTTGGCTTATCCGGGTGCCAGAGGCGTCCTTTATTTTGGCATAGAGTCGAGCAAGAAGCATTGCTCCTTGCAATTCGAGTCGCGGCAAGGTCACCTCTTCGCTGGGTGCCAATCGTGACCTGGAGCACATTAACCGGGATTGCGGGTTTCCTTGGTCGTCCAGAAAGCGAAGGTAAATGGCGCATCCATAAGCTTTCGTAGATGCGTCGCTGAAGCCAGACATGGTCATGCCCTCCTCGGGATTGGGGATGTCTGAAAAGCGGCAGGTAGCTGGCGAATCCGTTCCAGTTTTCGATCATATGAGATGATGCGACTTCGTCTTATCCGAAACCATCTCACCAGAGATCTTGTAGCTGAATCTTTCCGGTGACTATCTAACTGGACTATCTGGTAAGTTAGATGCCCACTTTTGTAGTGGCATCCCTGCTGAAAAGAACTCCTGTAACAAGCCCCTATCGTGCCTGTAACATGACTATTCTTGTTACAGGATTTTGTATGATTGTGAGCGATGTTGAGTGACTTTTGAGTGGGTTTTCCCCTATTTCAAGCTTCCGCACTCCCCTTCCATACCCTCCTAACCATACTCCCTTACCCGGGCCCCCCCGAATGCCCGGAGTCGAAATGTCATCGAACAAAAAACCACGACACAATGTATTTTTTAGTTTTCACACAATTTCATTTAGATTTTTATTCATCTCACTTTATTTATTCATTGTTGCACTGGACCCTGAAAGAAAAGAAAAGATAAGCAATCACATTTGATTAATACCTTTGACCGGGCAATTACAATTGAACAAGAATACCGCAAGGTGTTGCTGGAGGTATTTCGTTGCTGTACTGACAAATTATGAACAACACTTACCTGTATAAGGAATCTTACTTCCCAATGTTGGTTCCATGGTAGATTTCTTACGATACATCACCAATAAACACACTTTTTTGCCCATTTTTTGGCACACGATTCTACATCACAGAATCATCAACACAACTGAGCAATGGCGTTTCGATAGCTAACACCAAGGCTGTTGAACTCAAGGTTATGTGGTAAATGATAAAGCAAATAGAAATGTCAAAACCATTGGTGCATTGCAGTTTCTTTGATATTATTATCGTTGCAATAAAATCTGGGATGTATTTTTATTCATTTTGAATCAACATTATTCAATCTTTTCTGAAGAAAACCCGACTCGACAAAATACTTTCTTGGTTAAACTACGTGGACAAGGATACAAATGACAAAAGTTTGACTTTCGATATACCTAAAGTTTCAACTACTTTGTTTGAAGCAGGAGGTAGAATACGGAATGGAGGAGAAGATCCTGAGCGTAGCTGCTCACTGCGTTGAACCATGGACGGGAAAGGCGAAGCAAAGGGGAGTGCATGAAGTATGGGGATGGTTGGTATAGGAGTTTGTGGATCAAGGGGTTAAAATAATGGTGGAAGTAGTGTGAAACGGGTGGAAATTAAAGAGAGGTGAGCGCTTTTTTCCGCGGGGATCCCGCGTATGTTGAGTGCTCATTCGACGCCTGTCATTAGCTCACGTAGCTGCTCAGGAGTCGACCCGCCCAACGAAAGGTTGTCCATGTAGAACGATGATTGGATGGCGTCAGCTACCCTTGCATCAGAAGTGCGCACTTCTTTCCCGGCTTATTTGGGCTACAAGGCGCTGTTCAGACGAAGCAGCCTCGCCGCACGTAACGGTTAGGAGTCAGATAAGTTGCACCGTATCATTTGGCTTGACGCGCTATGGGATGCGCAGCATCCAAGTGTCGGGCTCGGAAACCCTCACTTGCCGGTAAATCTATACGATGCCAGGGGTCGCCACCACGGTTTGAGTGCGAAATTCTATCCAGATTCGAAATAAGTCCAGGTGGGTGACGGGTCCAACGGCTTGGAGCTCGTTCAAAAAGAATCTCGTCTTGATTTCGCTCAAGCGTCCAACACCAACGTAGTTTCGCGGTGGTTGGGTCCCCCTTTTCCACACAGGAATAAGGGATCACGTAGCATCTTCAACGTAGGTGGGTTCGTCGCTAGAAATATGACTTTATAGCACGAAGAAGCGGCGTCTCGCTTGCTCCATTGAATTATCCAGTTGATTCAGCTCCCCCCGTGGGGGATTTGCATAATGTACCAACCATCGTCCTCGATGGAGGTATGGTCCTCAAAGTGCGATTCGTGTTCGTGTTGTTTCCAGGCTGTGTAGTCGGAAGCGTCATTTGGGAGTTCTTCGATTGTCCAGAATCGTTCCAGACAACTCCTTAAGTTTGCTGAGGTCATGTCACGTAGTATTCCTCCAATAAGCCAGCCGATTTTGGAATTTTGGCGAGTCAGCTCTTTGGTAGGCAAGGAAGCCTTGCCCCAAAGCATTGAAGCATATTTTGGCACCCAGGATGGTCGGTTGTTCCAGAATGATGGAACTTCGCATCTGTGACTTACCACGTTTGGTAAGTCCAACTCGGCTGGTCCAATGATGCGGGCAGGTTGGTCAGTGAGACCGGGTATCACGAAGACACTGATGTCCTGGGTGCAGCTTCCGTCGGTGAGCATGATGTTTGTTCACACTGCTTGTTCACCGGGATCTTGATACCTGCGTCGTTCAGCGTCAACTGCGCAGATAGCAGATCTAAACCGAAGAGGCACGGACCCGGCACGTAGTGGCACGGAGTAAGAACGACTCTGCGCGGATATCAGGCGGCAAGCAACATGCTCTGAAGGCACGGCAGCACGAGGAGGCTCATTGCGGTGCGACACGAGGAGGTACGCAGCACAAGGAGCCACGAGGAGGCACGCAGCACAAGGATCTGGACGTAGCAGGAACGCCTCGGTGCGGCGCGGACATCGGGCAGCAAGCAGCAGACCGTGAAGGTGCGGCAGCGCGAGAAGCCACGGAGCAGGAACGAGAATATGCGGCGCGAGCACCAGGTAACAAGAGGCAGGCGTGGCAGTACGAAGAGACTCGGCGAGACGCGAGCACCAGACGGCATGAAGCAGGATCTGGGCGGCGCGGCAGCACGAAGAGACTCGGCGCGGCGCGAGCACCTGACTGCATGAAGTAGGATCTGGGCGGCGCGGCAACACGAAGAGGTACGGAGGACGAGAAGGCACGCAGCGCAAGGATCTGCACGCAACAGGAACGACTTGGTGCGGCACGGACATCGGGCAGTAAACAGCATACCGTGAAGGCCCGGCAGCACGAGAAGGCACGGAGCTTACCCGGGTTTTCACGCCGAATGCGACCCGTGCACGGCCGTGTGGTCGCAGTGTCCACCGACGGGACATGACGGAAAAACGAGCCATCGATCCGCATATCGATGGCTTTATTGCACGAACCGGATAACTTCCGTGCTTATCCGGTTTCTGCGTGAAAGGCTCTTCTCCTTTCGGTTTGACGCCGCGTGGATCAAACCCGACCTTTCACGCTAACCCGGTTTCGACGTGAAACCCAAGGCTTCATGCTAAATCGTCAGTCATGTTTAATAGTGTTCTTAAGTGCTAGAAACAAATACCGTTATAGAAAGAATAAAAAGTTATCGTTTTTAACCTAGTGAATTCCAACGTGTGAATTTCTTTGCGAAATCCGAAGCCCGCAGCTTCGTGCGAAAACAGATAGAACGTTTGCCTCCGCTCATCCAATGCGCCGTGATCGCCGCCCCAGCAGCCGCAGCAGAAAAAGTAAGTGTCGCCGACGCAGTAATGGACTCCTATGCATTACACCATCGCACGGGCCCCTACCAAAGCATCGTGGAAGTTACATCGAGCGCAGTCGAACTCTTTTCGCGACAGGTAGCCGAGCTTTCCAAACGCCTGGATGGAATGGCAGTCCAACAACGTCGTGCAGAACCTCAACACCGGCAGTGCTCCCTCTCGCGGTCCTCAAACCGATCGAAAATCGGCGAGTTCTGTTACTCCCACCAGCGTTTCGGACACGCCATGAAAAAGTGCCAGGACCTGTGCACGTTCGAGCCACAACAGCAGCAGGGGCGCAATAACATGTTTGGTTTCGTCGGTGGAAGTGCCACCAGTCGAAAGAAAGCGTTAACCGCAATAACGCGAGTACCTCTTTATGTGAAAATACCGGAGAAGACTGCAAGCAAGTTCAAACAATAACACCAGCAAGCCATTGCCTTATTGTCGTGGACCGAAAAACACAACAAAAGATTTATAGACACCGGCGCCGACGTCTCCGTCATCCACAAATCCAGGAACACAAAACATACTTAGCCATCACCATGCACCTGTTTGCCGCCAACCGAACGCCCATTAAAGTATACGGCGAATCGCTGTACACCCTAGACCTCGGTCTACGACGCGCGTATCTGAAGAACTTCATAATCGCAGAGGTTGGGATAGCGATTATAGGTGCCGATTTCCTCCAACATTTCCATCTGTTAGTCGACCTGCGCCGGAGGTGCTTGGTGGACGCGACAACAAACCTTAGCGCACCTGGAATTCCCGACCAAGATCAACGGGAACCAACGCTTAAGGTCTACGACGCAACATCGCCAATAACCCGGCTGCTCAACGAGTTTCCACAACTAACAACGCTCAGCGGCCCCGGAACATCTCTCCCGTCTGAAGTGACGCACCGGACAGAGACGAGTGGTCAATCAAACTTCACTCAAACGCGGATATTGACACCAGAGAAATACGCAGCAGCCCGGGCCGAATTCCAATTCCTGCTACAGCTAGGAGTGTGTCGACCGTCCATCAGCAGCTAGTCCAGTTCACTTCACATGAAGGGGAAAGCGGACGGCACTTGGCGCCCTTGTGGAGACTACAGGGCACTGAACGCGAAAACCGTCCCAGACCGATATCCGCTGCCATAGCGGACAGGCTTCACAATACAGCTACGTGGAAAAAACATCTTCTCAAAGGTCGACCTCCACAAGGCGTACCATCAGATACCAATCCATCCGGATGCCATTGCCAAAACGGCCATTACCACCCCAACGGCTGATCCACGACGCGCTACGGGGACTGGACTTCGTGTTCCCGTACATAGATCACATCATCGTCTTCTCTACGTCCCCTCTACGACACCTTCTCCAATTATTTAGCCGTCTCACGGAGCACATATTGACCATCAACGTGGCCAAGTGTGATTTCTCCAAACCGGAAATTTCCTTCCTGGGTCACCACGTCACAACCGACGGGATCCAGCCACTCCCGAAAAAAGGCGAGCCCATCCAAACGTTCCCGAGACCAAACACCGCCATGAACCTCAAGAAATTCCTGGCGATGATCAACTTCTTTCTTACTTCTTTCCGGGAAACAAAAGGCGAGACACAAACTACAACTGGCAGGCGCCACTTTGTTGGCACACCCGGAGAGCGACGCCGAACTCTCCCTATGGTGTGACGCGTCCGATTTCGCCGCAGCAGTATCGATGGACAGCTGCAGCCTCTCGGTTTTTTTTCCAAAAAATCGATACGACCGCGAACTGGCCGCTGTATACCTAGCCGTGCGACACTTTCGACACCATCTGGAAGGGCGAAACTTCCACCATCACAAGCCGCTAGTCGCGCTTGCCGTGGCGATGCTTTTTCCAGCGACTGATGAAAAGCGTACATCTCGACTACATCGTCCAGTTCACCACCGACGTCCTACACGTAGAAGGCGAAAAAAATATAACGGCCGACCTAGTCTCCCGCATCGAGTCCATCCGGTCTGTCTCCACCATCGACTACGACAAACTGGCAGAAGATCAGTCCCGCAATCCTGAACTCGCCGATATCATCAACGGTAAAATCAAGACGGACCTGACTCTCCAAAAAGTAGTAATCCCTGGTAGTACCGAAGCACTCTACTGTGATTGCCCAACCGGTGTAATCCGACCGTACGCGACAACGCCTTTCCAACAACAACTTCTGCATGCTGTCCACGACATGTGCCATCCCGGCATAAGGATCACTGTCAAGCTAATGACAGAACACTTCGTCTGGCTGAACATCCGCCGAGACACCAGGGACTTCGTACAAAGCTGCTTGCCCTGTCAAAAAGTACATCGGCATACATACAGCCCGCTCGTACGCTACTCGTCCCCGGAAACCAGGTTCGCGCACATTAACGTTGACATCGTTGGCCCACTCCCACCCAAGCACCTGGTTTTTCGCTGTCCGTCAAGCTATTCGTTTTGCTAACAGACACAGCCGGAGTCGGATAGACAGATTCTCACTATGGCGGTTTGACGGAAAGCAGCAACTAACCGTCTGCCGACTAAAGCAGCCCGTAGACGTCACATATTAATCTGTGCAGATCTTTGACGTCTACAGATTTCCTTTGTTCTCTCGTACCCATCGTCTGTCAAACATCCCTGCAGATATCCCGATATCTCGAGGGATGTTGGAAAGAGCTAAGGATACGCGCATCTAGGTTCGGACTCACATCTGTACGGATCTGAACCCAGATTTGACGGGGTTTTGCCACTATCATGTGGGTTCATTTTGGCTGATATGTTACTTCGTTCTTTTGCATATGAATTCGCACCCATGTGTTTTGGTGGCCCAACTCTGCTGCTATTGTTGCTACGCTACGCTTGTGGTGGTGCGCGAATTTTTTATTTCTTACGATAGCTTGAACTAACTGCTGTGGAAGAGAAAACTTTTCACGGTAAGAGATATACAGTCTGACAAGAAAGTATCCGTACAGTCATCAATTTCAACTTCAAGCCTAGTTATCTCAGCGACTACGTGACCTAGGACAATCATTTAAACGACATATCGTAGATAAACTTCTATTCTATCCAATGAGGTCTTAACATTTCGAAAAAGTTACTTGTAGGTCACTTTGTTCTATAGAAACCCTAAAAAAGGCTCAAAATCGATGACAAAAAAGTATCCGTACATGATGAGTATTGATGATGTGCCATCGGTACCTGATGTGCCAATATGTTACAATCAATGCCACTTGCCTCAATAATGGCCAGCAAGTGCCAAGGCATCATTTCTACAAGTTTTTTTTTTCGAAAGATGCTGGAAATTTGACCCGATTTCTATAATGTTTCTAAAGGGGTCTACTAAGATCAAGATAATGTCCCGTTCATGGTAAATCTAGGCGTCTTTCGACAAATGTTGTACAGAGATCGATTCCGGAGACTTTAGGAGTATCGTCAACACTTGTACGGTCTCATAAAGTGGTAATTCTTGGACAATACATGGTCTATTCTTGGGATCGTTATTTGACTCAGAGAGCATATTATTGAACATTTAAAGTTTAACCTAGCCATGGCTTGTTCAAGTGACAAAATGGGCGAAGTAGACTATGTCCCACAGATGATTCATATTTAATTCAATATTTCCAGTTCGATTAATGGTCTTAATGGAACACCATAACACAAACTCTCAACTACTGTGTTTTATAGTTGGAATAACGTTGCTCGTAATGATGGTTGAGTTCGACGTCTGGTGTCTATTGTTACTCGTTTTTTGGCCAAAATTGCTTAATTTTGTCTGTATATAGTGTATAAAACACTGAGCCTACACGCCAATGGCATCAAAATACAGCGATTTGCAAATCCCCAGTCTTTCTTATTCTTTCCTAGGAAATGAAAAGTTTGCAACTTACATTAATGCAATGTAATTGTTATTTACAAAAAACCTTCTTAAGAGTTGAAATCCAAATCATATGATTGATGCACTAGACACTTCGTTCGTCATGTTTGAGGACTCGAAGTATGAAGAACTTAATAGCTTTTCGAGCAATCACCCTCCCATAGCGATTGAGTAACCACGAAAGGTGTCTGTTTGCGGGGTTTAGTCTAGTTGCATCCTGGTTAATTCGACGAATTATAAGTTCCTGAGACTTAGCATGAGATTTTTCACAGGGTTCATAAACTTGCCAAGTTAGGTTCCCTTTACATCACAAGAAAAAGATAGTTCTCTATCGGTTGCAGCTGTTTGCCTAGTTTCACCGGCCATTTCACGTTAAAATATAAAAATAATAGATATAAAATTGTTGCCGCCATACTTTTAGACACTTGATAACTCTAAATAATGACTAGGCTGATATTTTGACTACCGGTGTTTTTGGTCAAGAAAGTCGGGTGTACGAATACTTTTTTGTCATCGATTTTGAGCCTTTTTTTGGGTTTCTATAGAACAAAGTGACCTACAAGTAACTTTTTCGAAATGTTAAGACCTCATTGGATAGAATAGAAGTTTATCTACGAGATGTCGTTTAAATGATTGTCCTAGGTCACGTAGTCGCTGAGATAACTAGGCTTGAAGTTGAAATTGGTGACTGTACGGATACTTTCTTGTCAGACTGTATGCAGTAATTGAACCATCAATATTGTAATACTTACGAGGAGGTGAAGTCAACCTGCAAACCAGTTGATCCGTGGCAGGTGTATTGACAGAGTTGGTTGTTTTAGCAATATGAATAGCAACGAGAGAACGACTTGGTATATTTTCCCTTTCACCTTCACTCAATTTCTTCATCGCGATATTCCATGTAAGTAGCAAGTGGAATTATCTAATATTTTTATGCGTAAAAGTTTTTAAAATGTAAAATGCGTAAAAGTTTTTTTTTAATTTATATGCGTTAAACTTATTTTTACTCTCCGGGTCCTTAAGCTCCATCGGTTCAATGTCATACAGATACAATGACCGTAAGGCCACCCATTGCCGAAAAGCCAGCGATATTTAAAACCGGTAAGATAAAACAGTTATTGAAATCAATAACATTACTTACTTCATGGCTTTTTGTGATTGAAATGGGTTTTTAACGATAACTAGTTTTAGCTGAAATACCCGTTGCGACCACTTTAAAAAGAAAGTCCAATGTTACGGAACTATGTACAAAACGTTGGATTGCAATTGGCGTTAACCTTCAGATCTACAACCGCCTACCTGGGTAAGTTTTGCCCTTTTATTTTGCAATTACTTCGAATTGAACAGTTATATCGACTTAAAATTCCTGGAATGCCTCAAGCAACATGTTCCCTATCATTCTGCCGAAAATCGACTTTTTATTTTTATTCGAAGTATTTTTTTACACCATTTTTCTATTTATACCCCTTAAATCTACAACCGCCTACCCGGGTAAGTCATACGTTTTGTACGAGAGTTTATATTTTTCTGTACCAAGACAAACCACCAGTAGGTGAAAGGAGGTGCCCCTCGGGATTTTCTTTTTATTTTTATATTGAAAACAATCCAAATTTATCTAAGACACACTATGAAAGACTGTTTTACTCCTCGAACTCCTCGAACAATTAGTAATGAAATAAACTCGAAGACGATGTACAAATATGCAAATTATGCTACATTTTGGACCACACAGCGGCAACGAAAGCATTCTAGGTGAACTTTCATAATTTGCTACACAAAATAATAATTTATTAATTGCAATAAAATCATGGTGCAACGGGTTGAATTAAATACAAAAGAAACTGTTATCGTTTGAAACAAAACGATCGAATTTATGTATATGAGCTAAGTTTTAAAATGTTGAGGCTTAAATATCAGTTGTAACAATGCATAATGAAGAATTTCCTCCAGATATGCCACTGAATTTACTGAGGAACATGAACATTTCCGAAACGTAAAATTTAATAGAAAAATATTTCTACATCTTTGAAATTTCAATTTATAAGCAAAAATGTTGAAGGCACCAAGAAGTTACTTCACCAGAAACTTAAGAAGTATAAACAAACACAATAACTTATTGAAAATGTATGGTTTACAGAGTTGGCGATTGTAGATCTATGGGATAAAATATATTTGAATGAAAAAATTACTTACTTATCGAATTTTTAATATTACTATTTGAATGGGATGTGTTAGAAAACATTCTTAAGTATCATTACTGAAAATTTCAACTCACTACGGCATTTAGAACAAAAGATATTAGCTTTGAAGCACAGCAGAATGCAAACCCCCATACAAAACGTATGGCCTACCCGGGTAGGCGGTCGTATGTTAACGTAGGTATTTTTGGTCGTAGACCTGAAGGTTAATCCTTCTTTCCCGGCCACAAAACAGCAACAGATTCCAGCTACAACTATCCAGAAAATCCTCCGCCAACCACAAATATTCAATTACGTCAAGAATCAATTCCTTCGGGTAAGTACACACAAGTTTTAAATCAACCTTCCACTTTTTCTTAAATGAATTTATTTTTGTAGTTACCTCCACGCGTCTAAATGATGAAATAATGCAGCTTCTTCACGACATCATTGACAAAATAGATAAACATACGCTCCGAGTGGAAAACATTGAACTGACGTCGAATAAAACCAATCGTGATGTAAAACACGCTTGCCCAGAACTGGAAACCTCAATTGTAGCAATCCGTCCTACGGAAGTATCCGACTCTAGGACTGATTTCCAATTTCAGACCATCACAATTAAAGAAGAATTAGATAGCTTAGAAACACGGCTCCAGGATGATAGAACGTTTGGTGTAAAATTAGCAGATTATTTTTAAAATAGGATTACTAGCTCAACTGTACAAAATCGTTTACATGTTTCATTAGACTTAATTTTTGATAGGCAGTTTGCCACAATGTAGCTGGACTGGCAAATCCAGAAATCCAGATTGTCCCAAAATAGATTAGGAATTATATAAAAATATTCTGAGCTTATTCGAACAAGTTGGGTCCAACGAAACCGTTTTGGTTACTCCAGAGTTTTTAACAACTTTTATGATGAATAAGTTACGTCCCGCGCATGAAAGAGTCAATTTAGAAAATCTGAGAAAGACTTCGTGTCATAGGAGTAGAAGCAATAATTTGTAAATTTTATGTAAATAGTTATGTTTATTTTTATCTTACAGTGTAGTTATAGCGTTAGTTGACACATTTCATTTAGTTTAAGTACTTTTCATATTTTTCATGCTATGTTATTCGATGTAAATTTTGGTTCTGGTATGAGTTAAACAATATAGTTTTAGATTTTGAATCAATATGATGCAAATATTAACCTTATAAACAACTATGCCTGTGTACATAATCTATTTGATCATAAACAATCATTGCAATAGTTTAGTTAATATAGGACTTTGTAGAAATTGAAGTATTCTGCCCAAAATTGAACCATATTCGGTTTTAATTGTTTTGAGACATTTTATTTTATTTGGTTATATTGTTTTATCTTACTCTACAAGCGTGTGAAGAAGAGGGAAATAAGCCATCTCTCAGGGGTCCGCGACAGCCGAGCGGTAGCGCCGGTTAGAAAATCGGCCCATGAGCGCCGGGGCTCACCACCTCGACGGCGTGGGTTCGAATCCCTACCGAGACCGGACGCTCCCCTGTACGAGAGGACTGACTATCCACGTACAACAGGGAAACAAGTCTCGTAAGCCCTTAACGGGTAGGCATGACAAAGAGGTCATTACGCCAAGAAGAAGAAGAAGAAGAAGCCATCTCTCCTTCCTTAACTAAAGGTATTGCGACTAACTTAGATCGTATTTGATCGAGCGAAATGTGCATACTGTCGTCGGATAGATTAGCTTTTTGTCTTTTGAAAATATATAGTAATAGGATAACTTCCCTTTCGGATTTTTTAAAAAATGAACTATTTATTTTCCGATGTTGGTCCGAGCTTGGACGACTTAAGACTGAAGACTACTTTATTGGAAATAGTACGGCTACGTTAGCCGCGCCGATTGCGCTGACGAAGCGTCTGGCTGCTGGTGTCCGGAAGCGTCCGTTCCCACGATTCCATGCTGGTGTCCGGTTGCTCGCGCGTGGCGTTGTGGCCGCTGGCTCGCGCGTGGCGTTGTGGCCGCTAGTTCGCGCGTGGCGCATTGCCTTCTTGTGTTTCACATAACTATATAAATAGCTGAAATCAAAAGGGTCGTCAAATAAAAGTTCGTTAACAGTTAGTTTACGTCCTTGAATGCAGATTTGTTGCTCTACTATGTTGGCTGATTCAAAGAGAACCCCAGCGAAAAATGTATGATAAATAATTCAAGTAGAACCATTTTCTAGACCGACTAAGAAATCATCCAATGCATTCGGTGCCAGGTGAAGGGACCAGGATTGGTAAGCTGCCAGACCTGCGTGCGCAAGTACCACGAGCAAAGTGCGGGTCCGACCCATCCAAACAAGCCCCCTTGGAAATGCCTGGAGTGCCGGAAGCCATCGATGCTTTATAATGTAAGTGTCGTCTGTTGGCACGATTGTTGACACGAAATAAACATTTGCTCCAATTCGTCGTCCTCTGGTTGCACGCGCCCGATTTCTCTGCCGATACGAAACCGGACTCTGGAAGGTGAATCGCGAACTTGCAGCACGTGTTGTCGCAGCTACCACAAAACTTGCTTCAGGATGGGAACCACCGGCAATTCCTTATCCTGTCAGCTGTGCCTGCCAAGCCAACCGTTGGCCGAACTGGAGCGAGGTAAATGGCGCTCGTACACCCCAAAGATCGTGAAGTTCCATAAATGCTTGGCGTACGCCGTTGACGCGGTGTTCTTTTCTTTGGAAGAGGTAAGAGGTTTGCCTTCTTGGCAACATCGAATCAACCGGCATCTGAAACGTACGTTCGATTTCTCTTTCCACTCGCCGCAGGCCCATCTGTTCTTTCCCTTCAGACAGGAGTTGTTCGGTGATCCCTTGGATGGAAAGATACAGTACATGGATATAGAGGGGATTTGGAGCAAGGTCCAGCTAATACAGTACATCTCGGTAGATGCGTTCTACGCCGATTGGGAGATGATTGCGGAGTACATTCGTATCCTACCGGGTGAGTATCCCAAGCAACATTTCCAATGCTTGATAGACTTCAGCATGTTTTATTATTATTTCAACATGGTGAAATTGATTCCTTTCACAATGCAAAAGTCTAAAATCTTTGCTAGCTCAAAGAAGCTATGAATACGCTGATAAGTCCGTCTCAAAATCTTCCTTCAAAACCAGTCAATGGCACTGCGTTTTGAAAATCAATCGTTTCTTTTATACAACGTTGAATCTTTAAAGGTCCTTTAACAAAGATTTAATAGTTGTCGGAAATTAAAGTTCAGTATGTTGCCTACATTCTGGCGAATATCATTAGAATAGATAATAGAATTAATGAAAAGGATTAACGATAAGGAAATTAGGAACTAAGTCAAATGAATTAGGCAAATGAACTATATTTGACAGAATAATAAACAGTAGCAAACTGGAACTCAAGGTGTAAGGTTACCTTACTTCACGAAGACCATCCGAAAATTCTTACATTTGAGTGAAAGTTGTACTCAAAAATTGTTTTACGAACAATTATATCGGTCTACGTTTACGACGTACGCAAGGACAATTGGTGTTCTTGACGTCGTGAACGTCGAAGAAACAAGCCAGCCGGTAGAGCATTCGACGATTACGTCGCCGAGTGTGATTAGTTGCAAGGACTTCGACGTGTGTGAAATCGACAGTGCAAAGAAGAGAGAAGTTTTCACAAGACTCCGAACAAATCTAGTGAACGCACTACAGCGTAACACCGCATCGCTCGATAGTGCTGTGTCATCCAACCGCCATCACGTTTTGCGCGCCATCACAGTTTGAACGAGTTCGCGCGCATTTGCTTCAAGCGAGCATGAAGAAACAGCAATAAATAAGGGAGCCAAATTTTTTAGTGAAATGGACAAAAAGCTCAAAGCGATCCAGCATAAAAAGAAGATTGCGTTGGAAAATATTAAGGCACTCGAAAAACGTATGAAAACGTTCTCCCAGCATGAAGTGGGTCAAGTGCCAGATATATTGGAAGGGCTTCAGAAGCATAAGGAGGATTTCTTCGCGGCGATGGCGAAGCTAGAAGAGCTTGACGATAGCAATGAAGCGTTAGAAGCGTGCATCAGTGAAAGGATCGATATGGAGAAGCGATGCAGACGGCAGAAATCAGTCTTCCGGGCGAATCTTCCCAAGGACACGCTAATGATTCATCAATGCTGGCAAGTTCGACAATGGCATTTGGTCGGCCAAATGCGACCAATCTTCGGCTTCCGAAAATTGAGCTGCCTACTTTCGACGGTGATTCTACAAAATGGTTTTCGTTCCGCGACCGTTTTGAATCGATGATCGATGATTCAGCAGAGCTGTCAGCGATCGCTAAACTGCAGTACCTGCTATCATCATTAAATGGCGACGCTGCGTTACCCTTCGAGCACACACCGTTTACAAACGATAACTACGCGGTCACTTGGAAGATGCTGTTGAAACGGTACGATAATATACGCAGTCTCATTCGAGAGTATTGGCGGAGGCACCATTTCCTTCCAACAGTCATATCAGAGAGCTTCGAAGCTCTGACGAATTTGGTAGACGAGTTCACACGTCATGTGAATGGGGTGGTGAAGCTGAAGGTGGAGCGGTGGAGACTTGGGATACTCCTTTGTCAAACATGCTGTTGATGAAGTTCGACCGCGAGACCATCCTTGAAATGAAATGATGAAATATGTCGAAGAACGGATCCAGATCCTGAAAACAACTAAAAAACTCACCTTTGTAGAGGATTCGTCGATCAAGGTGGCCGGCAACTCTCGACAGAATGTGTCACCGAAGGCCATTCACAAATCTTCGGGGCAACCACGGTGTTTGTTGCAAAGCGAGTGATTTTCACCGCACTCCATGTGTCCAGTATTCAACGGCAAGGATGTGCAGCAGCGACGCGACATCGTGGCAAAGAAGCATTGTTGTTGGAATTGCCTTAGCATTATCGACATTGCATCTCGTAGAAGATCGTTGTTCCTCGGGCTCTCGCTTGGTCTCGTGTTTTCGTTGTGTTTCGTTGCTGCCTACTGTGTTTATTCCAGCGCAACGTCTTTCGGATACTCTACAGTTGACGACCCGCTTATTGACGGTTTATATGGGTGGCTCCAGTCCAGCTTACAGCTGATTTTTTTGGCGATTAATTCCCCATACCGGCATTTGATTCTGTTCTGAATCGCGTGTGTGTGTGTGCCAGATTCGCCTTTAGTGCTGCGCTGCCTAGCCTTAATATGGCCACCTGTAAATCCTGCGCTCTCCCGGTGGCTAGCGATAGCCTATACATCTGCAGTGGGCTGTGCAAGTGTGAGTTTCACTTCGCCTGCCTAGGACTCTCCAGAGCGGTGACACAGGAGCTTAAACGCCCGGAGTCTCCTCTCCTGTGGATGTGCCAGGATTGTAGGAGCGGCTCAAATGGAGGCTGGGCTAGTACTCGTGATTCAAGTAAACTTTCAAGTGAGGCGCTCCTTGGGATAGGCAACCCAAGGAGATTTTTGAAATATTTCCGGCGCCTGCCCAAGGAGAGAAAAAATGGCGTTTCGACCCAAACCCATGAAAGTTCCATACAAAAAAACCCCTCTACAACGGGAGAGTTACCCCGCAACCACTCTTCCACCGTTTGTCATACCCCTTACTACCTGATGATAATCCAAATGCTGTCTGCCCTATCGTTCCGTCCTTTTCTCTCGCGTTATTTTCCCAACAGCATAGACTTGTGCGTGTGAGCAACAGCCCGTTGAGGAATTGTTTACATTTTGAAACAAACGGTCTTGCAGTGTGTTGTAAAAGCTTGGTGTCTATTTTGTACAAGAAATCTCTTGAAAATGTTTGCGAAAGAGTGGCGAATCGAATTTCGATAACAACGAAACGCTCTGGATCATGGATATGATCTTGGATCTTATGAAAAAAGCTAAGGCAGTAAACTTACCTAAAAGTGCAAGAACATTATTAGGAACCAACCGTAAGCCATCGATCAATATAATAGAAATAAGCGGCGGCCAGTATTGGTATCATATCGGGTGCATTTTTGAAGCAATATAATTGTGGGTGTAAATAACTAATTTTTATTGTTTTGTTTTTTAGTAATGCAACACTTATTCATGGCAACATATATCAATGGATGGATTACCATTGCATAAAAGTGGCATCATGGAGTTTTGCCTAATATTTTGTAATATCCATGAGATGCCGAAAGTACTAGTGATGACGAGAACTATTTTCTGTAGTAGGAGGAAGCCGACGAACGTTGAGGAATCTTTACGTCTCATGGTCACGGAGATGAACAACCTCGTGGAATATGGAGTAAACATCAACGGGAAACATGTGTCGATACATCTAAAGGCCATTATTGCAGACACTTCAGCAAGAGCATTCATAACAGGTTGACTACAAAACTTATCTGCAGACAATTTCACATGTATTTAATTTTTCTTTCATTTAATTTTCACAGGTGTAGTAGGACATGCTCGTTATAACAGTTGCCAGAAATGTACCGTCGTAGGTCAATACGGCAGCGTTGCTCGTATCATTGTATTTTCTGGGATACAAGCAACACAACGAACTGATGGAGGATTCAGGCAAGGCGCCTATCCAGAACACCAAAGAACGATGACACCTCTTTAAGATTTAATTTTTTTTTATATAGTCCAGGATGTCGTGGTAGCGGATCGTTTGCATCTTATCGATCTTAGCATCATGAGGCGACTGCTGGCTGGTGAAACGAAACACTGGGAAAGATAAAATGGGACTCAAACTCAATGTAAAGCAAGCCTTGCAAACGACAAAACTCATGCAACAAATGAAAGAAGATTTGTTCTTTGATTCACTTGCCAGAAATCGATGGCTTAGATGCTGGTATGATATTAATGGTTGTGAAGGTTGCGTTTGAAAGCTCCTGATAAAAATAAATGATACACAGTAGTTGTCTTATAAATGGCACAAATAAAAAGTTATATCTTTGAAACGTGATTTCAATAATTACCGTTATTTGTCGATGCTGGTGGAATTTGAAAAGGTACACAGTGACGATGGAATGTCTAGAGCCGGTTTACAGTTGTTTCGGTGGGTTTCTCATTGATTGTCCCGGTGGATGTCATAGCATGAATACTTCCACACTTAACACTTTATTGGCGGGTGCTTTCTGATCAAAACATGCTGCAGTCACCGTCAATTAACTGTTAAAATCTAAAAACAGCACAATGGAAAAATCAAACTCATTATTAAACTGCTCAAACTTCGTCAAATTTTTCAACTCCAACCTCTAGTTTCATGATTTTATACTACCCACCTTATTTCGCGCGAGTGCAATTTTGAGAAAATGTATCCATCGTTACGTAAAATAAAACAGACAATCAACAAGACACTTTCCAACATTGCCGATAGATCAACCGGTCTGCGCATCGTATGGTATGTATAACGATAAGTGTTCAATCCTCACTAACCAAACAATCAAAATTTCTCTTCAACAGCTATCACCAATGTAATCACTACCACTGTTAACCACGACCGTGACAATAAAAAAAAGAAAGAATATCGAATCAAGTGTGCATTTCAGGTAGAGGCTAAGAGAAAAAAGAGGAAAGATAGCGGAATGAGGAGGGAAACCAGACCTAGAGAGGATATTATTTTTGAACCTAGATGGATAATTTTTTTCGAACCCACTATTTTGAATTTGAACCCACCATCAAATTTGAATCTGACAGCCCGTCATCGCTGTCAAATCGGGTCGAAATTTACTGCGCATCGTGCCCGCGCAGTTCGACGCGAAAACGGGTCGGACCAGGCGCCGGAAATATTTCAAAAATCCCCCTTGCGTGGTCCGACCCGTTTTCGCGTCGCAAACGATCCGCTAGACTATGTAAAAATAATAAATGTTTCTCGCAGAGATGCCCTCTGCCGAATACGTGGCTTCGTTGGGAAGGGTTTCGCTTTCCCGGAATCGATTCAGGATCGCTTCCAGTGGGGTGTCCTGCTTCCAGTGGGGTGTATTACCCGCAACGACCCAACCGAAGGGAGTCTCTACCAGCCACGGACGTCTCTTGCCAAGCGACGGTTTCTTTCCGGAATGAATTTCCCAGAACGCATCTCCCCCGATGACGATGCCAATTCTGCCTGAGATGTAGAACGATGGATCCGCCAAAACTGCATCGACCGGCATCCTCCAGGAATACACGTCAGTGGGAGTCGTTGGGATGTCCGCCGATGGGTTTAGGATTTAGGATCAGGAATTCCATTTGAGTCGCGAACGGTTGTATCTTCCACTGGGCGGTTGCCACAATCGACCCGTGCACCAACTGCGACGCCATACGATCGATATCGTCAAAGCAATGTTTAGCAGATGACGCTCCCCACACGTGCGACAGGACCCATCCGACTTGCAGTCCTTCGCTAGATGCGAATTTTTTTTTATTTTATTATGCTCTTACTGTTATTCGCCTCGAGGCCTTTATAACGTCTTGAAATGTTCTTCCAAATCTTTCCAAACTAAACTTTAGTTCGAACGTTACGATACGAAGACGTCAGAAAACTAAGAAAAATCAAGTTTAGTACCTTTAGTTTAAGAAGTTTATTTATTAGTAACCTCTTTGATCTTTCGTAACGCGCGTTTTGCTTTAGTTTCGGTTGACGGCCCGGTTTTAGTTTTGCTTGACTCGCGAATGATCCTTTGTCCCTGTTTGCCCTGCCCTCTCTAATTATAATTCCTATAACTATAAATTCCTATCACTAACACTAGTATCTCACTATAATTCCTATAACTTTAATTCCTATAACTATAAACTATACATTTGCTTAGTGCCTACATAAAGGCGCTACAGTCTAAACTTAAAATTAATTACAACAAATTAGCAAAGGGTAGAGGACGCAGGGTCACCGAACGGAAGGACTAAGCTGGAGAAGAGAGGAGACGAGAATGGAATTGGGAAATAGAGAAGTTGAAGTCAAACAGACTGTAAACGTCATTGAAGGCAGACAGTGCGCGGAGGAACGGGTCGTTTTGGCCGTAACGGGTGAGGCGACGGGGGATAGCCAACGAGGGTCTATCACGTAGCGGGCGAGATGAGGCATAGAAATGGATTGTGGACAGGAGGGAAGGGGCATCCAAGTGATTGAGGAGAACACCCGCGACAAAGAGTGCCTGAGCGTTCTTGTGCCGCACGCAAATCTCCTCCGATTGTTGTTGAAGAGAAACCAAAATGCGAGTAGTCTTCTACGCAAAATTTTGGAGGAGGAACTCAACATCACCATTCATAATCTTTATATTTGACTAGCTGACCCGTTTGATGTTGTTAAAAATTGGTTTAACGGTCACATTATATTTCTTAAGTACATTAATTTCATTGTATTTACACTTTTTACGTCGTAAAAAGCTTATAGTGAGGCTGCTAATGATTATCATCCTTATTTTGTTAATAATCAAGCAGACCAATTGAATGAACGATGTTTTATGTACGCCTGGTAAGCCATGTATGACGTACATATTAGTTTTCTAAATTGGGTTTCTATTAGAGCTTTTTAAGAATCTGCTAAGGTGTATTGCCGATGTCTAATAACTGTTTGGAGAAAGTAAAAGCTGATGGATCCTGTAGCATTTGGACGTGCCTGTTTATGCTTAGTTAAAGTTTTTCAATATTGCTCCACAACACCGATGAGTAAGGCAAGTTCAGGTGATCTTATCAGCATAGGTGGATCGTGGCACTACGGGAAGAGTTTGCCTGAAATCACCTGAGAGGAGAAACACAGTACAGTTGGTCCCCGCAGTACGCGAATGTTTGGGACCGAACGCAATAGCGTATATCGATTCGCGTATTGGGGATTTCCTCTGCCATATAGTTTATACTTCATATTGAAGAGTTGACACTGAGAGGAAACCGCTTATTTAACATATCTTTTATCCAAATAACTAATAAGTGTTCCATTTTTTCCATTGTTTCATTATATCTCTGTTAAAAAGTGCATATTAAAAACTTCATTCTACCAAAACAAAGTAAAACTGACTAATAGAAGTCGAGCAACCCTATGGGCTGTCAGTTGTAAAAAATTGCGTATTGCGAATTCGCGTATATCGAGAATAGCGTACTGCAGGGATCTACTGTATTACTGGAACAATCTTTATTACACTTCACGCCTTTGAGTGTTCTGTACAGCGCCTCAAGAGAATGCTTCTTTGCCATGGTGCATTCTTCCCAGATAATTATTTTTCACTGTTGCATGACCTAGGCCATGAGTGATTGATTTTTGTTGTTTCATACGGCTTTTGTGTTCCTATTGATGTTTCGAAGTAGCCTAAATGATGAATGCGTCGTTCTACCTCCATTTCCAGCTACAATTCCAGATGAAGCAACTGGTATTGCAATGTCATTGTTTGCTCGTATTTTGGAAAGCAAGAGCGATATGAGAAATGTTTTGCCAGTTCGGACTGGGGCATCCAAAAAAAGATACCACTTTGTCCCGTTGATACTGCCATGATAATGCGTTCGTAAACATATGCTTGTTCATCAGTCAACATTGATACGTTGTGAGAAACGATATCCATTTTTAATTACCATGCAACGATCCTCGATACTAATCATAGCTTGTCGGACTAAATTCAGCGACATTAATGTTTGAACACACGTTTTGTTCTATCATGACTATGCGCCGCATTTTGTCCTGGTAACAGTAAAACTTACGCCACATTGGATTGCATGTAAACGTGACGAATAAGCATGCTCGTCCCTACTCGCGAGTTCATAGCCTCGCTGTAGTAACTATACTGAAATTCGTTTTCACAACACTGGTAAATGAGAAGGTTTTCTCACTGCTCTAAGCAACAATAATTTGAACACATATTCTACTACCACCAATTAACAACATTAGTTATTATTACCAAAAATTAACAAAGATTTTACTATCGTCACTTATATGAAACGACTTGTTTGAATTAAATTCACCACTTTTGTATTAAACTCACCACCACAGTATGTCAAAAGGCATGTTGCTGTGTCCGTTTATACTTGTTGTAGTTCACTTTATGTGTCATTGCTGAATGTAAACAAAACAAACAAACCAATGTATGACGATAGAAAATTGTAATTAATTAAAAAAGTATAAAATTTACAGATATGAGACATAGTTAAAAACCTATTCTCATACCTAAGGAACGTGTGTGCAAAGTTTGAGTTTAAATGGTTCAGTCGTTTAGGAGGAGTTTGAACACTAACACCGTGACACAAGAATTTTATAGATATAGATAATGATTCACAATTCCTCTTTTACCTGCCGCCAATTTGAATCACGTAAACAAACTAAAACGTAAACAAAGCTTCACTTCGACAGATCGGACGAATAAGCTCGTTCTCGCTGGATATTTTGTCGAAACTGGGCTACTTTTTCCCGTTCCCGCCACCAGGAATTCCTGCCATGTTTAAACAGTGGTTAAGAACGCAAGAAGGGATACCGTCGGGACTAGGGGAGGAAGAGGGCTTTAGAGAGTGCAGACAGAACAGTATCATTGCCAACTGGCACAGAGTGGAGCAATGTCGAGAGAGCCGGGACCCCAGAGATCGCCCTAGCAATCGACACATAAGACCGCGCTGGGTCAACGAAATTTCCCACAAAATGTACGGTAAAGAGCCCACTCATCTCAGCGTGGGTCGACGCAGTCGTATTACCGTCGGACAGGGAGGAGGGGAGTTGGGAGGAAGAGCCCCGCCTGGAGTTGACGTGACGCCAAAAAGGAGCGGGGATGGGATGAGAAGCGGGCTTGCAGGCGCCGAAGGTACACTCCATAGCGACCCCGATTGAGACCGCGGTAAGCAGCCGAAGCATACTTATATGCCCTCTTATGGAGCTCGCTGTTTACACGGTTGGAAATACGGAGCGTACGCTTTACATCCGCCTTCAACGCGCGAAGTTGCCTGTTGGACCAGGGAGGATCAGGGGGAGGGCGTAGAGGAGGACAGCAATCGGAAAGGAACGACGAAATTACAATATCAAAACTAGACACGGCGATCTCAATTGAGGGACAAGAATCGATAAAAGACCAATCGTGCGGTGTGCGTGGAGGAGGCCGGCACGTAGGAGCTTGATGCAACCGCTGGCTGCCAGTCGATGTGGGGGATGTTTAGATCCCCTAACAGGAGGAGGTCCCGCTAGGCAATTTCGAGTACTTTCCTCCATCCGCAACCACCCCTGACCTATACTTTCCACCTTGTACACAAGACACTGAACATGCCATCCCTGTTACTCATACAGACTATTTTTTTCTGTCTTGCTCTTCTGTGTAATGAACGTTCTGCTTCGATCCAATATGGTGTGCGAAAAATAGTGACCCGTGTATTTACACTGGTGCATTGTCCTTGTGTTGGTGCAAGAATTGCTCGACGCTTCGGCCAGCAATTTGACAAGTTCAGTGACGCGGTGAGAAGCAACCAAGCAAGCAGAGCAGCACAAACTAATTTTTCTTTTTAATTGTAGAACGATCAACTGTAGAACGAACAACTTAAAATGGCATCAAGATCATCGAAATACAGGAAGGCACTTCGATACATCGCGGAGCTTGATGAGGAAGTAGAAGCGGAGATGGAGATTATATCTCCGACAACGGGTAGCCTGGGTGGTAAGTTCAACAATGGCCGACATCGCAAAGCAAATGTGATGAAAACTTCTCTAGTATTATTTATACAATATTATATATTTATAAAGTGAACGAAATTTGTGAAGCCTGTGATATATGTGGAACTGTGAACTACCGGTTTCGGTTCTTATATGATTAAAAAGTGCATAAAGGAATAATGTTTATACGTGCATTAGATACAACCCGGCCCGAGGAAAGATGTTTAGTGTATTAAAATAACTTTGAGACATGGGTACGATATAAATCATACGTAAAGTGAACTGTGGTACCGTAATCGAATTTACAATGTGTTAAAATATACCGCTATTAAAATATGTTCGTCATATATTAGCAGAGCAAAAAAGTCTTTTCTAATTCTTATTTTTTTGTCTTTCTTTTCTTTTTAGATGTTCGTGTTATTAACACTTCGGATAGCGTTGGTGAGAGTAGCGGTAGTGGAAACGTAACTACTAACAATAATATAGAAAATGTTGATTCTGAAGTTGTTGAGGAACTTCCAGACATTCCGACCACAAGTAGTACAAGTGAAGAGTTTTGGGACGAAGGCTATCGTTTTTTGGATGAATTTGAAACCCTGATGGAGGCATTGCGTTATTTAGCAATAGAAGGACAACTCTCTCGAAATTTTGTAAATTTGCTACTGGCAATCTTAAGGAAGTTCGGTCATCCTGATCTTCCAAAAGATGCCCGAACCCTTGTGAGAACTCCTAAAGTTGCACATGAAATACAAAAAGTAACCGGTGGAAAATTTTGGTACCAGGGAATTGAAGTCGCCCTTAAAAACTATTTCAACGGTAGCATTCCTGAAGCAATGAATTTTAAGCTTCAAATTTTTATTGACGGGCTACCTCTTTTCAAAAGTTCGTCAACTCAATTTTGGCCAATACTTGTGAAAGTTGAAGAATTGAAGGATTGTCCCATTTTTGTTGCCGGTATATTTAGTGGTCAAAAAAAACCCGACAACTTAGAGAGTTTTTTGCGGCCACTTGTTCGTGAGTTGAATGAATTGCAACTAACAGGCCTAAATTTTTTTGGCAAAATAGTGTCAGTATGCGTTAGCGCATTTATAGCCGATTCGCCAGCGCGATCTTTTATTAAATCGGTGATGTCGTTTTCGGCTAAACATGGGTGCACTAAATGCTCTACTCTTGGCATCCACGTTCAGCCGGAAAATAAAGTAATTTTTGAAGGTGTAGGTGCAGCACCTCGCACGGATGTTGGATTTCGTGCTAGAGAAGACAGAGCACATCATAAAGTAATCCGCACGCCTCTAGAGGATGTTGCAAATTTGGATATGATAAAAAATGTTCCAGTTGCTGATCGACTACATTTGATTGACTTAGGTGCTAGTCGAAAGTTGCTCCAGAGATTTTTAACCCATAAAATGATGAGTTTTAATCAGTGGTCTAGTGACCAGAAGGTGCACATTTCAAAATTTTTAAATCAATCAAAATTGCCGTGTGAAATTAATAGACCGTTTCGGGCTCTAGATTCCCTTCACTTTTGGAAAGGCACTGAATTTAGATCTTTTTTGCACTATATCAGTCCTGTTATATACAAAGATTTTATGCACAATGAAGGATATAACCATTACCTTCACTATTTTTGTGGCGTTACTATTTTTCTTCTTCTGCCTACAAACATTTATGGCCCGTTGCTGGAAGATTAATAGCCAAATTTGTGAAAGATTTTCCCACCTATTACGGTCGTACACATATGACTAGTAACGTCCATAATTTACTTCACATGTATGAAGACGTGCAAGTACATGGACAACTTGAAAACTTCTCTGCGTAGGACTTTGAAAACCATTTGCAGTTTCTTAAAAGGTGTGTAAGAAAAGGCTCTAAATGCTTGGAGCAAGTAGCAGCCAGGTCTAAGGAATTTGCATCAATAAATGTAGCTCCTAAACAGGGTCAAAAGAATTATCCTCGTTTGACGGTTCATGGAGTGAAAGTAACGTGTAGTTTTGATTTGGCACCAAATTTCAAGGATCAAGGAGAAATGTCTTCGACTAATTCTCTCACTCTTATTGGTATCTTGTACGTGATCGGACGGTTTGACACGTTCGCGAACTAGCCCGATATTGTCGTGGAGCTCATCAATGACGGAAGGCGAGCAGCGGTCAGGCGGGATGTTAACAGCGCCCACGAAGAGCGACGCTTGGTCCAGCTGGATACGCACCCAGGTTAGCTCCAGTGCGCCAGCAGGGAGATTCACGGGAGACGATGGGAGCCGCTGGGAAAATGCAATGAGGACTCCTCCGCCACGAGAGTGCCTGCTGTTCGATTGATTTCGGTCGCAACGGAATACACAGAATGATGCATCAAACAGCATCGCAGACGGAATGTCGTTATCCAGCCACGTTTCGCTTAAAATAATAACATCCGCGACGGATTCGGAAAGGGCCAGCCGGATTTCATTCGTCTTCGTCCGCAGGCCCCTTACGTTTTGGTAAAAACAATGAATCGGCGTTGCTGCAGGAAAGGTGACTGCGGGGGCCGGTGAGTGTACGAAGTTCCGTGCCACCGGAGCTGATGATGATGATGTTGAAAGAGTTTGATGAAGTGAGAGCTGCCTGAGCTCAGTTACGCGTCGGTCGCTAGTGAAGGCTGCATGTGAAGCTCCAGCACGGTCGGAGACCGGGAAAGTTCCGGGTCCAGTGGTGCATCCAAAGTGGTGGTTGGTGAAGTGACGGCAGGTTGTTTAGTGGCAGAGATCGGCGGTGGGGAGGACGCGCCACGTGGCCGGCGAGAGAGCCTTGTCGCGAAGGTGGGGCGTCAGACCGACCTTGAATGAAATAAAGGTGGCAGTGCTCAGGTCTCTGTCCTTGCTAAGAAGCCTCCTTATGATGACGTCATCGGTGCCCAGTTGTCGCTAGACCAATCGATCAACCACATCATCGGATACCGATGGGGCGATTCTGGTGAGGTAAAGCCAATACTTAGGAGGTACCGTTATCAGCACCGATTAATCGTCAATCAATGCCGTGCCCTGGACGATGCGGGATGTGGGGTCGGATTCCGGCGGGGGGAAGGGGGGGGGGGGGAGCGGGCAACCAGACGGCGCTTGGCGGTGTTGGTGGCAACCAAATCTCCCGCATTAGCCCTGACAGGCTGCGAGAGACTCCCCGCACCCGTTGGAGTATGGGTGCCGACGGTGGTGACAGGTGCAGTGGAGGCAGGCAAGTAAGTATGATGCTGGCGGCGCGTAGATGATGTCGTTAGCGGTGGCAGGGGCAGACGGGCGCGATGGCGCTCGAGAGACTCTCAAGCGCGTGACTTTCAAGTAAAGAGTAAAACCATAATTCTTTTCTCAATCCCTCAATCCTCAAAAACCGAGCAACGCCGGGGCGTCAAGCTAGTATCAAATAAAACCACGAGGCGGATTCTCTTCTGCAACCGACTTCCGACTAGAACGGTCGTCAAACTTACGCTTCAGCTCCCACTAGTCAATGTAGCCGTTACCATACAAGTTTTCCTACCCCCGATCCCTCTTGGCCCATACTTCGGTCTTTGCACACAAGATGTCGAGTATGCCATCTCTTTTTAGCGTGTAGCTTGTCATCGTCTGGCCCGCTCATCTGTATAAATCAACGTTCTATTGGATCCAACCCGGGTGGTATACACGTAACTTCCCGTGTTTGGACACAGCGATTCAAACATTGTCTGTGTTAGTGGAACCGTGCGTGGAAAGAAAGTCAGTGAGCAAATGACAAGTTCGAGAAGCCGGATCAGTATCACAACAAGAAGTGAGTTGAACACACGCGAAAGCAAAGCTAATCGTGGTAATTGTTTTAGTTTCTGCGGATCTGTAATTTCTTTCAGTGATTTCAGAACATTATTATCTTCAGTTCGATGGAGACACTCAACTGAAAAAAGTAAGGATAGCAGCATCTCAGGAAGCCGACAAAACGAGCGGGGAAACTACATCCGAGGAGGCAAAGTCGGAGTCGGAAGTTCCGACGCAATCGTTGTCGCCAATCCTGGCTTTGTTAAAAAGGGTAAGCACAAGCATGCCTATGTTCATTTCGTACCAGCTGCAGCGTAATGAAATCTCACTCCCGTTTTAGACGATTACAACCAAATCGAACCGCAGGATAGACGAGTGCTTATTCGCGATGGCTTATTGTGTGCGGAAGTTTTAAACACTCGAAGCGATAAGCAGTTCCCGTGAATTCATTTACTTCCTAGAGTATTATACGTGAGTATTTGTAAAAATGTTCCAACATGTTTTGAGTGTTAAATAAATGATTCATAATTTTAACTATTTGTGTCTGACATTTTTTTTTGCGGCATCAACAAAAGAAATCATTTATTACTACTACATACACAAATTCCATGGTTCGCACCAACACATGCATAGATCTGGGATGTACGTTCTCACTCACACACGCTCATAAGCCTGTGGCTCAAACTCCTGACTTTTCCTAACTTCTTCTAAATTTTGTATGGCCGAAATCGAGGTGACACCAAATTAGGAGTTTTTGCATGCAAGTTTTTGCCTAGTGGGAATCCGTGTTCCTTTTGTGTAACTGAGACTCTTTGTCATAACTTTCATTTATTTAAAATCGTTATAAATTTGTCTCGGTCTACAGAATACAGGTTAAACATTTTTTTATAATGCTTTTGTTTGATTAAATCCAACTATTTTAATCATTTCTAGCAATCCCGGAATGCAGATTTTTGTCCACGAATAATTGAATATTTTTGTTCAAAATGGTTTAAGCCCATGCACCTTGCTAATTATTGTTCGATTTGCTGTTTGTTTGCTAGTTTTTGAGAATCTAATATGATGATACACAGTTGGCATTTTACTTCCGCTCACGCCTTCGCGCCTCTTCTCTTTCATTTTCGGATAGGAAATAGTGTGGGCTACAATATTATTCAATGTATTGGAAGCACATACGAGTATAACTCGTATTACTGGCAATTGATCTTAAGTTGGGGTTTTCAAAGAGCATTCATAAATCTTCTTCTCGAAATAACGTAGAATCACGCTCGAACAAGAAGTTCAATGCATCGGGAGATAGTTCTTCAGAAGGGCCACAAATGCGGATAGTGTTCAACCTGCTCGACGATTGTATCCGCGTCGTTTCGTATCCGCGCGTCGTCTCGACACGTAGGTGGCGTCGTTTTGGATCGTCGAGACGGCCTGCCATTTTTTAGATTTTTTGAAAGTGTTGTTTACATTTTGTTTGGGACATCGTCGAGAAGTCTGGCAGTTTGTGTCGTTTCCGTCCTCCCAATTGTAATACTCATCTCAATAGTCAATAGTTCATCTCAATGTGCCTAGCG
This sequence comes from Anopheles ziemanni, assembly GCF_943734765.1. Taxonomy (NCBI): domain Eukaryota; kingdom Metazoa; phylum Arthropoda; class Insecta; order Diptera; family Culicidae; genus Anopheles; species Anopheles ziemanni. The sequence continues at coordinate 48,871,946 of NC_080705.1, read as the reverse complement.
CAGCTGTCACTCGACAGCCCCACCTTTGGTACCATAAAAAAAAACACATGGGAAGTGTGATAGAATCACCTCGACTATGCATATTATTGCATAAACAACAGGCGCTGGTTGGCGCAAACCAATTGGTTAGCATACGAAGGGTTTACCAACAAGCTAGCTGGTAAACAAGAGGTAAACGCACTCAAAGTGCAGCGTAGGCTATGTACTAGCTCGCACTGAAAAGCCACCCTTTACCACTTTGACCAATTATAACACAAGTTGACATCATCTAGCCGAGTCAACTATTTCGGCAATCGTCACAAACACTTTCCTAAAAACCGTGTAAAATCGTTCAAAAAGTTGGTATAAATAAAGAACCGATAGTTGGACAAATGAGCCAGTTCATCGGAGATAATGATAAATTAAACCTCGTGTCTATTTATTGATTTCTCCCGGAACGTCGAAGTCCCCCTACCCGAGGTAAGGCCCGACGCTTCCCAACGTTCCGTACCGTGTATTTGGGAAAACACCTTAAGTGTTTCCATGCTGTCCGGTCAGCAGAGTCCGCCCGTGACTCATGTGCGCGATAAAGTTCTAAACGTTTGAAGTCCGCGACGCAGCAAGTCCACCACCTCCACCATCTACCACAGAAGTGGAGTGCGTGTAGTGAAGTGAAATTATTAATTCTAACTGGGTTTTTGAGGCCAGGCCCGTCGGCTCCCCAACCACCCCATAGTAGGCTTCATTATGGCCAGGTTACACTTTCTAGGTCTTTCTGTAGAAGGTCAATTGTGCCCGCAATTGTCGAACGACGGTAAGCGGGATCAGAAATAAGATACGAAACAATCTGGCCCTGTTACTGTTAAATCTGTGCTTCATCATGGCGCACAGGATAACTCCTTTTACTGAAGCCACTAGAATTTTGATTGTATTTTCAATGTTCTATTGTGTTGTGTAATTTTGGCCGGTTTTGCTTGACAGGTCCATTTTATGATTTTGGCAAAGTAGCGACATCGAATCAACCTACGAGTTTCTTGTTCGTGCGCGTGTTTATTGGGCCGTGGTCGACCCTCGGAAAGAAATTTATTATAAGAGATAAAAATAGAATTTTGATTGTATTTTCAATGTTCTATTGTGTTAAGGTATGTTAATCAACTGTTTCTTTTCTTCCAGCTCGCACAACACTTCACATACAATGTATCAAAACCACAATTACTTTGGTTTTTCCTTATTTTTCAGCTTGACCCAGACGCGCTAGAAACATAGTCGGATGAGTTAGAGACAAAATGAGATGCGTTAGAGGCAACTGTCAATGAGCTATTTCAATACCAGTTGCTTTACAGACAACAGTTGATGAGCTATTTCAAAATAACGTGCGTTAGAGGCAAAATCACCCGCTTTCGAGACAAACCCAGTCCGCAAGAATCAATCGGGAGCTTTAAGATTTGTATGTATTGTCCTATCTGCACACGGGCGAGCAGCTCACTCTGCTTCCATTTCGTTCCTCTCCAACACCCCTCTCCCACGAAGTTGATGAGGCGAGAGAGATAGTTAAGATTTTGTAGACAGCTTTCCATAATATTTTCATTCTCATTTTTAAGTGAAAAATGTCGTTTCGATCGGATTACTTTACAAACATCCGCCGGACTGGCAGCTTTTATAAAAATACAAGCCAGCGTCCAAGAAGCTTTGCGCTAACTGCAGCTGGGACTGAACAAGAAAGTAGCAGCAGCCGACAAAAACCAAGAGGTAATTCTTTTATGGTACTAAATCATGGTTTGAAATTCAAGGTGGTTTGTCTTCACAGGTCGTTGACCTTGTCGGAAACTGTAGAATAGAGAAGTGAACTCGTTTTATTTATAATGTTTATCGTGCCGTTTTATTTCGTTAACGTATTTTAAATTTGTCATTGTGAGAAATAAACCCGCAACATTGTTTATGTTTATGTTTATGTTTTTTTTATTTATTGGGTCCATCGGGCATTATTAGTCTACATGAACACTTATGAACTATATAACAAAACTAGGCAAAACGCGCACGCAGAGAGTCACGGAAAATTACTTGGGACATTTCAAAGCTAAAGAGGTCTGAGTTCTCATTAAAAACTGCGGTCATGGCATTAATTGGTTCTTATTGTCCGAAATTTGTGCGAAAATGCCTTTCCCTTAGAAAATGTCGAGGCCGAAGCATTCTTGATGGCGCTGAAAAATGGATCTCACTCAGTAAGTTAGGCGCATCGATGTGATTATTGACTAATCCTGCAATGAAAAGGCATTGGGCCGACTTAGGGCGTGAAGACAACTGCTGTATGCCGAGCAACAGACACCTGGCATCGTACGAGGGGAGTGTGTCCCCTGCCCTCCAAGGATTTAGTCTACCCAACCAAACATTTTCGGCGATACTGAACCAAAAATATAGCCTTTCGCTCTTACAAATGTTGTGTTCTCGCTTCCACGCGTAAGATGTCGTGACCTTATAAATAGAACCTTGTGAGCTTATTTCTCTCTGTGGAGGTCTAGTACCCTCTCCCCATGTATCGGAGCGAGAAGCAGCAACTCATATGCCCTCTGTCGCATTCGCGCTACAGGCCCGGTGCCGCGATTGAGCCTTCTCCACATTAAAACCGCAAGCACAACATACGAGAGCGTACCCGCCCAGCCGGCAAGGGTCACTCAAAAATTGAGTTTCTCGGCTACGTTTCACCCGTTTCCTTCCGTTTCACCCCCCCTTTGGCCCACACTTTTGAATCGTTTTGCAACATCGTCGATACATTGAGCAGGCCGTCCTACTTTCTCCTTCGATCAATTTTTTTACCCGTCTCGCTCTATGCTACTTCGAATATTTTTCAATCACCCGCGTCGTGTATACACATCGTGTTTGAATGTATGTGTTTGTGTAAAAGATTTAACAGGCTTGCTAGGTGAGTAGGCGTTTAGTTTTCATAAAAGTTTTGGAGTTACAAATGTTTGAAGATTAAAAATTTCAGATCTTTTTTTCTAGGTTTTTTCACATAAAAAATGAATAGAATTCGCCGTGAAAGTTATAACCGTGTCCGTCAGTTCACGAGGGAAGGGGAGCAGGCAGCGCAAGCAGAATGGGGAGCTGGGAATTTTGGAGAACAGATGAACTTGCCTCGTGGTGTTTCTACATTTAGATGGCCGCTTGGTAAGTATAAAGAATGATTATTGTTCAATCATTATGTTGTGAAGTGCAAATAATTTGGTGGATGAAACAAATGCTGGTTTTACCGTGACTTCTATAAGTATAGATGCAAATTTATTTTTTAAAATCCGATTATAGAGCGCATAAGGTTCAAAGAACGGTAACGAATCGGTCGAATATTCAAAACAAATCAGAAAAACCAAATAATGATAGTAGAAATAGTCATCTATTACTACTCAAGAAGTTTGGTTTGGCGTATTGTTTACCACTGTTGTGTAGTGAAAAGGTAAATAGTACCAATCCGTGGCTCTTTATAAGAATTAAACCATGTTAAATCTCCCACGGATGCACTGCTGGGTCCATATATAGCATTTGTATGAATAAAGTTCAATTATTCAATTCAAAAGAGATTCTTCCATATTACAAGATGAGCCCTTATGACTACCAGCAAAAGCATTAACGTAAGCCAATATAATATAATAATATAATTAGTCAAAAGATAAATACTTTTTCCACTTACTCGAAAATGAAAGGTTTGTTTTTTCCCTTTGTTACTATCTTTTGTATTAATCAATTTGGATCTATATTACAACGACCATTTCGTTTTTTTTGTTTTGAGCCTATCACGCTCTATAATTGAATTTTTAAAAAAATCGCATAAAACCAATACTTTTTAACTATTAGAGTTAGACATTATTATTAGGAAATAATATCATGTAAGAGATGGTTAAAATAGAAGATAAAATAAGTAATTTAAGTAACATAAATGTTGATGATAATTTTTATTTTGATGTTCATGAGTTTATAGATGATAATGTTAGCTTACAAAAAACGGAAGTGAATAGCCCAGGACATCGCGCACGATATAGTGGTTTAAGAAATAAATTGCTAAAACACTCTCGTTGGAACGGGAATGTGGAAGGGCATCATCAACATTTATAATTAAACTTAATTTTATTATCATCACAAATTTCGGTTATTGGCGTGCACTGATATCAAATGCTCTCATCATGCTTTCAAATGTCCCAAAACATTTTAGGTCCCTACTTCTCATTTTGCCGAGTAATTGTTTTAAAACTTTCGATAATAATAATTTTTCAAATTCGCAAAAGGCGATCTTCCTCCCTTTTATTCTTTTTGCCGTGTACCCAAATGCCGATCCAAAATATGGATCGAGCAAGGCATAGAAAGCTTCATGCATTCGTTGTTCCGAACGCTTATTTGCTCAAAGTAATCTTGTTCGACGACTTTCTTGTTGAACGTTTTTAACTTGTCTTTGATCGAAATACGTTCGTAAACAAAGATTGATCTATTGAAGGCCGAATGTTCCGGTGGGGGCATAGGGCCTTAGTTGCCGATCCTTAATCCACAGAGGTCTACATCACCAGCTTAGCTGGCGAAGGTCCAGGAAGCTGGATTCAACAGCCGTACTGGTGCAAATCCTCGCAGACGAAGAAAAGAAGAAGAAGAAGAAGAAGAAGAAGAGGAAGAAGAAGAAGAAGAAGAAGAAGAAGAATGTTCCGGTGCAGTTTGAACAAACCGGCTATCCACCAAAAGATCAACCTTGGCGTGAATGCACTGCACAGACCTTAGTAGAAAAAATGAACTGCTTGCGCCTTGCTGAACCATATTTAGCAACGCAGAGCAATGGTTGGTACACGGCATCACCATACTAAAAGTAAAACAAGTAAATAAATAACGAGTCTGTATAACATTTGCATTAAAAAAATTAGACAAATTTTCATCGGTAATAAGAAGAAAGTTAACCAAGCTAATTGAATGATATGAATTTTATTGTAAAATTTAACCTTTTAAGTACTTTTAAAAAATATTCCGACGGCCAGTAAGCCGACCATACGGTCCTTGGCCGAAACTTTAGCCATAGCCGACAAAACCAATCTTGTGAGGATGCTTTACAGTTGTTTTAATGCAATCATGCCCAAATACTACACCATTTGGATTTTAAAATGTTGGAATAGGTCCTACTTTTATTTGAAGTAAATGTTTTTCGATTGGTTGTACTTGAGAGGCATAAGAAGGGATAGTAGTGTGGGGTATTTCGATTACATTTGACCCGTTCAACTCCTCCGATGCTCTTTGCACATGATTTACTGTGCCCAGGTATGTCTAAACCACTGAATCGTACTGTTTATGATGTTTTCTCATTAAGATGCTTAATTCCGCATAACACTACAAACTATACACTTCTCCATACGCCGGAAGTATTAACAGAAAGAACAGCGACTTTATGCATAGCCTTCTCGCTGGTTTTCAGCCACGATATGGTGTTCTACAGCCACGCTATGAGAGTTAAGGGACCTCAAAATATTTTAAATGTACTGTAACAAGCTTCAAAAGCAACATAGAGTACCAAGGTTTTTTACCACTTGTTGCCGTCTGGCTTTAAATAATCTTTGGTCACGTGGTCCGCGATAAAGCTCGATGTTTTAACACACAATCAAACGTAGATGGGTTAATGTTTAGGCTAAGGCGGGTTCAATTTAAAAGATACAGTTATAAAACTTGTTCTAAAAATAGAAATGCTACTCTTTATTTTGCTTCCAACAGAAAATCGCTAGCGTTTTCCGGTTTTGCATGAAAAGTCGTTAAAATTTGTCTATTTTTGTTTAATGCAAACGTACACTTCCGTAAACATCCTTTATAACACCACGCTTCCAACATTCCGGGCTCTGTTTGGACTCCAACACTCTGGTGCGAAAGCTCCATCGCGTTATTACATTTATCGCAGTTCATTGTTAATGGTAGTTGCAGCAAAAGAGAAGTAAAAATTAACATAAGTGTTATTTTTCATGAGTTCGAAGCTTACCTTACGATTCCGTTCAAATTTTCATCGGCAAATGCCGATCTAAATATTACATAATAAGAGGGGCGTCATGCTCAGCGGACATAATTTAATCTGTCTTGATAAATATCAATTTTTTTATACATTCACGGCTTAATTCCTGTGCGAATATTGTAAAATGAATTTTGACAACGAGTACACATTATGAATTATTTTTAAAATGATGGTTTAGGTTTTCATCATGCTTTACCCGCTTTTTCCGACCAACATATTTTGGCCGAAATAAAATTTCACTTTGATCTAGTATTCCTAGACAGTTCGCAGTATTCAACCAAAACCCAAACAAAGCAGTGGTGTGTGCTGTGCGTGGAGCAAAAACTAAGTAAAACTAGTTTGTTTTAAACTGTTAATGAAGTATTTAGTGTTATTTGCTTTCTTTTAGCAAAAAGTGTTAGTTCCTGCCGCTTTATACACGGTTGCTGCAGATTGGACGAATCCGGATGAAGTCGGATGAAGCCGGATGGAGTCGGAAAAAGCTGCTGGATTGATCAATGGAAAAGGATGGAGGAAATTGTTTGCACGACAGAAAAAGATAAGTATTTTCATAATCTATAGTACAGTTTACTATCATTTTAAGCATACATCGTATAAAAGATCATTTTTTAATTGTTTTTCAGACCACCTTGACGGAGCTGAAGCAGGTCGTCAACCCCAGTTAGCAGCCAGCAGCTGCTGCTGCTGAACACCGCTGTAATGCTGCCAATCATTACTGTGCACGGTAAGTTATAGTTTAGTCCGTGAAAGTGATCTTAAAATCATAAAATTAACTCCGTAATTTGTGTTTTGTTTTTCAGACCATCGGCTGACGGAAAAAGTGAAAAGTGCGTTGACAGTACGATGGCCGGACGCTGTACTGCTGCCGTCTATCGCTGTGCTGCTGGCCTTAGGTGCGTGAAATAGTTCGTGTGAAATGCGTGAAAAAGTGCGTGAAATAAGTCATGTGTGTAGTGCGTGAAATTATAGTTATAGTTATAGTGAAATTATAATTATAGGTATAGCGGGCGCTCGGCAAAAATGTCACGTCGCAGCAAAAATGTGTTGCACACCCCGCTTAGAAACCATCAAAACCCGCTTAGAACCCCATATTGACCCGCTTAGAATGCCCAGATTCTAAGCGACTCTGAGTTACTTTTTTGAGAGTGTGTGCGTGAGATGAGCTCGTTTTGAGCATGTGTGCGTGCCGTACCGCAGTATCCCTTGCGTAGTGGTATTAGTGTCATCAAAATGCAAACGTGTGTGTGAACACACGAAATGAGAAAAATTATTACAATAATTACATCACAATTTATTCACTTAAAAACTATAATTTCACGCACTACACACATGACTTATTTCACGCACTTTTTCACGCATTTCACACGAACTATTTCACGCACCTAAGGCCAGCAGCACAGCGATAGACGGCAGCAGTACAGCGTCCGGCCATCGTACTGTCAACGCACTTTTCACTTTTTCCGTCAGCCGATGGTCTGAAAAACAAAACACAAATTACGGAGTTAATTTTATGATTTTAAGATCACTTTCACGGACTAAACTATAACTTACCGTGCACAGTAATGATTGGCAGCATTACAGCGGTGTTCAGCAGCAGCAGCTGCTGGCTGCTAACTGGGGTTGACGACCTGCTTCAGCTCCGTCAAGGTGGTCTGAAAAACAATTAAAAAATGATCTTTTATACGATGTATGCTTAAAATGATAGTAAACTGTACTATAGATTATGAAAATACTTATCTTTTTCTGTCGTGCAAACAATTTCCTCCATCCTTTTCCATTGATCAATCCAGCAGCTTTTTCCGACTCCATCCGGCTTCATCCGACTTCATCCGGATTCGTCCAATCTGCAGCAACCGTGTATAAAGCGGCAGGAACTAACACTTTTTGCTAAAAGAAAGCAAATAACACTAAATACTTCATTAACAGTTTAAAACAAACTAGTTTTACTTAGTTTTTGCTCCACGCACAGCACACACCACTGCTTTGTTTGGGTTTTGGTTGAATACTGCGAACTGTCTAGGAATACTAGATCAAAGTGAAATTTTATTTCGGCCAAAATATGTTGGTCGGAAAAAGCGGGTAAAGCATGATGAAAACCTAAACCATCATTTTAAAAATAATTCATAATGTGTACTCGTTGTCAAAATTCATTTTACAATATTCGCACAGGAATTAAGCCGTGAATGTATAAAAAAATTGATATTTATCAAGACAGATTAAATTATGTCCGCTGAGCATGACGCCCCTCTTATTATGTAATATTTAGATCGGCATTTGCCGATGAAAATTTGAACGGAATCGTAAGGTAAGCTTCGAACTCATGAAAAATAACACTTATGTTAATTTTTACTTCTCTTTTGCTGCAACTACCATTAACAATGAACTGCGATAAATGTAATAACGCGATGGAGCTTTCGCACCAGAGTGTTGGAGTCCAAACAGAGCCCGGAATGTTGGAAGCGTGGTGTTATAAAGGATGTTTACGGAAGTGTACGTTTGCATTAAACAAAAATAGACAAATTTTAACGACTTTTCATGCAAAACCGGAAAACGCTAGCGATTTTCTGTTGGAAGCAAAATAAAGAGTAGCATTTCTATTTTTAGAACAAGTTTTATAACTGTATCTTTTAAATTGAACCCGCCTTAGCCTAAACATTAACCCATCTACGTTTGATTGTGTGTTAAAACATCGAGCTTTATCGCGGACCACGTGACCAAAGATTATTTAAAGCCAGACGGCAACAAGTGGTAAAAAACCTTGGTACTCTATGTTGCTTTTGAAGCTTGTTACAGTACATTTAAAATATTTTGAGGTCCCTTAACTCTCATAGCGTGGCTGTAGAACACCATATCGTGGCTGAAAACCAGCGAGAAGGCTATGCATAAAGTCGCTGTTCTTTCTGTTAATACTTCCGGCGTATGGAGAAGTGTATAGTTTGTAGTGTTATGCGGAATTAAGCATCTTAATGAGAAAACATCATAAACAGTACGATTCAGTGGTTTAGACATACCTGGGCACAGTAAATCATGTGCAAAGAGCATCGGAGGAGTTGAACGGGTCAAATGTAATCGAAATACCCCACACTACTATCCCTTCTTATGCCTCTCAAGTACAACCAATCGAAAAACATTTACTTCAAATAAAAGTAGGACCTATTCCAACATTTTAAAATCCAAATGGTGTAGTATTTGGGCATGATTGCATTAAAACAACTGTAAAGCATCCTCACAAGATTGGTTTTGTCGGCTATGGCTAAAGTTTCGGCCAAGGACCGTATGGTCGGCTTACTGGCCGTCGGAATATTTTTTAAAAGTACTTAAAAGGTTAAATTTTACAATAAAATTCATATCATTCAATTAGCTTGGTTAACTTTCTTCTTATTACCGATGAAAATTTGTCTAATTTTTTTAATGCAAATGTTATACAGACTCGTTATTTATTTACTTGTTTTACTTTTAGTATGGTGATGCCGTGTACCAACCATTGCTCTGCGTTGCTAAATATGGTTCAGCAAGGCGCAAGCAGTTCATTTTTTCTACTAAGGTCTGTGCAGTGCATTCACGCCAAGGTTGATCTTTTGGTGGATAGCCGGTTTGTTCAAACTGCACCGGAACATTCTTCTTCTTCTTCTTCTTCTTCTTCTTCCTCTTCTTCTTCTTCTTCTTCTTCTTCTTCTTTTCTTCGTCTGCGAGGATTTGCACCAGTACGGCTGTTGAATCCAGCTTCCTGGACCTTCGCCAGCTAAGCTGGTGATGTAGACCTCTGTGGATTAAGGATCGGCAACTAAGGCCCTATGCCCCCACCGGAACATTCGGCCTTCAATAGATCAATCTTTGTTTACGAACGTATTTCGATCAAAGACAAGTTAAAAACGTTCAACAAGAAAGTCGTCGAACAAGATTACTTTGAGCAAATAAGCGTTCGGAACAACGAATGCATGAAGCTTTCTATGCCTTGCTCGATCCATATTTTGGATCGGCATTTGGGTACACGGCAAAAAGAATAAAAGGGAGGAAGATCGCCTTTTGCGAATTTGAAAAATTATTATTATCGAAAGTTTTAAAACAATTACTCGGCAAAATGAGAAGTAGGGACCTAAAATGTTTTGGGACATTTGAAAGCATGATGAGAGCATTTGATATCAGTGCACGCCAATAACCGAAATTTGTGATGATAATAAAATTAAGTTTAATTATAAATGTTGATGATGCCCTTCCACATTCCCGTTCCAACGAGAGTGTTTTAGCAATTTATTTCTTAAACCACTATATCGTGCGCGATGTCCTGGGCTATTCACTTCCGTTTTTTGTAAGCTAACATTATCATCTATAAACTCATGAACATCAAAATAAAAATTATCATCAACATTTATGTTACTTAAATTACTTATTTTATCTTCTATTTTAACCATCTCTTACATGATATTATTTCCTAATAATAATGTCTAACTCTAATAGTTAAAAAGTATTGGTTTTATGCGATTTTTTTAAAAATTCAATTATAGAGCGTGATAGGCTCAAAACAAAAAAAACGAAATGGTCGTTGTAATATAGATCCAAATTGATTAATACAAAAGATAGTAACAAAGGGAAAAAACAAACCTTTCATTTTCGAGTAAGTGGAAAAAGTATTTATCTTTTGACTAATTATATTATTATATTATATTGGCTTACGTTAATGCTTTTGCTGGTAGTCATAAGGGCTCATCTTGTAATATGGAAGAATCTCTTTTGAATTGAATAATTGAACTTTATTCATACAAATGCTATATATGGACCCAGCAGTGCATCCGTGGGAGATTTAACATGGTTTAATTCTTATAAAGAGCCACGGATTGGTACTATTTACCTTTTCACTACACAACAGTGGTAAACAATACGCCAAACCAAACTTCTTGAGTAGTAATAGATGACTATTTCTACTATCATTATTTGGTTTTTCTGATTTGTTTTGAATATTCGACCGATTCGTTACCGTTCTTTGAACCTTATGCGCTCTATAATCGGATTTTAAAAAATAAATTTGCATCTATACTTATAGAAGTCACGGTAAAACCAGCATTTGTTTCATCCACCAAATTATTTGCACTTCACAACATAATGATTGAACAATAATCATTCTTTATACTTACCAAGCGGCCATCTAAATGTAGAAACACCACGAGGCAAGTTCATCTGTTCTCCAAAATTCCCAGCTCCCCATTCTGCTTGCGCTGCCTGCTCCCCTTCCCTCGTGAACTGACGGACACGGTTATAACTTTCACGGCGAATTCTATTCATTTTTTATGTGAAAAAACCTAGAAAAAAAGATCTGAAATTTTTAATCTTCAAACATTTGTAACTCCAAAACTTTTATGAAAACTAAACGCCTACTCACCTAGCAAGCCTGTTAAATCTTTTACACAAACACATACATTCAAACACGATGTGTATACACGACGCGGGTGATTGAAAAATATTCGAAGTAGCATAGAGCGAGACGGGTAAAAAAATTGATCGAAGGAGAAAGTAGGACGGCCTGCTCAATGTATCGACGATGTTGCAAAACGATTCAAAAGTGTGGGCCAAAGGGGGGGTGAAACGGAAGGAAACGGGTGAAACGTAGCCGAGAAACTCAATTTTTGAGTGACCCTTGCCGGCTGGGTAGTATGGAAAGGTCCCCGCGATACAAAGTCACTCACAATGAGTGAAATCACTCATCTTCTCCACATTCCTCACGTTGTCTCGCCCTGCGGGCCCTAGGTTGGGTACTTAGTCATTTGCAGTCAACGCCGAAATATTTCTTCGCGCTGTTTTCTTCCATCGCTGTTGGTAACTTGATGTTCTTCTATATTCGAAACGAAACGAAAGAGTTCTTACTATGATGACATTTGATGGTTTGTCGCCTAAAGTGATTGTCGTGAATCTCATCTCAGCTAATATTGCAAATATTTTGTCATAAAATGGAGAAACGTAATATAAATGATGCCTCATTTTATCGAAAACGCACTCGTGTCATGGAAGAGTTAGAGGAAAATTGTTTAAGTGACCTACGTGAATTTTACGATGGAGCATCGTCAACGACTTTTCCTTGGCCGGATCTGGGTGTTGGTATGTATGAAAATTTGGTTGTATGTGATTTATTGTTTTTATAAATCATCGATTATAAAAGTAAGATAACTGATTAGACAGATGCTGCGATCATTAGATTAACAAAGGTTTGTGCAGCTCACCTTCCGGCTGTGCTTTAACTGTGTATTAATTTTGATTCTTCTTCGTATTTTAGATATAACTCCAGAAGAAACTGTTGCTTTCAACCGTTACAATGCTAACGCAGGAAGCAATGTATTAATTACTGGAAGGTTGGATGAACATGAGCACATTGGGAATTTTGAATCTGTCGACGACACAGTGGAACAAGAAGGAGCATACAGTTTTATAAATCATATGTCTCTTCAAGATGCAATTAAGTTCATCACAGTTACTGGTCGCCTTTCACAATTCATTACCGAAACAATCCTAGCGTTATTTAGGAAGCATGGTAACAATGCCCAGGATCTCCCTAAACGCGACGGACCCTTCTTAAACCATCCACTCCGGTTGGAACACAAATAAAGGCGGTTGGAGGTGGACACCTGTGGTATGCTGGAATTGAGAAGGTCATGCAAAATTATTTTGAGTAGGTATTTGGCTAACATAGCTTTGAGGTTTTTATTTACGTATATTCGAGATAATAACTAGTTAACTAATCTTGATCTACTTTTAGAAATTTTACTCTGGATATAGAACAGATGGAGATAGATATTTCTATGGATGGCCTACCACTTTTTCGAAAAAGTCGGAAACAATTAATTCCGATTCAAGTAAGGCTGGTAGGAATGCCCCAACTCCCGGTTCTGGTTGTCGGAACTTTTGCTGGGCCTAACTAGTTAAGTTTTCATCGATGCACCAATGCGAGCATATTTGAAAGGTAAATTAAATTTGACACTTTTTGAATAAAGACAGTTAATACGGTTGTACATTTTCAGCTAAAGTAAATTTCAACGGCAAGCATGGATGCTTAGCATGCACAACTGTCGGCGCATCTGTGCAATCTGGCCGTGGAAAAACTGTTGTTTTCAACGAAGTTGGAGCCCTTCCGCGCACGGACGAGGGATTTAGAAGCAGAATTTATGGAGGGCATCACACAGGAAGGACACTCCTGGAAAACCTATCAAATTTTGATTTGATTCAGGGTGTTCCTGTTGGTGACCGTTTGCATTTGATCGACGCAGGGGTCACAAAAAAAATTATTGAAGGATGAAGGGGTCACAAAAAAAATTATTGAAGGATGAAGGGGTCACAAAAAAAATTATTGAATGCTAGCGAATAAATTTAACGCTAGTCAATTCATACACTGGTCACCCCCTTTGAAGAAGGTTGTTTCCGTTTTTTTGGTTAGGACTCGATTGCCCTCCGAGTTGCGTAATATGCGGGAATAAAACGAAATTGCCCTTTGGAAGGCAAACGAATTCCGCACATTCCTCCACTACATTAGTGTGGTGGTGTTGAAAGATTTTATGTTGCCAGAAGCATACAACCATTTCTTGTTGTATTTTTGTGGCATCACTATTTTAAGTTCCATAGAGCACAAGCCGTTGTGGGCAATTGGAAAACAAATGCTTGATGCGTTTGTTAAAAACTTCGGACGTTATTATGGGACATGTTTTATGACAAGTAACGTTCATAATTTACAGCACGTGGCTGATGAGGTTGCAAGATTAGGACCACTTGATGGATTTTCGACTTACGCATTCGAAAACAATATGCGGTTCATCAAACAGTGCGTAAGATCCGGAACCAAAATTGCAGAACAAGTGGCTGGTCGGCTTACGGAACAGAGCCAGATACAGAAGGCCTACTATCGTGCTAATTCTATATTCCCCCAATTTAAATTAAGAGGATGCTTGATTGTTATGGATGGTTTTTCCCTCGGGTCACGATTTGAAAATAGTTCCGTAAGACCATCAACAGCCATCTGACCGACATCCACACAGTGTGAGCACCACAGAAGAGAAAAAAACCCGAGAATTGGCAAAACGAGAAGACATACGCAGGAGAGCGAAAGAACTTTTTTTTTCTCTTCTGGAATGAGCAAATTTTTTCTCACTTCACCGGCTATCACCGAAAGTGAACTGTATCTCGCTGGTGTTTTCGGTTTGGCTTCGCCAACGAATCACCCCCGAGAACATCAGCGAGAAATAGCGTGGTGTCTCCTTGGGTAATGGCATAGCGTGTTGCTTTTCGTTGGATGCTTTCAATCCTTTGGGACCAAATGGTGGCAGAGGGACACCATACAACACTAGCGTATTCTAGTACAGGACGCACAATTGAGCTATACAAAGCCTTAATAGTAAGCAGGTCTCGAAATTCCTTAGTCAAACGAAAAATTAAACCTAATAGCTGATTGCCCTTACTCAAATCATTCTCCATGTGCGGCCTAAAACTGAGACGCTTGTCAAATAACACGCCAAGATCACAGGTTGTTTCCGAGCGCTCCAAGACGCAATTGTCCACATGATAGTCACACAAGACTTGGACCCTAGATCTAACGAACGACAGAACACGACACTTATCGAGAGACAGGGATAACGCTTTACAATTACACCAGACACTAAAAAGAGGTGAATTTGTTATCAACCATAGTTGTACTGATTAAATCGTTCACATTTCATGTCATAAAACCCCAAACAACTACCAAAAATCCAAGCAAAAGCAAAATACAACACAAAACATGATGAAAAATTGTGCTGTGTACTCACTTTTTTGATGCGTGTTTAGGGTGCTATGGCTCTATTTTGACCACATCTCTGAAACCCAAACTCGTATCGCGGCCAAATTACATCAAAATGGAGAGGATAGTTCCAGAAACAATCCCTCATTTTTACTTTTTTTAAACATTGGTTCCTTACAGAGTAAATGGCCTTTTTTTCTTTTTTAGCCTGCTGTGTACTGACTTTATAGGTACAGTGTACAACTGTTTGGCCTTCGATGAAAATCATTCGCCGACCCATTTGGACATCTTCATATTCGGAGAAGTACTGCTCTGAAAGTGCATTGCTTATAAAAGCATAGAGGTCATAAACTGAACCAGTCAGGTCTGGGGAGTAAGGCGGATGTGATAGAATCTCCAAGTTGAGGTCTTTTATGGTCCACTCTTCGACTTTAGCCTTGTGCGACGGTACATTGTCACTTTACCATGCCTTCGGGCCCATTGCGGTCTTTTTTCCATCAATTCAGATTTCAAATTAATTTTTTGTTGTTGGTAACGAGTAATAATCACCGTTTCACCTGGTTTCAAAAGTTCGTGGAACACCACTGCCTCTTGGACCCACCACACACAGAGCATCGTCACCGGCCGAAACAAACTGGTCTTGTAGCGGATGGGGCGGCTTCACCAAGTGAAAAACAAGATTTTTTACGCTTAGGATCCTCAAAATAAATCCACTTCTCTTCACCAGTGACTATCCGATCAGAAAAATGACTTGCTTTGGTACCGTTGAAGTTGCATTTCACGAAGGACTTTACGATGCTCCATCTGTCTTTCGGTCAACTCATGGTGAACCCATTTTCCACGCTTCTGGATCTTGCCCATAAGTCACATTCAATGTTTCTGCTCAACTTTTGTTGAGTATGGCTAGGGTCTGCATCCAACGGCTCTTGCAATTCTGCGTCATCAAACTTTTTCGTTGGTCCGGGATGGTTCTTGTCGTTGAGGTCAAAAGTACCACTTTTGATTACCGAAAACACCCGTAGAAAACCGGACATTTTCAACTTATACACCTGCTTATCACAGTTTGAGCACACTTTGTCTTTAATCAAAAGGAGATGATGCGGCTGAAGATGCATTTATTAATTCATGATAAATATTATTTCCAGACAATTCAAATGACTGAAGAAGATGCACTCATGCTGATTGAGTGCATACAGAAGCATCCTTCTCTCTGGGATCGCACCGATCCCAACTATAAAAATATTACCCGAAGAAATTATGACTGGGAAAACATTTCAAACGAATTCGGTGTCGAAGTTTATAAGCTGAAAGACAAATGGACGTCTTTGCAATCGACGTACAGAAAAACTCGGTCATCATACAAGCAAAGTTTGGTGACTGGTTCCGGTATGTTTATCTGCATATAAGTGAAAAACAATTAATGTTATCGTACGCAACTACTTTTAGGGTCTGACGAAGTTCACAACCCAACATGGTATGCGTACCATGCCATGGCATTTTTTAAACGCTACCTCGAAATGTGGCAAGACGATTGACACAGTAAGTACATACCTTTTATCAATAGACGATACTAACAAATATGAAAAAAAAACTAATAAGTGGATGTAAGGATTTTCTTCCTTGAGTATCTGAAGTATCTAGACATCCGAAGTGACATCTACATTCAGTAAGTATATTTGTTTTAATTGTTCAACAAATAATTTGCTACATGCATTCTTATTCCTATGGCCTCTTGACTGGCGCGTGCACCGCTTGCCGCAAAATTTGACAAATTTGTATTAGTTTGTGACGAGAGCAAGATGCGGGAATCACTGCTTCTTATACGTTCCTCTCTCCTTATAAAATTGTGCAAATAAATCGTAGCCATGACAATTTTTTTTGCATTATCCTCCTTCACCTCTATCGGTTTTCTAAGTACGCGGAACCTTCCACTAAGTATTCCAAATGCCATTTCTACAGTGCGTCTGGCATTAGAGTGCCGCTGATTAAAATAGCGCTCGATCGATCCTCTTTCAGTAGACCCTCCTAATGGCCTTAGGCAATAGCTGGTTAATGGGAAAGCCTTATCTCCCAAAAACATTGCAGGAACTGACATGTTGGATGATACGTTCGTATTTTCAGTGTTACGAAAAACTCCTCCGTCAGATATTTTTCCTTTACTTCCCACATCGGCATATAAAAAATTACTGAAAATTTTTTTGTAATTAAAATAGTCAGTTCCACTATGATGAGGTGCTTTAATAGCAACATGCTTTCCGTCTATGGCCCCGAGCACATGTGGAAAATTAAACTTCTCTTGAAAGCCTTGAGCCACTTTCAACCATTCATCTGGACAATTGGGGAGCTACAAATAGAAAGAAAAATATTATTATTTAATTTATTTTTTTTGTAAATATAAATATATTAATAATTCTCTGTATCCTATATTTATTCATATCAGATTCAACATCATGAACATGTGGAATGCATCGAAATCGAGGTATTGGAGGAAAGCTCGATGCCACATACGGGGTGTCCAACACCGCCTCCAGGACCATCACGTACGTCGACTCCACCACCTCCAGGACCATCTCGTACGTCGTCTCCACCACCTCCAGGACCATCTCGTACGTCGACTCCACCACTTCCGAGAACTCCACCGAACCAAACCATCGCAAAAAGAAAAAGACGATGGCAAGAGGCTAACATAAGCTATATTGAAGAAGTGATGGACACTTTACGAACAGTAGGATCTGCCCCAATTGAGCTAATCAACCATCTCAAAGCTCCAGATGAGCTCGAACGTGTGCGTAATATTATGCACGACTGGAGCCCAGAGCGGCGTAAGCAAACTCTTAAAATAAGACGTTTAGTAAACGAAGAAGAGGAGTCCCGCTTCGTCCAACAATATGGATATGATCCATAATTTCTAACATTGTTGATTTTCTATGTTTATTTTAAGTAGTTAATTATTAAGTAATGTGATGAATTTCTGAATTATTTAAAATTAGGTTAAGATTTGTTCTATTTAGTAGGTAAACGATATGTGTATTTTTAAAATACATAACAAGAACTGAAAAACTGAACTAAAAAATCGATATGTTTTCTTACCTTTACGAAGTCGCTTTAAACTTCAATAAGGCTGTCGCATACTTCTGGAATGAATATTCCAATTGATTGAGCCGAAATCTGACAATGGAAATAACAAAAACGAAATAAAATCTTAGAAAAATACACAAATAACCATATACTTACCCTGTTGTGTCTTATGTTACATTAAAAAAAGTATTTTATTATCTACAAATTAACGATTAGACAATTACACTTTAAAACGGGTTGCGCGTGAAGGATGGACAAATACGGTACGGACGAGGCAGCTCCCGGGAGACGATATGCGTCCTCTCGCTAGGACGGTCGGGAAGCGAAGCGGCCATCCTGTTGTTCACCTCGTCCGCTATCGGATACCGAAAGCGGCGAGTGGAAGGATGGCCGCGTGCGTTGCAGCTTCCAGTGGATGATGAAGCTGCGTCTCCACAACATACCCGAAACGTATACACCAAGGTTTTGTAATTATCACCTGTTGCCAAATATCTTAAAGTTACTATTAGCTTGTCTTTGGCAGACAAACTCTTACGCATGTTTGTATTTAATTTTGATATTTTTGGGCCGATTTGGGCCAGCAAATAATCAAAGTCAGTTCTTGATAGACACATAAAGTTAATTATGGTCGTATCTAGTTCCTCCTTCAATATAGTCTCGAGCAGCATACTTGCTTGCTCATTCCTCTCCAGCAGCATCGGCTTCATCCATTCCCTGGTCGGGGGTTGTTGGAAAGAAGTCATGTACAATCTGATGAGATTGCTCCATGCACTAGTTAAACGAAGAGCAGCTTCTTTTGCTTCCCGATTTATTTCTTATCTTTTCAAGCACAACTTCAAACACTTTTAATAAAACACAACAAATAACTGGCGACGCGCGTTCAAAATGGCGGGTGGTCACCTAGACGATGCGCGTCCCACGCGGGTAAATGACAATTCGTTAATCGTCAATTAGACCCAATTTTGAGTGATGTTCGATAACATTCGGGACGCGGACGCGTCGGACACGCGCCGTCTATGAGCCCCGCTACACGACCCGCAAACTCAAAAACTTTTCGGCGAGAAGAGGGGAACAACCGAGAAGTTTACGTAAAAAACTTTTCAGCTCCGTGAGCTGAAAACTGCACCCGAGAAGTTTTTGGCAGCTAACCGAAAACTCAAATGCGTCAGAAGAAGAAGACGAAAAAGAAATAAATGTAAACATAACAAATCTCAAAAACAAAATAAACGAACATATGGTGATAAATTTACGTGTTTCTTTTGTAGTTACGGTAATATTTTGTCATTTTATAGCTATAATTTTTAATTTGAGATTTTTTTCCCTGTGATGAAACTTTTTTTTTAATTTCAGAGACTTTGACCTCCTCGGTCATTCGTCTCTGCCTGTGATGAAACTAAATTACATTTCCGTTGGATTTTAAGGTTACTAGGCAGGTTTTTTTTCGGCAATGTGGCACCCGGTGCAAATGCATAAGGGGATTATGTGATGGATGCTGGATAACAACAAAGGGCTCCCGAGATAAAGGGTTTGGCAAACCGGAGAGCGGGAAGTCACTCGAATGATAAGCGGCACCACGTAAGGATCAAGTGGGAAAGAAGCACAACAAATAACCGCGAAATACTAAAAAGTAAAGTGACTTTCGTGCTCAAACTGTGTGTGCGATTGTATTTTTTTTATTGTTAATATATGTGGTTTTGAATTCTCCAGCTAATTTCATCTAAAAATATTCATCCGGAATTCGCTGGTAAACAAGGCAAGATGAGCGGAACCGAATCAAAGAGATAGTACGCGCGTCAGGTGAGAACGGACATTTTTTATGAAAAATATGAACGGTTAGTGTAAGATTACGGTTCTTACATATTCTTCTTCTTCTTCTTGGCGTAACGACCTCTTGGTCATGCCTGCCCGTTAAGGGCTTACGAGACTTGTTTCCCTGTTGTACGTGGATAGTCAGTCCTCTCGTACAGGGGAGGGTCCGGTCTCGGTTGGGATTCGAACCCACGCCGTCGAGGTGGTGAGCCCCGGCGCTCATGGGCCGATTTTCTAACCGGCGCTACCGCTCGGCTGTCGCGGACCCCCGCGACTCTTACTTTATTCTACTTACTAATATTCTTACATATATATTATTTATTTTAGGACGTAGAACAAAGCCGATGACCGTAGAGCTTTAGTAAGGCAGGAGCAAGTTTCCTTGACTATATTGCTTATAGAGGAACGAGACACCTACAATAAAAAAAGAATGTTGACCCCGAACACCCGAAACAAATACTGCAAACTACTGAATGTTTCTCCAGTTGCCAAGTAGCGCAGCGTTATAAGCAACCGTTCTTGGGCTGTTATGGAGTCGCGCATATTTGTGTTCATTCTATTTATTTCTGGGCGTATCATGTCAAGGAGAACATCAAAATCTTCCTTCTTCATGCGAAGAAAGTTAATCATGGTTTCATTTGCTTGCTCTGCTACAATATTGTCAAGCAAACGGTTGCCATCTTCTTGCCGCCGGAAAAAAATTGGACGCATCCACCACCTACGCACAATACGCCTGTTGCGTTGCCTGTTGCGTTGTTGAGAGTTTTGGGTACTTAACTCGATGACCCTGGATAGGGTTGTTGGCCACTCTTCACTCATCAACAGATTATCCATATTTAACTTTTTGTGTTAACTGAAGATGATATCTTGTTTGCTTCGAAGGCAGCTTTTTGAGCTAACTGATAACAAAAACAAAAACAGCAGAGACTGACACATGCATAGACTGTCAGAAACTTTTCGCTTGCATTGACTGGCGACAGCATTGGTACCACAAAACGCGGCTACACGAACCGAAAAGATTTTGACGTAACCTTATACGGTTTTTGAGTTCTCGGTTGGAGTTTGCGGTTCGTGTAGCGGCCCGGTATGAGCGGCCTAAAGGGCCGTTTCCACACAGCGAGTATGGGCCGGATTTCTAGTAGTGAGTTTTTGACGGATGTCAAAAACGCGCACCGTATATGGGTGAGTATGCTTCTGTGTGGACGAAGCCAGGTGAGTATGGTATGGTATACACTGAGCCCAAAGTTAATCCGGACGCTCAAAAAATGAGCATGCGTCCGACTTTGTTATCAATTCTAAGTACTCTAAAATCGACCACAATGATTTTTGTTCATTGCATCTTCTTGGTGCACCTTCCTACGAAGTACGTGCAAAAAGAACGGTGAAAAAAATCGTACCCAAGCGGCGCAATAAACAATAGAGTGGAAAAAGTCAGAATTTTGACGGCCAATCGCAAAGTTGGACAGTTACATTTCATCGTATTTTTGTTAGCTAAAGTGGTGTGTAAGTTAGTTTCGACACAAAGCACTCGGATGATTCGGTTTATTATATTATTGAAGTTTTTATTGAAATATGCGTCACACCACTTTGTTGGAGCGAAACGTCATAATTTATCCATCATAACGATGGAAAAAGATTTCAAAACATATGAAATTAGACTTACATTAGCAAACTAACAGATTCAGACATCATTAAAAAGTATAACACTTCAAAAAGTATCGCAAAATCATCAAAGAACTGTCCTTTCAGCACACAATCGAGTTCGACCGACTACGTGCAATTACTTTCGAGCTGCAACGCCTCGAGAGGGAAAGGGCGTCCACCGTGTCGGGAGCGGGGTGTCACCCAGAAAACCTCGAAATGCAAGCGAGATTTTGCCCACCGGCATCATCAGCACAGGCGCCCCGCGCTACGGGTAGCGTGGCCAACGTCGTCCCGGCCGCACCCGCGTTCACTTCTAGTGCACCGTACGCGTTAAGTGCATCGCACACACAGCTGATGCCGAGGGCAATGGCCGAACAGCTGACGCCGGGAGCATCGTACGCGCACATGATGGCCGGCACACCAGCAGCCGAAAGCACGATGGCGTCTGCACAGTGTGGGTGCGACCGATAGATGCAGCTACAAGGATGACCGGGCGCTCGACGACCTATGGTGGCCAGGGAGCTGCGGCACCTTTCCCGGCGGCTGGGCCTTGGGCGAGCCGTATGATGACCGGTCTTTCGTTGGACCCGGATTTGCGTACGATAGGACAGGGCCGTCAGCGACGCAAATGATGGCTGGCCTATCGTTAAATCCAGCAATGGCGAACCCGACGATGGCGGATGCGGCGACCCCACAAGCGCTAGCCCAACCTTTCACTGCACATCCCGGGACCAACGGAACACCGAATTTCCACACTTCACCGCAGCAGGCACACACGATGCACGACACATGGGCACAGCAAACGACCTTGGCAAGTCGGCTGACGGCTTGTCAAGGTTTAACTCGCGAGCTCCCGACCTTTTCCGGCGACCCGGAAGAGTGGCCGGTTTTCATCTCAAGCTACACGAGGCCAACGGCATTGTGCGGATACACTCCGGTACCTAACGGCTTCCAGTGCTCCCTTCAACGCCTTTTGAAGCCGCAGGAGGTTCTCTTCCGCTTGCTGCTGCCCTCGTGCCTTGACGGGGCGATTAACATGCTCCGGACGCTGTTTGGACGACCGGAGGTCATAGCGAACTCCCTCGTCCAAAAACTACGAAGGATGCCATCACCGGACGCAACCCGAACCGAGACGCTGGTGGATTTCGGGGAAGCAGTCTTAAATATGTGTGCTACCGTGAAGGCGTGCGGCTTGTGGGAGTACCAATGCAACCCGACACTGCTCCACGAGATCGTTGAAAAGCTCCCACCGACGGAACGACTGCGCTGGAACGATCACCGCCTTGACCTACCACAAGCCACGCTCACGGACCTCGAGCACTGGCTGGAACGACTCGTCTCGACTCGAGATTGTCGGTGGTTTTTCACGACGACAAGGTATCACAACACAACCGTCGCAACCAGGTGAGCCGCATTAACACGCACACTATTACAGGAACACCAGAACCGACACTTCATGACGCGCAGAAGAAAGGCAAAGCACTATGCGCTGCGTGCAACCAGCCGAACCATAAGCTCGCTGATTGCAGCACATTTGGGCAGCTGGACGTTGAAGGACGCTGGTTGATTGTGAAGAACCGGAAGCTCTGTAGACGGGACAGTGCCGGTCTCGAAAGCTATGCGAGAAGGACGGTTGCAACTCCACACACCACGACTTACTACATGTTAGCTGCAATGCCCACGTGGTGGACTGCGGAAACGTTATCTTCCGCTACATCCCGGTAACGGTACATGGCCCTGGAGGAACGGTAGACACGTACGCCTTTTTCGACGACGGATCATCATCGACGTTCGTGGAACGAGAGCTGGTGGATGATCTCGGTCTTGTCGGGACACCCAATCCGTTGTGTATACAAATGACCGGGGAGACCACACGTGACGAGAAGGATTCGGTTCAGCTTTCGTTGAGGTTGTCGGGACTGGGAGAGCGCCAATCTTACCTGCTCTCGAAGGTACACGCCCTGCGCAGTCTGGCGTTGCCCGAACAGAGTGTCCTGGTGCCAGAACTTTCGATGCGATTCCAGCATCTCAAGGGACTGCCTTTGGCGTTCTATGAGAAAGTGAGGCCCAGGATACTGATCGGCATCGACAACTGTCACCTAGGGCAACCACTTCGCAGCGCCGAAGGCTACGAGAACGAACCAGTGCACGATGGAGCGAAGCCGGGATAAAAATCAAAAATTCATTTTTGGATTTCAGAAAAATGAAATATGTTTTCTTAAACAACAAGATGAAACTAAGAAATGACGCAAAAACTAGAGCCCCTGTTCTTCCAGATTCTGAGAAACAGCCCGTCAAAGTCAAGATTTGTGAAAATATTGCGTGAAAAATTGAAAAAAATCCATCAACTTTCAAGGTCTGTAACTCCTATAAAAATGGCCGGAATCAAATTTCATGCATTGTTTTGGAAAGGTATATTATCCTGCTTTGAAATTGATGACAGTTTAAGTAAATTGGAATTGAATGTCACAAAATATTAAGAATTGTTTCGTTAAACTCCTAGAAATTTTTTCAATTTTCTGTTTTTAACCTTACGCCATCGCTAAGGATCGTAAAAGATTGTAATATGTTGCATACCCACTTATAGTCTAGAATGTTTTGTAACAATAAATGATGGTTTTTTTTGCATATACGCGCGAACTTTACCTGTTTTTTTGAATTTCGTATGTGAGGCTTATAGTTTATCACCTACTGGGCGTCTCCATCATGCCATATGCAACATCATGTGTGGTAAGAAATATTTGAATTTCTCATTCAATGAAAAATGTGAAGCAGGGTAGTGGTTGAACATCACGTAAAAGGGGAAAGACAAGCCAATTCACTGGCAAAGAATGAAATTTGGTTTGGTTTGCTTTGAATGTATCATGTCGCTTTTACTTGTTCTACAGCTCACAAACCCATCTTTTTATACCCAAAATTCCTCGGAATAATGTACCCTACACTAACTCTTCATTCTGTTTGTACTCTTACACATCATATACGTTTTGATATCATAAACATTTTGAAAAACAGTGTTTCTTGCAAGGAAAACATTTGGTATGCGTTAGAGTTCATTGAAAGTAAAGTAAGCATCAATCACACTGCGTGTAAAATAATTGAAATACAAAAAGCAGAAATCTTGCGGCACCTTTCATCTTCTTTGTGTAATTCACTAAGCGTCGTATTATTGTGCTCGTGGGGCATTGACGGATCTAGTGGACACAGCATTTACAATCAACCGTTTCATGGTTCCGGAGAAAATACCGCATCAGACAGTGATTTACTAGTATCGGCGTTAACGCCTATCCGTCTCTCGTTCATTAGTGACGATTCAGGTATCATCTGGATTAACTTGATGCCACAAAGTGTAAGGTTTGCAAGCCAATTGTTATCGAGATTGCGAAAGAGTCAAAACAGAATACAGAATTGGATTTAAAAAATGGAAGGTTACTAAAAAATATAAAAGCAAGTATAATGATCGAAAAAAAAATGTATTGGAGAAAAAAATTTAAAGTAGATGAACCAAGGCAAATGGATGGAAATAGTACGACGGGGGTCCGCGACAGCCGAGCGGTAGCGCCGGTTAGAAAATCGGCTCATGAGCGCCGGGGCTCACCACCTCGACGGCGTGGGTTCGAATCTCAACCGAGGACCGTCCCCTGTACGAGAGGACTGACTATCCACGTACTACAACAGGGAAACAAGTCTCGTAAGCCCTTAACGGGCAGGCATGACCAAGAGGTCGTTACGCCAAGAAGAAGAAGTACGACGGGAAATGTTTGTCGTCGGGATTTTTCAAACATAGAAAAATTGAGCGATATTTTGCAAATAGAAACTGAACTTATAGAAAGCTTTCGAAATATGTTAATAGCCATCAACTGTTCACAGCCTTTAAATTCAAAAACTATTCGTCTATATTGTAAAGACACATAACTGTTTTACATACATTATTACAATTGATAAAAAATGCCTTCTACTGTCCATAAAGTTCTTGCGCATGTAGGTGAAATCATTGTAAATCTTAGGAGAGGAAGCAGCAGAAGATAGAAATAAAATATACAGACAGGATAGAAGAGAACACGCCCGTAAAATGTCACGAGAATTCAATATTAAAGACATTTTTATGAGAGCATTATAATCATCCGATCCATACATTTCAACAATATCTCTGGCTAAATGGTTGAAAAATAAAAAAACAAATCTCTTACCCAGACGCAGTAAACACATTTTTCGTAGATTACAGTTCCTCAAATAGTAACAGACCCTTGCCAATTCAAAACCAAGAAGATGATGATACAAATTAAGAATATTCAGATAGTATCTCTTCGTTAGGAGACGTTATGTCCGCGTTAGATGCTTTAAATATCAATTATTTTCCAGTTAACAATATTTTGAATGAAAGTTTGTTGTAAATTTAGTTTGTTTTCCATCAAACTAAAAAAAATCTTAAGTTAATATTAAAAAAAATGTTGAAAAAATAATGCACCCATAGAAAAGTCCAAAAATATGTGGTTTTTGCAGCGCCACCTGGCGGGATTGTCCAGAAACATCATAATTTCGTGTAATATAATAGTATTACACGATATTACAATAAAAAAATTGCAAAACATTTGGTTCCGAATTTTATCCCGGCAATTTGCTCTTTTCGCTCCATAGTGCACTGACAGTGCGTCTCCATTCCTGTTTCATTGCCTCTTGTTACTAGTGATGTTTTTCGGATCCCCGATCCAATCAAATCGATACCGCCTTATGATGGAAATCGAAAACAGTTACAGTCTTGGTTAACAGTAGTAGAAAACACTCTGAAAATGTTCAAAGATTTAGTAAGCTCCCAGGTGTACGCTATTTACGTACAATCTATTTTAAATAAAATTTGTGGAAATGCTAAGGACGTGCTGTGTTTAGCTGGTAACCCGATAAATTTTGAAGAAGTAAAAATAGTACTAATAGAAGCTTTTGGTGATCGTCAAGAGCTGGCCACATATAAAGCCCAGCTTTGGTCGAATAAACAAAGTGATCATGCATATTATAAGAAAACAAAAGAATTGATGCTTAACATTAAAACAATTGCTAAGCAGAACAGCGTGTACAGTGAAAGATGGACAGCCATCTGCAAGTTTATAGAAGACGATGTACTTGCCGCATTCATTGCCGGGCTAAAGCACCCTTATTTCGGTTATGTACAAGCATCTAAGCCTGATAGTATTGAAACTGCTTATGCATTTCTTTGCAAATTCACTGCAAATGAAAAAATATCCTCTCAATTGACACAAACAAAATATCAAAAATCCGGTGCAGTTAACAAGACATTTGCAACTAATACAAATGCAAAAACATCTTTTGTGCATACCCAAGGGCCAAGTCAAACATATTCACAGGTCAACCCAGTTCAACAAAACCATTTTAAAACTCATACAGAAAAAATAGAAGTAGATTCCTCCACGAATAGTCGGTTTACAGCCAATAGAAACATTATTAACAATAATGAAATTCCTTCACATAATACTGAAAATTTCGGCGGTGAAGAAGGTGAAATTTTGACAAATTTTTGGCAGGTCAAAGAGAAAATAAATTCAAAAATACTTAACTGGCGATTAGAGTTAGAAGATTACGATTACGAAGTGAAGTATAAGCAAGGAAAGGTAAACATAGTCGCTGACGCTCTTAGTCGAATACCACAAGAAATTCATGCAAATGAAACATTAACAAAAAACTCTTCGAGTCCTAAGAAACACCTCTTAGATACTACGAACTCCGAAGCCTCAAGTTTAGAAACCATTCATTCTGCCGAAAGATCTGGCGATTATTACGGAAAACAAACTGCTATATTAGCAGAAGAAACTGTAATGCAAACCCAACAAGAAACACTTTGTAATAACAATTTCACAAAAGAGCGTTATGTTAGTACACTACCAGAAACACATAGCAATAACAATTTCACAAAAGAACGTTATGTTAGTACAACGACAATAGGAGATGATGTGAAACAACCAAACGAACACAACAACCTTATAATAACAGAACAGACTAGTTGTATCCATAGCTGTGCGTACATTTTATTCTGAATCAAATGAACAGATTAGAAACACACGCTGTGCAATAACGGATATTCTGAATACGAACATGCACAAATACGAACGATCGGATAATAGATTATTACAAAAACAAGCAGTCACGCAATATAACAATACAAATCATCCAACTACAGAATTATTAAGCAACATCGACTATAGAACACCAGAGATTTAGTTCTTTAAGGCAAAAAATAACATGCCAAAGGCAATTAAATCAAATAGACCGATGGCAGAAAATATTGTAAAGCGGGCTTCACCAATATTTAGCGAGTGCCAGAAACTTTTTGGATTACCTAAAATAAGAACAAAATTGCAACCAATCGGCTAGTGTCTCTACCTGACTCATCCCTTTGCTTCCTCGTTGGAGTTGCGACTACGGGCTTGGAGAAAACCGTGCAGGTTTATTGTCTGACGTTTTCATTGGCTTCAGAGAGAAACTTGGGAAGGACACCGGTTCGAAAGTAGTTAGCGGCCGGAAGGCACTTTAGTGCCAGGAGGCCCTGCACCGGCCAGCCGTTCGACGGGCAGTCGCCAAGAGGTACTCGTCCCGGCCACGAGGCCCTGCATCGGACAGGAGGCCCTGCACCGGCCAAGCCGACAGGAGGCGCTCGTCTCGACCAAGAGGCCTCGCCGTCGGGCAGCAAAGTGTGTGTGTGTGTGTGTGAACCAGTGAAGCGCAAAGGTGAAAGTGGTGGACAGAAGCCGGAAGGAGCAGGACAATCGCAGGAGCAGCCCACCATAACCAATGGGCAGCCAGAATAAGGAGAGAGTGCGTGAAATTCGATCAGGAAGTGATTCGAACAGTGAGTGAAAAATTGTCGACAGAATCGGAAGTGAAAGTTGTGAAGTCAAAAAGAGAAGGAAGTTGGGACAACAGCCACCAGCACAAGCAGCTCATCGAACACCACCGGCGGTAGTCGGTCGGACCACGAAACAGCACATCAAACATCACCGGCGGTAGTCGATTGGACTAGGCAAGCAGCTCTACAAATACCACCGGCGGTACTCGATCGGTCGGTCACCAGCAGTCTACAAACACCACCGGCGGTAGTCGGTCGGTCATCGCAGCAGTCATCGGTAGGAGCATTATCGAGCAGCATCATCGGGCAGCAGCATCATCGGGGAGCAGCATCATGGGGCAGCAGCAGTCATCGGTAGCAACAGCATCGGGCAGCAGAGCCACCACGCAGTGAGTAAAACATGGCAACAAAACGAAATACGAAAGAACAACAAGGGGATACGACCGAAATGTACGTTATAATTTGCGAGATGCGGAAGGAAATGCAGGAGAGGGACAAGAGAGAACAAGTAGAAAGGGAAGTGCGCAAAGAGATGAGCCAGCTACAAGAAGCTCTCCAAGCAATGCAGAAAGAGAGAGTAGTTGAGCTAGAGAGGGAGATTGGGCCAAGTGAGACAAGTGAGGAACAAAAAGAGCAGATCAGGGTAATCAATTTCCCAGCGCCGGGCAAATCCGAGAGGGTGGAGAGCACTGATCCACCGAAACAGCCCAGCGAGGCCTCGGGCCTGGAGGGCCTCGTGAGGAGTTTGGTAGAGAGTTTTAAGGAGAACGCCATGGGCCCTCCAAGACGTTCCCTAGAGGAACTGCCAACCTTTGATGGCGATTTTAAAATGTGGACTCGGTTTAAGTCCATATTTGATAAGACCACCAAGGAGGGAAAATTTACAGACCTCGAAAACCTCAAAGGCGAGGCGGCAGTCAGTGTCAGTGGGATGATGCTGGACGAGAAAAATGTTAAGAACATCATGAAACGATTAGAGGAAGAGTTTGGGAGCGCCGACATTATTTATTCGGCTTGTTTAAACAAACTAATGAAAGTCCAGAACCCCACCATGGTTGAGCCGAAGTCGTTCATTCTCTTTATGAACGCGTTGAACGACATGGTCATTAATATGACCATGCTCGGTCAGGAGCAGTATTTGAACGACCAACGGCTCCTTAAGGACCTGGTAAATAAGCTGCCAGAAGATCAAAAATACGCATGGATAGAACAAAGGCTTAATGAAGGCAACGAAAGGTTTCGTACCCTGAAGGACCTGGCTGAATGGCTCCGACCAAAGGAACGGTTGGCGTTGCGGCTCCATGCCGAAAGCTCGGGCGAACCATCACGGTCGGCGGTAACAGTAGCCTCTCCGGAGCAGTCACGATAATGGATTAAATGTTTGGTGTGTGGGAACAATCATGCAACCGTCGAATGTCGGCGTTTCCGTAATATGTCGTTAGATGACAGGTGGGATACAGTGAGGCGCCTAAGAGTTTGCGCGAATTGTTGCATGGCAACCGATCATGAGGCACGGGGGTGCAGCCTTCCCCCAACAGTGCAAAGAAAATGGTTGCAGGAGCGCCACAATTCCTTGTTGCATCGAATAATGGCAGGAAAGAGCACTCCAGTAGAGAAAACTTTGATGCACTCCATTCATGTAGAAATGCTGTACCAAATTATACCAGTGACACTACGTCACCGGGATAGGATAGTAAAAACATTTGCCCTAATTGATTCGGGATCCTCGGCGAGTTTGTTGTCGCAGGAAACCCAAGACCTCCTTAACGTCGAAGGTTCGTTGAAGCCACTCACTTTATCGTGGAGGAATGGCGATTTGCAGGAGGAACCGGACAGCGAAGAGGTCTCGATAGAGAATATGGATGCAAAGGGAATCCTGCTAAAGCTCGACGGGATAAGGACGGTGAGTAAAATGAATCTCCCCACCCAGTCAGTTGATGCACGAGAGTTAAAGCGCCATTATCAACACTTAGCTGGAATCGACCTCGAAAGTTATGAAGGCACTCCAACGCTTCTCCTTGGATTGCCCCACGCCCATTTAACGTACGGGAAAAATACTCGGGTTGGACATCCGGGGGAACCGATGTCCACCGAAACTCACTTGAGCTGGGTGGTCATGGGTGGAAAGGGTGGTGCCTCACAGGGGAAGTTGCTTACAATATTTGAAGCAAACGAGGAAGTCGCGGAAATGCAACGTTTGATAAGGAGCTATTTTTCCACCGAAGAGTTCGGGGTAAGGGTAGATTCAAAATTATTGGCATCCCCGGAAATTGAGCGAGCTAAGCTGCTAATGAAAGAAACGCTCGTAAAGGGAAAATACGGATATGAAATTGGTTTATTGTGGAAAAGTGACACTCCTAAGCTACCCAACAGCTATGCCCAAGCGTACAGGAGACTGGAATGCTTTGAACGAAGATTGAAAAGAAACGAAACCCTTCGCTTGTGGTATCACAGTGAGATACGATCCTCTTGCGAAAAGGGATACGCAGGAAGGGTTGAGCGTGGGACAGCATGTATCGAAGGGAGGGTTAATTATATTCCACGTTTTTTGGTCATAAATGAGAATAAGCCGAACCCGAAACCGCGACTCGTATTTGACGAGGCAGCAAAAAATAATGGAATTTCACTTAATTCACAACTATTACCAGGGCCCACGGCTGTAGCGTCGCTCTTTGGCGTTTTGATTAGGTTTAGAGAAGGCAGGATCGGCATCTCAGGGGACATAAAGGAGAGTCATGTACGGAATGCGCACGCCACGGACCAACGCCCCCTAAATACAATAGTCATCATTGGACATACCCAAGTGCCCCGTGGAAGCGTATCCATATTGGCTACGCTGGTCCTGTAGCGGGGTCAATGCTACTAATCATCGTGGACGCATATAGTAAATGGATGTAACTGCCCTCATATACTTTTTTGTTGGTATTATCACCACCAATTTATAATTATTCTACGCCAACTTGCTATCTCTTCATCAACTTGGTGGTATTCTTGGTCCAAGTCCCATTTCCTTCGACCTTGGTACCATTTTGCTCTATGTAGCTCGCTAGCTCGTGTCCAAACTTGTGTTTTGGTCGAATATTGGGTGTTCGTGTACCACTTCGGGTAACACGGACTTTGGTGCAACTTTACCACTTGTCCACTTAATAACTTCTCGGTCGTTCAAGTCTCGGTCTTCATACTTTAAGGGTAGTTAGGTCTCGTTGAGACCTTTCCAACGCTATGCCATTTGACTCGGCCATCCATATCCCGAGTGATTCTTGGTACACCGTACCTTACCCTGTTTTCTACTCATTTGAGTGCAAACCTTGGAACACCCATATGGCCCACTTGGAGACCTGCTTGGCACTTTGGCCCCATATAATGATAAGTGCACCTTGACTAGGGCTACCGACGGTCAGAACATTTCAACTTGCTAGCTCGGGCCCACACTTGTGTTTTTCTCGAATATATGGTTCCACATCATCTACGACCACAACATCAACCATCAAAATTCTGGACGAGTTATTTGCTGCACACGGGATACCAGTTACAATTACCAGATAACGGTCCGCTATTCACAGCAACCGAATTAAAATATTTCCTGCAGAGAAGGGGTGTGAAGTACCATAAACTGTTAGCACCATACCACCCGGCAACCAACGGTCAAGTCGAACGCTATGTACGAACGCAGTTTCCAACATAGTGAAACAGGAGAATCGCCGGCCAAATTGTTCTTGGGTCGAAACATACGGACACAGATAGACCTAGTCAGACCGCAAGATACCAGAAGAAACATTATGGAGAAACAACAATCAGCATTTCAACCATCTTTCCGGACGTTCGTACCTGGACAAACAGTTTACTCGCTATCGGGGAATGCCAAAACAGATAAATGGATTCGTGGCGCAATACTTAAACGCATAGGAGATCTGCACTACAAAATAGAGTACAGGGGAAAGCATTTGAAGCGACACATCGACCAGATACGCTACCATGTTCCAGACAACAAAAACAACCACAACAATGAGATCGTATGTACCCCATCTAGCGTCACCCCTCCTGCATTGACGATAACAGCGGATATGCCGAAAGATGTACAAATATATGATGCCATGGAAAATACCAATAGCCAACTTTATCGTCACGGCCCAACACAACATCCGAAGCTGCGTTAAGGGAAGACACCGCCTCAGACGACTCATTTAATACACCCAGTAGCAGTCCACAACAACAGGAACATCCGTCGCAGCCACCACGGCGTTCAACAAGATTTCGACGAGCTCCTCTTAGAATTTCACCCACATAAAGAAGGCACATCCAGTTTCATCATGAGGGGGAGGAAATGTTATATATGCAACGGCCTGGCAGCACGGACGTTTGACAGCTCGTCTAGATAGAATGGCATTCCGTGCTAAACTATCATCGCGAGTGTTCATTATCAAAAGCATACAATAAAGAGTGGACTACATACAGAACATGCCTCATACTTTATTAAGTAAGCTGAAGGCGAAGGACTCAAAGATAACAGACTGTTCAAGTAAAATCGAGTACAAATGCAGATAAAGAGCAAGACGGAAAACATTTCCAAGAAGTGAAGGATTATAAACCACGTACAAATGTCATGTATAGAAATCATTTTAAGGAATTGATTAGATGGATTCCTGCTATTGTTTTGAAACGTATTAGTCATTATATCAGATTAATATTAATGGAAATGCGAGGGTTGTACACCATTATAAACTACGTCCATATGGGAAATACTATTATGAGAATGATGTGTACAAGGATGTGTTTTGGGAAGAAACGAAGACGTAGTGAGTCGAAGTCTCCTCCAGTAAGGCGATCAGTTAGGTTAGGTGGACTGCCACCAAAAAAATATAGTAAGTAAAACTGTGGACAAGGAATCTCTAGGAATACATTGATTTCAAGGATTAGGGGGGATAATTTATTTATTTATTTGGTCCATCGGACATTATTAGTCTACATAAACACTTATGAACTATATAACAAAACTAGGCAAAACGCGCACGCAGAGAGTCACGGAAAGTTACTTGGGACATTTCACAGCTAAAGAGGTCTGAGTTCTCATTAAAAACTGCAGTCATAGCATTGATTGGTTCTGA
Source organism: Anopheles ziemanni (assembly GCF_943734765.1). Classification (NCBI taxonomy): domain Eukaryota; kingdom Metazoa; phylum Arthropoda; class Insecta; order Diptera; family Culicidae; genus Anopheles; species Anopheles ziemanni. Next base: position 48,838,707 of record NC_080705.1, on the reverse strand, counting down.
TTGTCCGAAATTTGTGCGAAAATGCTTTTCCCTTAGAAAATGTCGAGGCCGAAGCATTCTTGATGGCGCTGAAAAATGGATCTCACTCAGTAAGTTAGGCGCATCGATGTGATTATTAATTAGTCCTGCTATGAAGAGGCATTGGGCCGACTTACGGCGTGAAGACAACTGTTGTATGCCGAGCAAAAGACACCTGGCATCGTACGAACGGAGGGTGTCCCCTGCCCTCCAAGGAAGTAGCCTAATGGCATAGCGTGTTGCTTTTCGTTGGATGCTTTCAATCTTTTGGGACCAAATGGTGGCAGAGGGACACCATACAACACTAGCGTATTCTAGTACAGGACGCACAATTGAACAATACAAAGCCTTAATAGTAAGCGGGTCTCGAAATTCCTTAGTCAAACGAAAAATTAAACCTAATAGCTGATTGCCCTTACTCAAAACATTCTCCATGTGCGGCCTAAAGCTGAGACGCTTGTCAAGTAACACACCAAGATCACAGATTGTTTCCGAGCGTTCCAACACGCAATTGTGCACATGGTAGTCACACAAGACTTGGACCCTAGATCTCACGAACGACAGAACTCGACACTTATCGATGGACAGGGAGGACTTTACGGGCTGGGTCGTCCGGTGCCATTCTCATGACATGACCAGCCCACCGGAGCCTGGCGAGTCTAATTCGCTGTACGACAGTAAGGTCGCCGTACAGCTCGTAGAGCTCGTCGTTATAACGGCTCCTCCATTGGCTTACTTTGCCAGCAGGATATTGTGGGATACGGTGTCAAAGGCAGTCTTGATGTCCAAATATATTGCGTCAACCTGGGTGCCGGAATCCAGACTACGCTTACAATTGCTGACGAACTCGGTGAGATTTGTAGTTGTCGACCGCCTTGGAACGAACCCATGTTAAGATGGACTGATATAACTAGAAGAAGCTCTCATAATGGCGTCGTATACCAGAAGTTCGAATACCTTCGATAAGGCACAGAGCGACGTAACAACACGGTAATTGGCCGCACAAGAGCTGTCTCCTTTTTTGTGAATGGGCGTCATCCAGGCTGATTTCCAATCGTTGAGAAAAATTGCAGTTTGAAGGGACGCATTAAATATGTTCGCCAGTGTGGCCGACGGAAAGCTCCTACGTAAGCTAAGCGGAGCTTGCGTAGGAAGCTTTATTAGGCTAAGGTAAATATAGGATAAGGTTGATATAGACTATAATGATAAGGAAGGATAGAATAGGATAGATAGGGATTAGGACCGCGCCAATAAGGATAGATAGGGACTAGGGCAAATCGGAACAAAGAAGCTAGCTAGGGCAGGTAGGGAGATAGGTAGGGCAATTAGGATAGGAACGCATTAGTTTGTAATTTCGGCTTAAGTTCCGTAAGATAGTATTTCCCTCCGAGTGTCATATTTTTTTCCTTAAGATAGTATCTCCCTCCGCGTGTAATATTTTCTTCCGCACACAAGCTCTGCTGCTTCCGTATTCCGTAGCTACAAGGGTAGCTGTATTTAGTAGAGAAAATTGTGTAAGTAGGGTAGATTTAAGTAGCGCTAGCGGAGCATATCCTTATTCAATATGCTCCGCATTCTATTCAATAAAAACCAGAATTCTTAGCTACAATCGACTGGTGTCCCAACTTAGTCTCACCCCTTTGCTTCCTCGTCGGAGTTGCGACTCCGGGCTTGGAGAAAACCGTGCAGGATCATTGCCTGGCGTTTTCAGCCAGTATAGGGGCAATGACGTCAAAACTAGTGTTGGAAAAAATTCGGAAAAAAGGAACGGAACGGAACGCGTTTTTTTTTTCAGGAAGGAACGAACCGTGAACCTGGAATGCAAAAGAACCTGTTTTTTGATACAGTAACGTTAACTTTAGACAAAATTGTATATTATTATTATTATTATTTTTATTATCAAATTGTTAGCCAAGAGGCTATACAAAGTCCAAACTTAAAAACGTAACAGAGGGATAAACACAGAACTAGGGGAGTTACAACGGGTACAGGATAGGGGCAACGAAAAAAGATTAGGAAACGGTGGACAGGAGACGAGAACGGAAACTGACGTACAAGGACGTGTGGTGGTCAAACAGGTGACCGACGGCGTTAAAGTCGGACAATGCACGTAGCCATGGGTCATTCTGGGCAAACAGAGTCCGGCGTGTAGGAATATGAAGAGGAGGACGGACTCGCAACCTGTAGGACGGGACGTAGAAAGGAATGGCTGCGAGAAGGCCAGGAGAGTCTATATGGCCATGCAGGATGTTAGCGATCAGCAACGAGCGAGCGTTGCTGTGGCGATCCTTGACGCTAACCAGCACCAGCAAACGGCACCGGACCGGGTAGAGAGGCAAGGTAGCAGAGGGGTCATTCAGGAATCGCTAGACGGCAAGACGCGTGAATTTCCTCTGCACACCCTCCAACCTATCCATCGCTGTGACGCCCGCGGGTGTCCAGACAACATGATGGGTCGAACCCAGCAGCAGTACAACGCCTTCAGGCATAGGGGGTCGCGAATTTCTGATGACATGCGGGCGATGAGTCCCAGCAGCCTGTTTGCCCGTTCGACGACTGAGTCCAGGTGCGACCTGAATGTCAGCCTATCGTCCAGCCACACCCCCAGATCCTTGACTACGGTCACACGGGCTCAGGCCACTGAGATGATAGTTGTGCACCAGTTTGTCGGGAGAGCGACCAAACGAGATGACACAACACTTCGCCACGCATAGCACCAGACCGTTGGCGATGCACCAAGCTGAGAAGGAATCTGCAAAGGTTTGCAGAGAGAGGGGATCACTGGACAAGGACACAGGAAGATAAAACTTGACATCGTCGGCGTACATCAAACAGCCCTCTGGTGGGAGGGCGCAGACACAATCCGAGATGAAAAGAGTGAAAAGGATTGGACTCAGGACGCTCCCCTGAGGTACAACGGATAGGCCAATGAACGGGTACAGGTCTTGCAACAAAGACAAGAGGTTAGTAACGGTGGAGCGTCTAGGCATGAAACAGTGCTGGGCGGATGGGATGATAGGCTGAACACAAGGAAGGATGGCTGAGTGGATAATGGACTCGAGGACTTTAGAGAAAGCACAAAGGAGGGAAATGCCTCGGTAGTTAGGGATGGACGTACGACATCCTCCCTTATGCCTAGGAACCAACCAAGCAGACGCCCACATGGTGGGAAAACTCCCATCCCTGATCGACCGAGTGAAGAGCTGAGCAAGGACGGAGGCGAACGCTTCCTTGGCCTGGATCAGCACCGAGGAAGGGATGCCGTCGGGACCACGGGAATAGGAACATTTCAGCTGGTTAAGGGAAGCGATCACCGAGGGTACATCAATGGCCACGGTGTCGACATTGACTCCATCACACGGTACATTCGCCACCCCTGACGAGAGGGACGCCGTAGCGCTGGGTCGACAAATAGCCCAGCAAAACGTTCAGCAAACAGGTTACTGATCGCTTGGGGAGAGGAAGCCGAGCGGTTGCCCGAGGACATGGTGGAGGGGATACGGGATCGGCCTCTGCGCTGGTTAACAAACCGCCAGAACGACCGAGGATTGGAGTACAGCCTCCCCTGAATACGCCAGACATGGGTCCTGAGTCGTACCCGGTTGTAGCTGCGATAGGCGGACGCTGCGTACTTAAATACCCGCAAATGGTACTGGGACCGAGAGACAGGGTACGCTCGCAGCGCCCGCTTGAATCCGGCCTTAAGCGCACGGAGGTGACCGTCTGACCACAACGGGTGGGGAGGGGGATGATGGGCGGGACAGCAGGAGACTAGGAAAGACGAGATCACAGAAGTGAAATTTGCAGCAGCGTCGTCAACGGAGAAGTCCGACTCCAGGAAGCTCCAGTCATGCTCTGAGATGAGGCGGGCGAGTTTAGCTCGATCAAGCTTGCGATAATCCAATGCCGGCAATCCTGGGGATGGGGCGGGGTGCCTGATGGGCTCGGACGAAGATGAGTCAACCGCAAGACACATTTCCAGTGCAGGGTGATGAACATCTTCGGGTAGCAGTTGCAGAGCCGCGTGATAGATGGCGCCAGATACCTCGGTGGCCGGGGTGTTGCCCAGGATCAGGTCAAGTTGTCGTCCGTTAGTGTTGATTCCGTCGATGAACGCAACGTCGCTCTGGGCGAAACAGGACGGACGAAAGAACGGCGGCACGGCAGGGTCAGGACCCCAGACGATGGATGGCAGGTTAAAATCACCGGCACGAGAGCGAGTACTATTTGCGCTGCTGCGGTCACATCGGAATACAACGAAGGCATCGTCAAATAGTAGTGAGGATGTGATGGTGTCGTCTAGCCAAGTCTCAGTAAGAATGATCACATCGTTGTCCGAAGAGGAAACGGCCAGGCGAAAGGAGTCGAGTTTGGTCCGGAGGCCACGCACGTTCTGATAGAAGCAGTTCAGCTCCGAGCCCGTCCGTGCATCATTCGGGCCAGCATTAGGTACGAAACGGTTGGCTCAGTACTTCAGTATTCTGACTATGAGTCAGCATTCTTTGTCTCTTGCTGGACGGAGCGGCGGGCTGCAGAGGGGACCGTTTCGGAGTGGTGACGAAGCCCAGCACAGTGGGTGCAGATGTGTGTGGTGTCGACGGTGAGCGTGAGCCTGTGTGTATAAGTGTGCGGTTGTGGCTGGACATTTCGTTGTGGGTGGTATCAGTGAGAGGCTGTTGCGGTGACTCGAATAAGTCCGGAGCACGAGTGTCCCGGAGGGGAGCAATGACAAACTCTCTCACCCGCACACCTACTGGCCAGGAATCCGGATGGAGGTCTTCTCACGGCAGGATTCGGGGATGCGCACCTTAAACGAAAGGGTACGTCGCGACGCTGGGCTAATACCTCTGCTCGGGAGAGAGAAGGCAAGAACGTCCTCCGTGACATGTCGACGACTCACGGATGCAGTCACTTGGTCGGCTGTGACGTGATTTGCGAGTCCCATGAGGTGCAGCCAAAACCGTGGAGGAACGCGTCCCTGTGCGGGTACTAAGTTCGGCGATGCGGTGCTCGAGCCCGTGATCGCCTCGTACGCCGGTGCATTAGAACGGCGTGCAACCGCGGTATAGGAGGCAGGCCGGAGGGACCGTGGTGCTGGTGAACTGTGGATCGGTGCGGTGTTGGCAGAATGAGATGTGCTCGCCTTCATCAGTGAATGCATCTCACTAGTGAGCGGCGGAATTATAGCATCCTTAAGCGAGTTGACTAGTGCGCCAAGCGCCGACTGGAAACCCGGTTGCAATCCAATGTTCTTTAGGGCCTTGCAACGGGAGTTAGAGAGGGCCTTCGTGCAACCGGGGCAGCTCCAATGCAGACAAGAGTGTAGCTTGATGTCCGCCAGGATGGAGTCCGGAATCTTAGTGCAGGCATCATGAAACCAAGCCTCACAGATGGAGGACTGCGTCGTATCCGAGCCCAGGGCGAGATCGTTCGCACAACCAAAACAAACAGCCGCGATTGCTCCAACGAGGCGCGGGAAAAATGATGAAATAGGGCAGCAGCTCGGAATGCACAGGAAAACGATGAAAAACGGACCGCGATAACACGACACACGAACAGTAATGTGGGGCGATAGGACACATTGATGATCCGTTCATTGGTGAAAAAAGTGGTCAAGCGTGGTTTGGTGTAAAATAGGAGTAATTGGGCGGCTATTATTGTGATTCAAGTTGTAACTGGGCGGCAGTCCTTCAACTAACGTCATGCTGGCCGTATCCATCGTCCCGTTGAGTATGGTGGAAGCAGTGCGCGTTGGCGGTAGTGCCGGTGTATGTGTGTTGCCAGCTATTGTGGAACGGACTGGAGTGGTATTGGACGACGATGTGCGGCGGTGAACGTGCGTATCCCGACGATGCGAGATGAACTCACGAACGCCAACACCTGCGGGCCAGGTGGCAGCAGTGAGAGCCTTCATACGGTGGGTCTCAGGGATTCTCACCTTAAAGGAGATGAAGTTCATCCTATCGGCACGAACTCCCTTCCTCAACAAGCAAAATGCAATGACGTCATCAGTCTCGAGACGGCGCTTGACGGAGGCAATAACATCAGCTACGGTCACATCTGATGAAAGATTGGACATACGGATCCAAATTCGGGATGTGCGGGAAGCAGGTCCGGCTGCCCTTAGCGGCGAAGAGCTAGTATCAGTACCAGTAATTTCCTGCAGTATACGTGAGGAAGATGAATTAACGACCGCATGATTTGTCCCAGTCATGGGCACGTCGTTGCTCTGGCTGTCGTTGGTGGTGTTGACAACAGCACCCGCCGATTCAATCTCCTCCGTAACGCGCCTTCGCTTGCCTGCCGGGACAAACTCCAAAACAGGACGGCGGGATCCGACCACTTTCGGTGTAGATGCTAACTTCAATGCAGCGAAACCATTACGTACTTCGGCAGCAAGTGGCTCAAGAAGTGTCCTGATCGTTGGCGCTTTCGATGCTAGGGTGGTCTGAATGCTGATCTGCTGGTTCAATTCCTTCACGGCACGATTGCGCGGATTTTTAAGAACGTTTGTGCAACCAGCATGTCTCCAGTGCATGTCGACGTGGGTCTTGATCGCATCGATCAACGCTTCAGGAAACTTGCAGCAGGCGCGATGGTAAGAATCGGACTTCCTCAAGAATGTACAGGTAATTATATTATCCGCGGCATCAAGCGTCATAGCACACGAACGACAAACATCGGCCATTGCGAATTTGTGTGGGAGTGCAACCGGCACAAGCGGGTCCCAATGCAGACGAAAAATTTGGGCTATTGAGTGGAAGCAGGCGCGAAACTTCAGCGGCACAGTGACGAAGAGTGTGTTAGCACAATGCAGGAAACAATCCACAAAAAATGAATGGCAAAAAACAAAGAAAAACTTAAAATTTCACAGTTGTACGGTGAGCAAACAACAGCGTTAGTGGGTTGCGAGGGCTCATCACCTCGACGGCGTGGGTTCGAATCTCAACCGAGACCGGACCCTCCCCTGTACGAGAGGACTCTATCCACGTACAACAGGGAAACAAGTCTCGTAAGCCCTTAACGGGCAGGCATGACCAAGAGGTCGTTACGCCACGAAGAAGAAGTATAAACCTTTTTTGATGAATGTACCTTGACATCTGGTACTGTCACTTTCGTTACAGTAGTGGTCAGCGATGCATACATACTTGGGCTGATGTTTATTTTCATTAGAACCGTGTATGAGCCATAAATTAGAATAATGTTAATGAAAACACTTAAATTCCAACGATTAATTATTGTTCTTTGTAAAAACTACCGAAAACTGTAGATAATGTTTGTTTTGTGCAACAAAAATACATATTTTGTGCATTTTTGCTATGTTTTGTTCTTATGTGAAGCAGTGTAGAATGCGTACGTGTTTGTTTTGTTTGTATAAGTAAAACTGAGTTTCAATTGTAAAATTTAGATGATTTTATCTCAAAAAAGTGATCAAACGAATCTTAAACAACATCTGCAGTGCTTAAACTATATGCGTGGAAAGTTTCAGAAACGACGGTTCAGTATTGGTCGAGTTTTTAGTGTACACAAAACTCCATACATGAAAACAAACAACATTGAAACAAGTTAAACACATTTGTGGTTGGTTCGGGTAACTTGCACAATAGGTGGTAACTTTTTTTAAATCAGCGCGAGCCTTCGATCGGTCCATGCTGTTACTTCGTGAAGCCTAGCATCGTTGACATGCGCGTCTCATGTTTTTCCCCAGATTATTCGGGCGGCTTTTGATTGCATGTTTATTTTGCAATTTTAAAACATTCACGGTTGGTAATCCTAATAAGGGGTACTAGAGCTAGTACCACCAAAGTTCTTATTGGTTGGCACCATGATAGGTGCGTGTTTTGAAGATAATAATCTAAAGGGGACGGGAAACGAAGCGTAATCGCTAGCGTAATCGTGTTATTCTGCTGGTCCATCTGTCAAAAAGAATTTTGGCTCACCTACCCTATAATCGCATGCGTAATCTTGTCAGTACGTAAACAAACGAATCAATAGTTCATTCATCGTAATTATTTATCAAATTTATATGATTATTTAGCGCAGTTTTTGTATTTTTAAGAATAAACAACAAAATAATAGCAGTAGCTTCAAGAAATGTTGCCATTTTTACCAAATTGCAAAACATAAACAAAGCAAAGATGACGCTTGGCCTGAATATCGACGATACACGAGAGACCAGCGATTACGCTTCGTTTACCGTGCCCTTAACATCTTGTGTGTCTTTCCATTTCAATACAACGATTCCATTATCATCCTCTTTGGAAACCATTTCTATTTTTTAAAGTTTGCAGTTCAAAACATCTTTTGGGAAAAGTTTCTTATTGTGTCGAAGAGTTTCAACTATATGGATCTTTCGGTTTGGACAAGACTTCGCTAATTCATAACTTGTATAAAAGTTATCAACGATTATGCAACATTCCTGTACGATCCATCCCATCAGTTCCATGATAGTGGTGGCATGGTATTTGTCGACGAGGTTGGGTTCAACGTCAGCATGCGTACGTCATTGGGACGATCAGCCAAAGGAATTCCTGCAACAGTTGTGGGTCCAACCATTCGGTCACGTAATATTTCCATTATTTGTGCAATGAATAACAGTGGGATTTTGCACTACTAGATTACACTACACACTCGATACACTACCAGGCAATAAATCGTTTAACTTTCGAAGACTTAATTTTGGAACTGAAACAAAAACTGAGGTTCCATGATATTAGTCAGTCTGCCATTGTCATGGATAATGTCCGTTTCCATAAATGTGTTAGTTACGCTATTAGGGATGGACAAAACCAAACTGTTTATTTACCACCATATTCGCCCTTCTTGAATCCCATTGAAAACTTATTTAGTAAGTGTAAAAATTCGGCAAGGTGGGCTAATCCCCAAAACGAAACTGAATTATTGAAGACTATGCAGAATGGAGCAGAAACCGTAACAGCAGCAGACTACGAAGGATACATTTGAAACACGTGGAGCTATGCATCTCGCTGCTTAAGAGATGAAGAAATTCTCGATTGAATTGAATTTCGATAATGAGATAATTTTTTTCTTATGATTCCTATCACGTATATTAGTAAAACACAACGAAGTTCCTCCGCAAAGCACAAACGAAGGCTGTAAAATACATATGTAAGAACTAACTGAAGTGAAGGATACTCAAACAATTCCTTATATATTTAATAGTTATATAATAAATAGAATTTTTTTTATGTAGCACGACATCCCCAAGTGGGACAAGGCCTCTCTCCAAGAAGAGTTTTCCGTGACCGAAAGAAGGATCGGCGTGGTGTTTCCTCGCGCTGCCGCTGCGCCATGGGCACCCCCAAATATATAAAAATAATAAACATATGGAAATACTATATATAATAGTTTATGTTTTTACATACGTTTAAAGTTTACATTAGTTTAAAGCTGTATATACGTTCCTGTTACCATTAGTTTAAAGCTGCATATATGTTCCTTATTCCTATGCACTAACGAGAACCGTTATGAATAAAAAGCAAATACGTTGTTGGGATGTTTTCGACAGGCCCAGGGCACAGGGTTCTGAAACTAGTTTAGTTTTTGAATATATTTTTCTTTTTCATTATTCCTCCCTTATTACTCCTTGTTGGCAAACAAAGTTTACATTTTCCCCCGCAGACCAGTGAATCCATCGGGTCGCTTGCCTTCTGTTTACGTAACTAGTTTAGTTTTTGAATATATTTTTCCTTTTCCTTATTCCTCCCTTATTACTCCTTGTTGGCAAACAAAGTTTACATTTTCCCCCGCAGACCAGTGAATCCATCGGGTCGCTTGCCTTCTGTTTACGTGATCGCTCGCATGAGCTCTTACAGTTTCCTAACCTTCACATCTAATACCGCCAGTTTTGTCGCTGGTCTTTCTAATTGTTGGAGGCTGGAGCAGTGTACCGCCAGGTATAAATGCATGCCGATCATACGTCATCAGCGAGATGACGCGAGCTGGAGACAGCGTGGTCGTTCGGCCCTTTTGACCAGCGACACTCAAGGCGAACGCACGTACCTCTCCGCAGCCACCACTACCATAAGTATAAGCTAACGTTAATTATAATAAAGTACACCCACATAGAAGCACAACATTTTGGCGACGAGGATGGACGAAGAGTTTAAAAAACTTTTCGCGGAATTTATGTCCAAATTCTCCACAACGGATAAGACATCGACAACGGATACGCGTATTGAAACGTTGCTAAGGTCCATGACCGACTTCAATCCTACGCAGGACAAAAGCTACACTTTCGATATGTGGTACAGTCGATACGAGGACATATTCACAGTGGACGCTGCAAATCTCGATAACGCTGCAAAAACACGTTTATTACTGCGAAAACTGGGTAATGACGCTTTTCAGCAGTATTCAAATTATATTTTGCCGCTAGCGACACGAGACGTAAACTTCGAAGACACAGTATCGAAATTGAGAAAGCTTTTCGGTTCTCAAATTTCACTGTTCTCGAAACGTTACAACTGTCTCGCAATGAGAAAACGTGCTACGCAAGATTATACTGATTACGCAGGGTTAGTTAATCGGCAATGTGAAGAATTTGGCATCGGGAGTTGTTCAGTGGACGAGTTTAAGTGCCTTATTTTTGTGTGCGGTCTACACGAAGCTCAAGACGCCGAAATAAGAAAAGCATTGCTCGCAAAGCTCGAAGCAAACAAAACAACCACTTTAGAACAACTCATAACCGAGTGCGGTCGAATAACAAATCTGCGACGTGATGTGGAATTAGTGGAAAAAAAATCAAGTGATGCTGCAGTGCACGTGGTTCAGCAACCGCGCTTCACAAAGAAAAAAACCGAAGCACCAAGAGGAGCGTTCTCGCCGTCGCAAATCGAACAAAAGGGCTCTACGCATCGAAAACCTAGAACGCCGTGTTGGAAGTGTGGAAAGTTACACTTTGTTCGAGACTGTCCCTATCTCGATCACCGATGCAAAGAGTGCGATGGCATCGGACACAAAGAAGGGTTTTGTCAATGTGTGAAATCAAACCCAGGCAAACGTAGAAAAGGGAAGGCATCGAATATCAATACGATCCGCACGGTTAATCACATCAATGCGCAAAGCAGGCGTAAATTTATCAGTGTAATGATAAATAACGTGAAAGTGAAGCTCCAGCTAGATTGTGCTTCTGACATCTCCATCATCACGGAAGACAATTGGAAACGGATTGGAAGTCCACCTACAAAACAACCGTCAGTTAAAGCTCGGACCGCTTCAGGACAGCCGCTTCCACTTCACGCGCAAATTGACTGTGACGTCATCCTCAACGGAACCGAGCGTAGATGCACATTATTTATCACAAAAGTTGACAACCTCAATCTTTTTGGGTTGGATCTTTTAGAATCGTTCAACTTATGGCAAATGCCGCTAGAAACTGTGTGTAAAAGTGTGAGCGCAACCAGCGAAGCTCAGGAGCTGCAAACAAAGTATCCATCTCTCTTCGCAAACACACTCGGTTGCTGCACCAAAGCTGAAGCAAAGCTTTATTTGAAGGAAAATGTTCAGCCAATTTATCGCACTAAAAGACCAGTTCCATTTGCCGCTCTACAGGAAATTGAGGCAGAGTTAAATCGATTAGAGAATATGGGTGTCATATCTACAGTAGAATTTTCGGAATGGGCAGCACCAATATTAGCCGTTCGAAAGAAAGCAATCAACGGCCAGCCTTCGAAAATTCGTGTGTGCGCAGATTATTCCACTGGCCTGAACAATAGCATTGAGATGAATCAACATCCGCTACCATTGCCGGAAGAAATCTTCGCCAAACTCTCAGGCAGTACTATGTTCTCACACATCGATCTCTCTGATGCTTACTTGCAGGTTCCCGTAGAAGAAACATCAAAAAAACTGCTCACGGTAAACACCCATCGTGGTCTCTACGTGTTTAACCGATTACCACCGGGCATTAAATCAGCTCCCGGCACATTCAAAAAAATAGTGGATTCGATGATAGCCGGACTGGAAGGTGTGGAAACTTATCTCGATGATGTTCTGGTGCATGGCAGAACTGTCGAAGAACATCAATCCAGATTATATAAAACGCTCAACCGCATCCAAGAGTGGGGATTCACACTAAGATTCAACAAATGCTCATTTTTCGCGTCAGAAATTCGTTATCTCGGGTTCATTGTAAACCACAAAGGAATTCGCCCAGATCCAACGAAAACAGAGGCTATTTGCAACTTAACACCTCCTCAAGATCTAACAACGTTACGATCATTTCTAGGCGCTATTAATTTTTATGGAAAATTCGTTAGCAGCATGCATCAACTAAGACGTCCGCTAGATGCACTTCTGAAGAAGGATTCAAAATGGAATTGGAATAAGGATTGCCAAGAATCATTTGATCAGTTCAAAGCCTTGCTTCGCTCAGACCTGTTGTTGGCTCACTATGACCCCAGTTTGGAGACAATAGTTGCTGCCGATGCATCCAGTCATGGAATAGGAGCGTGTCTCATGCATCGTTTTCCGGATGGTTCCATAAAGGCGGTGTGCCATGCTTCTAGAACATTGACGTCTGCAGAACAACGCTATGGACAAGAAGAAGAAGACTACGTCATAGCAGCAGTGCAATTAGAGGAAGAAATTTTTGCAAACGTGTCAGCAGTTTTCACAGCACTACCAGTGCTCAGCTTCAAAGATATTCAAGCAGCCACATCTAAGGACACGCTACTACAGGAAGTAATTCAATATGAGAGAACTGGTTGGCCGAATAACGCAAAAAAAGTGAGTCCAGAGCTCCGTCCTTTCTACGATCGTAACGAAGGATTTTCAATTGTGAAAGAGTGTCTCATGCTAGGTGATCGCATAGTGATTCCAAAACAATACCAAGCTGCAGTGCTCAAGGAACTACACAAAGGACATCCTGGTCAGGAACGAATGAAATCAATAATGAGGAGTTATGTATACTGGCCTGGAATAGATCGAGACGTCGTAAATTTTGTGTCAGCGTGCAAGGAATGCGCAGCAGTAGCGAAGGCACCATCGAAATCGCTTCTATCATCGTGGCCGCTACCCAGCAACCCTTGGCAACGCATACATCTAGACTACGCGGGTCCTTTCGAAGGTTCATATTTTCTTGTAATCATCCGCACGTCATCTATCTCAACGATATCGACACTGGATTTGCTGCATGAAACATTCGCGCGATTTGGATTACCAGAAACCATTGTATCTGACAATGGTACACAATTCTCGAGTGCTGAATTCAAGGAATTTTGCGATTCTTTCGGAATAATTCACTTGAGAACCACCCCATATCATCCTCAGTCCAACGGACAAGCGGAACGCTTCGTGGACACACTCAAGAGAGGGTTAAGGAAAATTTTGCCAGAAACTAAGTCTGTATCTAGAGCACTACAAACCTTTTTGTCTGTTTACAGATCAACGCCAAACAAATCAGCTCCAAACGGACTCTCACCTGCAGAAATTTTATTGGGGAGGAGGCATAGGACAACCCTGGACTTGCTCAAACCTTCTACACAGACGACATGCGAACAAAAAAGAAACCGCCGTATGGAAGATCAATTCAATAGGCATCACGGCGCTAAAAAGAGAGTTTTTGAGAAGAATCAGAAAGTCTACGCAAGTACTTTCAAGACAGGAAAACTATCGTGGTTAGCAGGTGTTGTGATTGAGCGAGTAGGAAACGTATTATATAATGTACTACTAGACGGAGGAAAACTCATTAGGGCTCACACTAACCAACTACGTACTCGCGGCGATTTAAGGGAAATTACTAACAATAGGGATTCATCAGATCAGGATCTTACATGGTATACGCTCGTAGAACAGTTTCAATCAAACGAGGATACTCCAACGAGACCTAGTCAACTAGCTTTTCCCTCTCAAAACAATGACCCAGTAGATACGCCAGTTCAAGAGTCTGATCAAGCACAACCAGCGGCTCCACGTCGTTCCAGCCGTAACCGTTCCGCTCCAAACCGATATGGACAACAGTCTTCATAGGGGGGAGATGTTGGAGGCTGGAGCAGTGTACCGCCAGGTATAAATGCATGCCGATCATACGTCATCAGCGAGATGACGCGAGCTGGAGACAGCGTGGTCGTTCGGCCCTTTTGACCAGCGACACTCAAGGCGAACGCACGTACCTCTCCGCAGCCACCACTACCATAAGTATAAGCTAACGTTAATTATAATAAAGTACACCCACATAGAAGCACAACACTAATAATCTGTTTGCGGTTTTCACAGTAACCCGCCGAACCTGTCCGTCGCTAGCCTTCACTACTTTTATCACTCTCCCCATCGGCCACGTGTTTCTAGGTAGGTCCACGTCAACGATCAGCACGATGTCTCCAACCTCAATCGGTCGCACCAGTGCGAACCATGTGGTTCTACGTGTCAGGGTCGGCAGATACTCCTTGATCCACTTCTTCCAGAATATGTTTGCCAACACCAGCGAAGCCTTCCAGGACATCTTTAGCGCTGCTGCGTTGTCCGGTTCTAAGTGACTCCTGTTTGCCGTACCTAACAAAAAGTGGTTGCGTAAGTGGACGGGAATTTATAATTGTCTGAACCTCTCCAAACGTTGAGAGAAGCACCAAGGTAAGCGGGGAAGCTTCATCTCCTCTAACACCTTTTTGATGGATTTTATCAGCCGTTCCCAGCATCCTCCGAAATGCGGCGCACCCGGCGGGTTGAGCTTCCAGTTAGTTAGTTGAAGTAAGCGTGTTATATCATACAAAATATTACCCATATCAGTTAACCCATGAATGTTTTTACTTCGTTCCAGGCTTGGCAAGGATATAAATATGGCCTTAAAAAGAAGCTCGCCCACAACAATCGCGAGTACCAATCAACCGGCGGAGGGCCTTGTTCGATCAAGGCATTTTCGCAGCTCGAGGAGCAGGCCATCGCGATATTGGATCTGAAAAAGGTTGTAAGGGGAACGCTGATGTTCCAGTAATGGGAATGGGTTTTTCCCAATCAGCAACCCCTGCACCATCGCCTGAACCAGTGGTGGATCGGTGGAACCATCGGTAGAACCAACGATGGAACCATCGGTGGATCCATGAACACCTGCTTCGACGCCAACACGGGGACAAACGCCCCTATCATTGCGGGAAATAAGTGCAGCTAGGCCGAAAAAACGGTCAATAGCCGAGCTGCAATTATTTGAGCAGCGAAAATATAATAGCCTTTTGGCTAAAAAAAATGAAATCATTGAAAGACAGTTGAACTTGGAAAAGGAAAAATTTGAGTGGAAGAAGAAAATAGAAAAGGAAAGGCTAGCTCTCGAAAGAGACAGGATCGAGTACTACAAAGTACTAGAAGAAAAAAAATAGAATTAGAAATAGAAATAGCTAATATGAAAATTGCCTTGAAACGGGAAGAACTAGAAATAAAAAGACAAAAACAGTAAATGTTTGTTTATTTTTTAATCGGAATCATTTCCCACATCTTCTAGTAAAGATTGGAAATGGAGGTTCCACTCTATATTATTTTCAACACATATGTTGTGTAAAGCACAACATACATTAATAATTTGTGCACATTTTTGCGGTTCATAATTTAACATTCCATCTACTCCTAACAAGCATCTAAATCTACTCTTGAGCAAACCGATTGTCCTCTCCACTATCATACGTCCAGACGAATGCTTCCTATTAAATTCAGATTCTGGAGACCCTGAATCTGGATCCCTGTAAGGCTTAATCAGCCAGTCTGCTACCGGATAACCTGCATCTCCTGATCAAAAAGACAATCAGTTAACAACATTCTTCACAACTTCTTGTTATAAATGTACCTAGCAATTTATCGTTGAATCCATTTCTGTGTCGATCCATAAAATGCTTGCTTATTGGACTAACCCTCCAAATGTGTGCGTCATGATGGGACCCAGCAAACCGGGCATCGATTGCTCGAATTCGGTTTTTATGATCGCACACCTGGAAATTTTAAAAATTTCGATAAAAGCTCATATAATATCATATATCGTTATACTTACTATCATAGCATTTATGCTGTAAATTTTTTTCGGTTCATATACTGCAATGGCCGCAGCTTAGGTTTTTTTATTTTGATGTGTGTTCCATCTACACACATCACCACATCAGGAAGGCCACTCTTTTGGAAAAAATATTCCTTAGCCTCAATTCGTTCTTCTTCGGTCATAAGTAATTTTATCCAGTCGCCCAAAAGGGATTGCATTGGTGGAAGTACATCACGTAGCACCTTCGAGAACGTTGACTGCGCCATTGCAACATGGAAATCTTTTCCTGTTCCATGCTGATATCTACCTTCACCAAAGTACCGTAAACAAGCTGCTAATTTTTGTTCCTCCGTCAAACCATAATCGGTCCGAGCGCCTATGTGGGATCCAATGTGGGGTCCAAGGTTACAATATCCATGAAAATATCTTTGGATATCATAAAGTTTTGTTGAAACCTGAAATGTAAATAAGTTACATTCTTGGTCCAAATGAAATTCTTTTCGTTACCTACATTGTCTCAGAAAGCTGTTTTGGATTCGAGTTTAACCGAAGCTTTCGCCGATACATATTTAATTTTCTGATGTCGTCAGCATCATTTATGATGGGAAAATGAATAAAATTCATGTTTCGAGCAATTTTAATCTCACAAATCCAAATTCAAAAGTAAACAAACTACAGTAAACAAACGACACGATTGATTTCAACTGTAAAAATACCGCCTACTATAACGAATACTGTTATATTGTCAAAATCGTCGGGGACGACCCTTCCCGGGAACGACCGTTCCCCGGAATAGGGCCGGCTGTCTTGCTTTTTGATCAAGCTAGTGAAGCAGGTGAATGAAGCACATGCCTATCTTCTTCTTCTTCTTATTTCGTTATGCGAGTCGGGGTATATCCTCCTACACAAAGTAGAACGTTTGTTCCCTTACTCGTAATCAGAGGCGTACCGGCTCTGTCCGAACTCCTATAAAGGGGCTCGTCCTTTAGGACCGGCTATAAAGCCATATCCGTTGTCAGGACACAAAAACCTCGTGGTCCGCTTGATTGACTCAAACAGCACGAGATGTGCGGCAGCTAGGATTTGTCTGACCTGAGCTCCAGCTCGGCGTGACCACGCGGTCGTGCCCTAAGCTAACCCTACTTTTCAGCTAACCACTTCAGGAAAGCTTGTGCACTGCTAACATCCGCTCTGATGCACTACCTAACTGGAACTCCGACGAATTACATGTGACATGCCTATCTGAAGCAGGCTTGTGCTATATGGTTGCCGCCGAAAAGTGCAGAAAGTTGCTGCCGATACGTAGTTGTCCGAGAAAGGCGTTCTCATCAAGGTACCGGATGAATAAGGCTGGGTCCTCCAGAAAAGGGAAAATTGTCGTCAGTGCTCATCGTTTTCCCTTTGTTTATAAACAATATTTGACACTTGAGTATAATCAATATGGTGGACATGAAATCCCCTATTCGATAACCGCATTCATTGACCGTGGTACGGCCGATGAGCTGTTTTGAACCCGGGTGGGTTGTGATCGTTGAAGTTCGCGATGCACGATAATTGCGTTGAACCGTTGGTGCCGTTGTAACTGGAGATGATACTATGCCTATATATATAGAGCAAATATGTTTTGAAAAATTCACCCAGTGCAATTTCATAGCATGTCTTTAATTTTTTTTTAATTTCCAGCGATGGATATTGCATCGAATGACATGTTAGGACCGGCCAAGAAGCGTCGGATTTTGGAAGAATTGGTCCTCACAGAGGAAGATATAATTGAAGGTAAACCTAAATATAACAATACTTCAGTTGCGTTTTCAAACAAAAATGGCTTCATTCACAGGTGCGACAGCACCGAAACAGCTTTTTCTAAAGCATATTTCGAGTTCCGTTACGCCTGGTATGTTTAGCAAATCTTTCGTAGTTTTATATTTTGCTTAATGTTTCGTTTCTTCCTAGGCCCCAGTCAGCTGAATCAAAAAGTGATTTTACTTCCTGCTAAACCTTCTGGTCGTTCTTCTCCCGTTGCTCCTGGTGAGTTTAGAAAATCTTTCGTAGTTTTATATTTTGGTTAATGTTTCGTTTCTTTCTAGGCCCGAGTCAGCTGAAACAAGGATTGGATATTTCTCCTGCTAAACCTTCTGGTCGTTCTTCTCCCGCTACTACTGGTGAGTTTAGAAAACCTTTCTTAGTTTTATATTTTGCTTATTGTTTCGTTTCTTCCTAGGCCCGAGTCAGCTGAAATAAGGAGTGGTTATTCGTGCAAACAGATCCGTGCAAACAGATGGAGTCTAGTCAACTAACATCAGACTACACACCACTGACCGCTGGAATCATGCGGAAGATTGTACAAGGTAAAAAGGATATTTTGGTTGTTTAATGTTTTTTAATAATTGTGAGGATATTCTTCCACAGAGGAAATGCAGCATTTTACGAATCAATGGTGGAATCCATAGGTCAGAGTGGAGGCATCGATAGCCGCCTTATTTACGCACGGCACTCCAGCTCCTGCACAAACTTTAAAGGACTATGAATTTCTTCAGATTTCTACCACTGAACAATTAGTCCAATTTAATGAGCGTCTAGAAGCAGAGCTAGCGTATAAAACGGACATAGTGAATTGACTACAAACTATGGTAAATGTTGAAGAACCGAAGCAAAGGATGACAAGGGTACTGAGAGCACTCTTAACACCCGAGTTACTCTTTGATATTTCCTGGACGAGGAGGGGCAAATCAGAGATGATCTCAATGTCCACTTTGACTAATATAGTGGAGTGATCCACAAATCTGGTTAAAGTTAATAACCGTATGGTAGGCGAGTTTTTAATTCAAAAGTTAAGATACGCATGTTATAACTTTAAAAGATTGCATGAACGCAATGAAAATACAACATCATAAAACTTCAATTTTGCATTTATGTGTGCATTTATTCGACAAGAGTACGTAGTAACTACGGATTACTTGAGATGATATGGGTGATGATCCAGCTGCCAAAGTGGGTCCTCTACATTGGTGTTATTTACATCCCACCATATCTAAGTAATGATGTAGACACCTTGCGTAATCTAGCGGGCTGCCTAGAAGAAGTTTACAACATGATGAAACCCGCCGATAGTATCATGCCACTTGGGGACTTTAATCAGAAACCGGAAAGAGACAGTGCTAGCGATAATTTTTACGACTTAGTCAACCAATACGGTCTTCATCAGATTAATCAGATAGCTAATCATACTGGTAGAATGCTCGATCTCGTGTTGGTGGACGAACATTCCGTACCACTCATAAATGTTGATCAACCTCTTGAGGCCATGCTAGCAGTAGACCCATACCATCCACCACTGATCATTTCCTACGCAATGCAGACATATGTCATGGATCAAGTTTCCAACAATGCTGCTGAGCTCAATTTCCATCACACTGACTTTAATAGTATCAACGAAATCATCCTCAATGCGGGCTGGGATGACTTGATAATCCCGTCGCCCCCGTTGTTCCAATGCCGCGCTAAAAAGACTGAAGACTAAAGCCATGAGGTCTTACTTACGTAGGAAGACATCCCAGAACCGCGACAGGGCTACTAATCTTATTCGTGAATATCGCGCGCGCAATCGTTTACTGTATAATGGATACATCTACAAGATTCAAATAGGGATGCGTAATAACCCAAAAAGTTTCTGAAGTTACATTAAGAGTAAAAGAGAAGTCCAGCTAGAAAACCAAATGAAATAAAAAGACACTTCGGCCAGTGGCGAGGCTGACATTGCAAAGATGTTTGCCACTAGATTCTGTGATATTTACGACCATCGTGTGCCAACCGAACGTGAAATTGAAAGTGCAAGTCTGTATGCCCTGTTGATTGTTGTCAATGTTCAGAATATCACTGTTAGTACGGAATCATTACATGCAGCGCTAAAAAAATTAAAAACGTCATCCAGGCCCTGATGGTATTCAATCTGTACTTTTAAAACGTTGTAGTACGAGCTTTATCCCGCTGTTAGAGCACCTTTGCCGCTTGTCACTAGAACAGTTTATTGTACCAAGGCAATGGAAAACATCGGCTCTTATACCTATATATAAGAAAGGAGACAAAAATGAAGCAACTTACTATAGCGGTGTTACGTCAGTGCCGGCAATAGCCAAGCTATTAGAGTTAGTTGTTTATAAAGCGTTGATTGGTAGTGTGAAAAACCACATAATATTCTCTTCGCTGGAGGACCCCGTATATTCCTGTGATGGCTTCTGCAAACGCTGGTCTCACCGTTCGTGTATGGGTGTTAACAACGCTATTTTTAAGGAGCTCTCCGAAGAGGGCTCCCAACTCTTATGGCAGTGTAGGGCATGCTCGGAAACTCGGCGTAATGGCCGAATGTTGGCTTTCGTACAGCTAGCTGACGCGCTAAAGTATCTCAGGACGCAGCTTATTGCAGATCTCGAACAGTCCCGTACGCGTCTGGACGCAGCCACATCATCATTAAGCGCAGCCATAAAGAATGGGGGTGCCCATGGCGCAGGGGTAGCGCGAGGAAACACCACACCACAGGTGTGGGATCGAATCTCGAGTCTGGCACCCTCCGGTATTACGAACGGCTGACCACCGATCTATAATATACCGTCTTTCGGTCACACAAACTCTCTTCGGAGAGAGGCCTTGTCCCACTAGGGGATGTCGTGCCACATAAAAAAAACAAAATAAAGAATGCCATGGAGCCAGTCTGGGGGGCAACTATCTGGCCCGCACCACTGATACATCAAACACATACATCAACTGCGTCTCCTGCCCCGGCTGCACGCACCAACTCACCTAAGCGTCGGCTTATGGATCGTTCCCCTCCATCTCCACCATCTCCGCCGTCCGTTGACGGTTCGCTGTTCGCCGGTACGGCATCTCTAGCTACCGCTTCATCTCTTGCCGCAATAATTCTACCGCCAGAAACGCCCAAATTCTGGCTGTACTTATCGCACTGCCGACCTACGGCCACGGTCCCGGAAATCCAGGCATTTGTTAAGGAACAAATGGGCATCGATGATGTTGCGGCGATTTGCCTCGTTCAAGGTCGGTCTGTTGCCCCAACATAAAGAGATGGCTTTGTTACCTTCCACGTGGCCGGTGGGTACAGTCTTTAAAGAGTTTGTCAACCGGAGGGTCACAACGAATGACGTATTGACAGCGAGCCTAGTTCCCTCAACGCAGAATCTAACCTCAGCAAACAGATCTAACTCCACCACTAAAAACGACACTGTTTGCAATGTCAATCCACAATCTTCAGTTCGGTCACCGCTGATTCTAGCCACAAACACACCAAGCTCCACCATCAGTAACGACACTATGATCACTGCAAACCCACTACCGGCACTGCAATGCCTCGTCATCATCTTCTCCAACGGCACGGTGCTCCGTGCACTCACCGGCTACTTCTCTCTCCTCGCCCTCATCACCGATGCGTTGCCTTTACCAGAACGTAAGGGGCCTGCGGACAAAGACTAACGAATTTCGGCTGGCTGTTTCGGAGTCCGAGGTCGATATGGTTGTGTTAACTGAAACTGGCTGGACGATAGCATTCCGTCGGCAATGCTATTCGACGACTCTTTCTGCATGTACCGCTGCGATAGAAACACATCTAACAGCAGACACTCTCGTGGCGGTGGAGTGCTCATTGCACGTTCCGAGTGGATCAAGTCGTTTCCTGTCAAAATCTCTACTGGCGAGCTGGAGCTGACCTGGGTGCGTATCCAGTTGGTGCATGCAGCACTCTTCATGGGCGCCGTCTACATTCCGCCCGACCGCTGCTCTCCCGATGTCATCGACCAACTACACGATAACGTCGGGCTTATTCGTGAACGCTGTAAACAGTCCGATCACCTGCTATTATTTGGGGATCTCAAAATTCCCCACATCAACTGGCGGGCTGCATCAGGGTCCTTCGTTCCGATCTCTACCATCGCCATCTCCGTAGCACTCTCGGATGGGATGTCCCATAACGACCTGTTGCAAATCTCGGGCATCAGGAACGATTATGGTTGGCAGTTGTAATATTGTAATTTCCTCTTTCCTTTTCGTTTGCTGTCCTTCTCTACGTCCTCCCCTGGTCAAACAGGCAACTGCGTGCACTGAAGGCAGATGTAAGGCGAACGCTCCGGATGTACAACCGTGTAAACAGTGAGCTCCATAAGAGGACGTTCAAGTACGCTTCAGCTGCTTATCGTGGGCTGAATCGGGCTCGCTATGGGGGGTTTATTCGGCGCCTGCAGACCCGCTTCACGTCCCACCCTCGCTCCTTTTGGCGTCACGTCAACTCCAGGCGTGGCTCTTCCTCTCAACTTCCCTCTTCCCTGTCGGACGGCAACTCAACCGCGTCGACCCACGAAGAGATGAGCTATCTCTTTGCTAATCACTTCGCTAGCAACTTCATAGATCCTGCGCGTTCCTCTGCGTCGCTCACTAGGGCGATCTCCGGGGTCCCGGCTCTTTCGGTGTTACCCCACCTCGCGCCTATTTGTGTTGACACTGTCCAGTCTGCTCTCTCCTCCCTTAAGCCCTCTTCCTCTCCAAGTCCTGACGGCATCCCTTCTTGCGTCTTTAGGAGCTGCAGCGAAGTTTTCGCTCCGATTCTGACCCGCCTCTTCAACCGCTCGCTCATCGAGCGGGTCGTGCCGTCGATATGGAAGTCGGCCTGGATTGTCCCTAGGCACAAGAAGGGCTGCCATTCGACTCCTTCAAACTACCGTGGCATATCCCTTTTGTGCTCCACCGCCAAAGTTCTTAAGTCCGTTGTGCAAACCTACCTCCTCTCTAGCTTCACCTCCTATATTTCTCCTCACCAACATGGCTTCATGCCTTGTCGCTCTACTACTTCCAACCTGATGACTTTATTAAAATGCGCCTTTGATAACAACTCGGCCGGTAGGCAGCTCGATGTCATTTACACCGACTTCAAAGCTGCCTTTGACTCGCTTCCGCATGACCTTCTGATGGCTAAGCTAGAGCGGCTTGGCATCCGTGATCCTCTCCTATCCTGCACACCTGGACGCGATAGTCACCAAGGCGAACAAATCGCTGGGATTTATAATGAGAGTTGCGACCGAGATTCGCGACCCACTTTGCCTCAAGTCGCTCTACTGTTGTTGGGTTCGCTCTGCCCTCGACTACGCCTGTGTCATATGGTCTCCCCCAGGGGTGACCTCTATGAACAGGCTTGAGGGCATTCAGCGAAGGTTTACGCGGATAGCCGTCCGGCGTTTCCTTGGCAACAACTCTTCTCCTCTTCCTCCTGATTCCTCTTGGTGTCATCTCCTGGGGTTGGAGGAGATCTCCGTGAGGCATAAGAACGCTCAGGCACTCTTTGTCGCGGGCGTTCTCATCAATCACCTGGATGCCCCTCCCCTCCTCTCCTCCATTCCTTTCTACGTCCCATCGCGCCCGCTACGCGACATACCTCCGTTGGCCCCCGTCGCCAAACCCGGTATGGAAAAAACGACCCGTTCCTCCGCGCACTGTCTGCCTTCAACGATGCCTACAGTATGTTTGATTTCAACCTCTCTCTTCCTCAATTCCGTTCTCGTCTCTTCTCCCCTGCTGCCTTATTGCCTCTCGATTAGCCTACCTGCTTCCTCTCCACCGACAAGTTCTTTGTTTATTTGTTTATTTGTTTATTTAGAGTGTAAACTCAACGGACAGACAAAGTCCCAATGAGTAATAAAATCTATCTTAAACGCGACAAAACAAAATACATACTTCTTATACAAAATTTGGGTCCGTTGTCAGGCGCATCTTAAAAGTATTAATGTTATCACAAAAATTGAAGGCGTAGTAAGCTCTATTGAAAGTGTAGCTCATAGCGGTCATTGGAGCGAACTGGCCATAGCGCGTACTATTGGCGGTTGTTCTTAAGACTTCCGAGGTGCGGAGCTGTCTAGAGGGAGCATTAAAGTTAATTAGTTCCAGAAGATTGGGGGCGTCAATCTCACCCTGAATCAGTTTGCCAATAAAAACTGCCTGTTGTACTAGTCGTCGTTTTTTTAAAGTTTGTAGTCCTAGAAGTAGGCAGCGCGAGTTATAAGAAGGTATTGAATCTGAATCTCGCCAAGGGAGCGATCGTATTGCCAACCTTGTGAACCTTTTCTGAATCATTTCAACTCTATCGTGCCAATAGTTAAAGTGCGGGAACCAAATTACACTATTGAATTCTAGACTAGAGCGAACTAAGCTAACATATAACGTTTTGAGACACATTGGGTCATCGAACTCTTTGGCGTTCCTAATGACAAATCCCAGCATCTTGTTTGCCGTATCAATCATATTGTTATAGTGGTCATGGAAGGTTAGCTTACTATCTAGAATAACGCCTAAATCACGAATCGAGTCGCATCTACGTAGCACTTGGTTTTTTAATTGGTAACTGTATAAAAGAGGCTTTTTTATCCTATAAAACGACACAATACAGCACTTCTCGACACATAGATTAAGTAGATTCCAGTCGCACCAGAGACATAGATTACTGAGGGAACCCTGTAGCTGTAAGCAATCTCTCAGATCAGAGACTTCACAATAAAGTTTCAGGTCATCTGCATAAAGAAGTACGGACACATTTTGAAGGACCTTACAATCATTGACGAATAGAGCGAATAACAGAGGACCTAAGTTACTACCTTGTGGTACTCCAGAGAAACTGTTAAAGGGTTGCGACAGAGCCTCTTTAAGTTTAACCCGATAAGAACGATCACATAGGTAGGATCGAAGCCACAAAATAAAATCTGAACTAATACCTAGTCGTTGCAGCTTCGCTAATAGTAACTCGTGGTTTAAACAGTCAAACGCCGCTTTAAAGTCCGTATACACCGCGTCTACTTGGCGTCCGGACTCCATCGATCGCATGGCTTTAGTAACAAATTCCGCAAGGTTTGTAGTGACGGATCGCATAGGTATGAACCCGTGTTGAGACGTTGAGACGTAATTCGAGCAACTATGGAGCAGAGCATTGCGAACAAGCACCTCAAGAACCTTCGCTAATGCACACAATGACGTTATTCCACGATAGTTTTCTATACGGTGTTTGTCTCCTTTTTTATGAATGGGTTTCATCCATGATGATTTCCATGTAGTAGGAAACAATTGTTGTTGAGCCGACAGTTTGAAGATTAGGCACAGTGGCTCACATAGCGCATCGATACACTTTATGATGACTACTGGTGGAATACCATCCGGACCAGGCGTGAATGAAGACTTCAACGCTAACACCGAGGCTCGAACCGTCTCTGAGGATATGTCGATGTTGGTCAACGAGAAGTCGACTATGTCAGCCGGTACATTGGATAAAGATTGCTGCAGATGCGGAGTACACGTGTTAGTCGACGAAAACGATTCCCTGAATTTCTCAGCAAAGAGATTGCAAGCATCAGTGATATTATTAGCATAACTATCCCCCTTTGTTAATTAATATTAAGGTTTAGACGTTATAAAGCCCTCGGGACAAATAACAGTAAGGTGAAATAAATACAAATACAAATATTGGCACAGCACGGATTCATGCCCCAGCGCTCAATTTCGACAAATTTAGTCGAGTTGGTCTCGGAATGTTTGAGCTGCATGGACAGAGGCAGACAGGTTGACACTATATACACGGATTTAAAGGCAGCCTTCGACAGTGTATCGTTTGATATACTACTCGCAAAACTTGATAGGATTGGTCTACATGAATGTTTGATTTCGTGGTTTCGTTCGTTTTTAGTACATCGAGTCTACTTTGTGAAATATGGGAACGCGTGTTCAGACAAATTCCTCAGTACCTCTGATGTCCCGCAATTCAGCAACCTAGGGCCCCTCTTGTTTTTACTATGTGTGAATTATGTAGCCTCAGTACTACCCTGTGATAGCTTTTTAATGTATGCTGGCGACTTGAAAATTTTCCTCCCAGTGAGTAGTGATAAAGACTGTGATATTTTATAACATAGGGTTAACTTGTTTGTCGAATGGTGCAATCGTAACTTTCTGGTCATCTGTGTTGAGAAATGTGCGATAGTCTCTTTTTTCCGTGCAAGACTCCCGCGTCAGTATTCATACTACATAAACGGCATAGGAATACAACGTACTGACCGGGTTTGTGACTTAGGAGTTCTTTTAGACGATAAGTTGACTTTTAGATATCACTATGACGATATGATTAGAAGGGCCAATAGGACCCTATATGTTTAAAAACGTTATTTGTCAGTCTAGTTCGATCCATGTTAGAATTTGGGTCGGTTGTGTGGTGCCCCTCCACGGACCGGTGGATCAAACGGATCGAGAAAGTCCAAAGAGATATGACTAGGCATGCAATTAGACTTTTAAGGTGGCCTCATGGATCCGAGATCCCGTATCGAACGATACTGTTTACTTAATTATGATTGGTTAGTTTGGTTAATATGATCCTACACGTGCCTATCATGATTGAACATGTTCGATTGCCTAACTTGGGGTTCATTATTTTACCTGAAAGTGTGGGAATCCATACATTGCATTTGATATGTTTATAAACGTTCTTTTGCCCTTGAACTTAATATGTTGTTTATTGGCGCATTGCATGTGCACCCGAAATCGCGAAAATTATCTCGCGGTGTCATATTGAGACGAGTCATATGCTACCTAAGGGCGTATGCACTTGAAAGCGTGGGAACACGCATTCCTAACTACGCATGCATTGCTTCTTTAACATTTGGTTTATTGCGCACAGTTATTTTGGTTTTTTCGTAGTTGAATTTGTTAGCGGTAAACAATATCAGGTTACATTATGCGTACAGTAGATATCCGACATACGTGGTAATCGACATACGCCGATTCGGAGATACGCGGTTTTCAAAATTTGACAGTAGATTGGGTTTATTACATCGATTTAAATTCCTGAGATGTACAACCACAGGAATAAATATGTAAATTACACATTTGCAAAACTTACGCTTTTTATTTCGTTTGTTGCAATTTATGTTGTTTGAATACGCTTGCAATGCAGTCATATTAATGGACAAAGAAAAATTTGAATATTCTATGATACATGTACACAAGAGCTCGATCTCTTAGCTCCTAGTATAAACTATGTGTCAAGCAGTATTCGAGATACGCGGAAATTCGAGATACGCGGATTTCTCTGGTCCCCATTATCCGCGTAAGTCGGATACTGACTGTACATGCCTGTTTGGCTTTGATTGTGATTACGTTGGCCCTTTGCGTTTTATCTTGCCTTTCATTTGTTTTGCATTCCATATTGCATTCTACATTGTATTTTTAAGATTAAGCTCTGCAATGGAGCTTGAAATGTTAATTGTTTTAAGCTTATGTTAATCTGTACTTTTGGTGATTGCGCCTGCGTATATGCTTGGTACAACACAGTTGGAGCAAAAAATTAACGTTTGAGCGAGGCGGTTCAACTTTAGAAACTGCATCCAAAAAAATCAGTGGATGCAGAATACATAGTCGAACTCAAAAAGCGCTCGCACAATTAGGCCAATTTAAGTGCTGTTTGGGAGACGGGTCATTCGAAGTAGCAGAAACCATCGCGAGAAGATGGGAAGCAGCGGACGAGCAGAACGAAGCCTTTAAGAAAGGAGAAACCAGGAGAAATGGCGGCGATTAGAAGTGCGACAATAAGAAGCGTCAGTCCGAAAGCACACTACCACCGTGGAAGAAGTGCACCCGTAAAACAAAGTTGTGAGAATAAGTATGAGAATAAGTGCCACAGATGCGGACGATTTCACAACCCACAAACATGCCCTGCGCGTATGTGACTGTGTTTTAACTGCAAAAAGTATGGACATGTGCTGCACAAGCAAAAATGTACATGGGTGGCGATCGGATCAGCAGGACGGATCACTAACACACATATCACAAACAGGGTGGCCACTCAACCGGGAAAACCGGGAAAACCGGGAATCAGCCTTGAATTTGATTTTACCGGGAAAAAACCGGGAAAACCGGGAATTTCGCCGAAAAAACCGACCGCCGTTTTTGAGATTTACATATTTTATTATCGTAGCGTACTTATATTTTCATATAAAACTGTCACTACATTTCAATTGTTAAGGGCCACATTTTCTGTCCACTGTTTGAAGGTTCAATGTATTCGTATTCCGTTCTCGTTTCTTCCAGTAGTGCCGGCGTAGAGGCAAAGCGAGAAAGCATGATGATTTTGTCGCCAGGGAAGCAATTTGCCATACTCTTCTTCGGACGAGAGAGAACGCCTCATGCGAATGACAAACGCAAGGGTTTAACTTTGGTAACATGGTGACAGGGTTTTCCAGTTGAAATTGCAAAAGCATTGATCATCTGTTTAAACACTTGATATGAAATGGCAAAGCAACCAACAGTATTTGTATATGCTTCAGATAGTAGCCAAAACAATTACTTTAAATCTAGTAAATCTACTAGATAAAAAGCTAATCGCCTCGGGCCCGTGGGCCCCCCTCATACCACACCCCTAGTTTCATTGCGTAGCCGAATTTTCATAACCTCATGCAAGTAATGCATGAGGGAGTTCATGTTGTACATCATTTTCAGTATAACCATAATCTTTAATTTAACGAGACATTCAATTCAAACGGTTCACACAACGGCATTTGTTTCACCCATTGCATACCTTTTAGGTACATTCGCTCACAAATGGTGTAGCCACGACAGCGATTTCGGCAGGGGGGGCTTCATTTGGGATTTTACCAAAAATTGTGCTAAAACGCTTGGTACGCAACAGCAAAGCAAAACGAGTTGCGCCAGATCCTGCAGTAGCAGGCAGTGGATTCCCAACTGACTGCGACATGCAACATTGCCCCGTTTCCACAGATTCCTACCCCTGCGAGTCCAGAACTGTCAGCTTTCTCTTGCACTCCTTGTCTTCCTACTCGTTCTAATGATGAACCGGCGTGCTAGGGGAGAAGTCACATCTGCCCTTTCACATCTTCCCTTTCAGGCTGACACATTACAATAGCGGAACCGATCGTGTAGCATTCCCACACTGCACAGCGACACGCAAATGTGTTCGTGCACTTTATGTCGGTCAATAATGTACAGAATAAAAAGTACGTTTGTATGAATGCCATCACGCACCAACTGCCAATAGCGACGCGGTGAAGTTTTCAGTCTTCGAAACATCCAGCGCCAGAACAGTCGTGTTGAAAAGTGTAAAGTGTTTTTCCAAAGTTCATGGTGCCCAATTGGAATCTTATAGAAGAAAAAGTGCATCCATCAACAAGTCCGCGACGGCGTCAGCTCATGAACGATCTGGTCCGTAAAACGGATGAGAAGTTTGATCATTTAGAAACATCGTGGAATCGGTAAGTAAACAGTGTGATAGAGCAACATCATGACCGTTAAAAGAGCGATTCGTTAATTCCTTTCCTTTGTTTTTTTCGTTCCTCAGAAATAACACCGGAGGAAGAAGCCGCCCTTAGTGTTCCGGGAGAGCAGAGTGTAGAAGTAGAGTCCAAATTTAATGAAGAATATAAATTTCCGCGTCGACGGATTGCGCAGAACACAACACTGTTTTCTCATTTGATATCCGAAACGCATTATATAAATGTGTGCATGCCAATCTGGTGAAATAACACGCACACCATCATAACCCCCTGTTTGGCACTAACACCACCACAAAATAACCGGTTTAATGTTGCTCCCCCACCCCTTTTTTGGTGCAACACTTTGTCTTGTTATCCGCCCCGAAAATTAACTAACAACATGGTAACAATATGATAACAAGACAAAATCTGCCAGTTGGGTTTCTACTCCTTCCTAAACATTTTGTTGACGGGCGTTTTTTCCCCAAAACTAGCTGCTGTCACCGGGGCCAGCCGCTCCGGTAACGAACGACCGATCGAAACGGATACGGCGAAACGAACCAAAAACCCGTATGCTCGACTATGCAATGGTATGCGTGCAACGTACATGTCCGTCTTTCCGTCCTCAACGTTGAGTCAAAAACAGACGAAGATCTTCGTCTCCCGTCAACAAGGTGTTAACAGGATCGCGATGTCCGAGTACCAATTATCAAGGAGTAAGAGTAGGACTGCATTCTGTTTTTACGTTTGCTATGAGCACTGAAGAAGTGCTCTCGTTCTACAGCACTGCTGCGAGAGAGCACAACATGCGATCTCTCAACGTCACATAGCGCTCTCCTGGGAGAGCTGCTGAAGGAGACCAGCACGTTCAAGTCCACCATCTGTTCAAGTGTGCCAGAACGGGATCGCCAACGCCCAGTCATAATCTGGGAGCGAAATATGCGGGTGTTGTTAGCACACTCTTTCATTACTGATCCTATCGTTTATCTCTGTCCGATTCATATTTTGCGACATCCGGGAAGGTGAATGCAAGAAAACTGTTTAATAAAAATTGTTCCAAACGTTCAAACGTTCTACATCATCCTTTCGTTTCCATTACTTGTTATTGTGTTTATTGAAGTGTTTTTTTTATTCTTGAGTTTGCTATCAGGTAAGCTTTCTGCCGTACGGTTTGATGTAAATTATTAGCTACTATTAACAATATTCTCCATAGATCGCTAGCCATGCCAACCACATATTGTCCCAGCTACGAAAATTCGTTTCCGTGGTGCTCCTCCGATCCGAAGGACATTTATGCAGCGATTTGCAAATGGTGCAGTAAAAAAAAAAAAAATCAACTCTATGGGCAGAGTGGCTTTGATTAGTCATGAGAAAAGCAAAGGACATCAACAACGTGCGTTGGTTCAAAAAACTAACCTTCCAATCAACCATTTTTTAGCAAGTAAGGAAATTAAATTGTTTTTGACACGCTGAGCAAAGCGGTGATTTTGCACTCGGCCGAACGGAATGTTAAGTGTTGGACTCTGGAGCCCGGCGTTTTCAATTTCTTTATCCTGCATAATAATTTCATTTTATTTGTATTTTTTTTAGATCAAAACCGTGTTCATCCATCTTCATCTTCATCACTACCTTCAACTTCCACTGAAGTGGCTGCCCAAAGCACATCTTCAGCTTCTTCCACCGTCACCAAAAATCAAGACCTCACGACTCCCTTGAACAAATACATGTTGAACGATCAAGTTACAAAAGCCGAAATTATGTGGGCGCTGGAAACTGTTGTCACTCCTATCGCAGTGCTGCAGCTAACTCGAATCTTTTTAGGAAGATGTTTCCCGATAGCCAAATCGCTGCCAAGCTTGATATGGGACGCACAAAACTTTCCTATCTCATAGCGTACGGTTTGGCACCTTATTTTAAAAATGAAATATTCAAGCAACTCGATACATGTTCGGAGCTTGTGATTGGTTTCGATGAAACACTAAACAAAGTGTCGCAGCGCCAACAGATGGATGTCAGTATAAGATTTTGGAACTACAACGTCGACCGGGTAGAAAGTCGATACCTCGGATCGGCGTTTTTGAATTCCTCGCGCGCGTGTGATCTACTAAACGGATTGAAGCAATGTACGAAAGGAAGACCCTCTCTTCTTAATAATGTGTGTCAACTCAGCATGGACGGACCAAACGTCAATTGGCGTTTAATGAAGGACCTGAATGAGGAAATACGGAATCTACGTGGTGTGCCATCCTTTGATCTACTAAACATCGGTAGCTGTGGGTTGCATGCTGTGCACAATGCTTTCAAAGATGGTATGAAGCACACTGAGTGGAGCATTGACGAATTTTTGGCATCGCTTTATCACATGTTGAAAGATTTTCCTTTGCGTCGTGCGGACTACAAAGAAACCACTGGATCTGATATATTCCCGCTGAAGTTTTGTCCTGTTCGATGGATTGAGAATTTGATTGTTGCTGAGCGTGCTACAAAAATGGTTCCTCATTTGAAGGTGTATGTGGATGCAGTTAAAAACCAGCGTGACAAAAAGCTCAAAGAAGGCCATCATTTGTTTAAAAGGAGTTTTGCAGCAGTAGCTCAATCAAAGCCCTTCGCTGTAGTAGAAAAGGCCGTTTCTGATCCAATGTTGAGCCCAAAACTTGCGTTTTTCGTTTCATCTGCTGCATTGGTGGAACCTTTTTTGCGAGAGTTCCAGAGTGATGCTCCCATGGCACCATTCTTGTTCGAGGAATTAACTTCGCTAATTCGTTCAATTATGGGAAAAGTTCTAAAACCTGAATTCATGAATATAAAAGCAAAAGAGATTACCGATATAGAGTTAACAGACAACACCACTCTATTGGCATCGCAAGTAGACATCGGTTTTGGAGCCAAAGCGGCAATTAAAGCAACCATGGCGTGCGATAAAATTTCGGAAAAGCTGATCTTGCAATTCAAGAGCGATTGCAAAGCGTACTATATTGCATTTTTAAAGAAAATTTGTGACCGGTCTCCACTAGTACACAGGTTTACTCGATTTATTTCGTGTATAAATCCTGAGACCATAACGCATTCGCGTGATGTCGCACTGAAACGATTGGAGTTCTGCCTGGATGACATGGTTCAAAAAGAGCAAATACCGGGTTCTGTCGCTGACAAAGTTCGTGAGGAATTCTCAAAGGCATTGCAAATTTCTGGCCTACAATCATCGTTAGCTGGCTATAAACGACATGATTGTAGGTTAGACACATTTTGGATGAGTGCTCTTAAGGAATCAGGGAAAGATTTCTCAAACTTCAGAATTTTTTTGAAAAAAATCCTGATTCTTTCACATGGCAATGCAACATTGGAGCGAGGATTTTCTGTAAATAAAGCGTGCCTGGATGTCAACTTAATCGAAGAAAGTTTAGTAGCACAGCGAATGGTGTACGACGCCGTTTTGAACGCTGGTGGTGTTCTTGCTGTCGACATCAATAAATCTATCATCCAGTACGCTCGAAACGCCCACGGACGCTACCTCGAGAGCTTGCAGCAGAAAAAAAATGAAAAGGATCAAAAAGACAAAGAAGGTGCTATGAAAAGGGCAAAGAACCAAGCAAAGAAGGAACTGGAATCGAAAAAAGCGAAAATACTCGCAACCTGTCAAAAAGAAGTGGCATTAATAGACGAGGCAATGGAAAATTTGGATAAATAAGTTATTTTAGTAGCGCTTCTTTGTTACCTGACTTTGTTAATCGTATTGCTAAAAATGAAATGGTTTTTGTTATTTTTTTTCTCCCTTGATTAAAATACTGAATTAGAATTTATCAGTGATCTCAATCTTTGTCGATAATAAAAGACATACAAAAAACCTGTTATCCTGTTGAGTTTATAAGGTTGCTTACAGTAAATTTACGATAAACAAGAACTTACGGTTCTTGTCCCGCGTAAATGTGTTGCTTGTTCCGGGACGATCGCGCGCGGTGCAATCTCTTGCTGCACTTGCTATGAATGTGTCACTATGGATGTAACTTTCGGATGTGATCTGATCGATTTCTATGCTTGCAACAAATTTGTCGCTTTGCATGGAATTTCAGTCGCGGTGTGATCATTACTATTCTCACGTAAATAATTACGTATGTTTCATTCTATTTGTCAGCAATGGTTTGATATGGATAAAGTTATTTGTTTTACGTTTAACGTTTTGGTATGGGATCTTATTGCATGGCGGCATTCGCTAGACGAGTGTGCTGGTCAGTTTTAAATCTTGGTGAAATGTAGGTCATTTAAGTTGTTGGTGTGTTTGCTTGAAATTTTGATAACGTGAATCATTTGTATCGACGTGTTTATTAAAGTATATTTTGATAGAAATATTAGAAGATGTACAAAAGATATGCTACATCTACCTTCTTTTGTTGAACAATGTTATGATTGAGCAAATTCTATGAGCGAAAGAAAAACATTACACTGTTTTCAGGGCCAATTCGTCGGCATCAAGCTGCTCTTTGTTGGTAGTAGGCAGTGAATTGCACGCGCAAGGTTTTTGTTTGGCATCGTTTGGAACCAGTTTGGGCTTATTAAGTTTAACTTTGCCATTATCGGTAGCAACATTGGCGCGACGAGAAAATGTCGCGTTGTTGTCGCGCCAATGTTGTTACCGATAATGGCAAAGTTAAACTTAACAAACCCAAAGTGCTTTCTAACGAAATCAAACAAAAACCGTGTGCGTGCAATTGACTGCCTACTACCAACAAAGAGCAGCTTGATGCCGACGAATTGGCCCTGAAAACAGTGTATTCATTTCTAATTTTGAGCCGTATTAAAAAAATTGTTTTGAAAATTTTGAAGTTATTTCCTTAAAGCATTCTTCAGTACATAACTTACATGCAGTTTTGAACTACCTTAGAAATCATAGAGACATATAACAGATAAGTTTATCTACTATGAGCAATCGAAATGTAGTGATCCTGCATAAACTAGAAAAAAACCGGGAAAAGCTGGGAAAAAACCGGGAAAAACCGGGAAAAAACCGGGAATTTGAAATCATAATCTGAGTGGACACCCTGCACAAATCAATGCGATCAGGAGTCCAGAAGTGCATTACATGATGTTGTGCTGGGTTGTTGGGTATAAAAAATGCTTTTCACATATTCGCTGCGTAATGTTATGTATGTTATACTGCGTAATCATTTTACTGGCTCTCTCTCTCTCTGAGAATATAGTGTCTTAGAAATGTAAGTAACATGTAAGCATAGTGTAAGTAGCGTTTGGTTCACAAAGTTTGTGTTTAGCTAGTTTGATTAGAGAAGGTATGGTTTATGAAATAAAAAGTCTATCAACATGTGTACTACATAGAACTTGTTTAATTTCAGCCATGTTCGCTGAAAGGACGTCTGCGTCAGCCGTCGTTGCTAGGAAACGACGAGCTGTTAAGAACGACGACCGGGAGAAAATTGTTCGCGCGTATGAGAACAAAAGTTCTCGGCCATGATGGATATGTTTGCATCCACAGTCTCCAGCATTTTATCCAAGTACCGGAAAACTGGCAAAGTGGAAGCAGCTAAGCGCGGTGGGTCTAAGGAAAAGAAGATATCAGCAACACTGTTCCTACAAATCCAGTCTTGGATGGATGAACATTGGTGCATTACGATCAAGACTATTTGTGAAAAGTTGCAAATAGTGTATCGGATAACAGTTAGTCAAAGAACAGTAGCAAGAGAAATATGCGGAATGAACTACACATTGAAGCGTTTAAAATTGGTTCCCGAACGCAGAGTTAACGAAGAAGCATTGCAGATACGTAAAGCCTATGCAATTGAATTTCTTGATCATCTTCACGCATTTTCTAGAGAAAAGATTATTTTTATTGATGAAGTCGGGTTTAATGCAAGAATGAGACCTACTAGAGGCCGAACAGCAGCCGTGAAAGTTGTTAAAAAATTACGTTCGAGAAATATTTCTGTGCGCGATGAACAGAAAAGGTATTTTGCATTACGCACTGCATACCCCACCAACATTTCGCTATGGAAAATGACCGCTGCTTTTCTGTGAAGTGTTCGGCTACTTTTCCTATTAAAGCAGCTCCGTTCATTTCTGATGCAGCACCGGAGTTCATGAAATAATTGAAGCGTATGAAATAATTAATGAAATAATTCAACAAATTTAAGCTTTGTTTTGAACCTTTGCAAAACAATGTGAAAAAATTCAAAAAACATTTCACAACTCTTGTTCCGTTTGTTTCTCTTTCTTCTGTTCTGTTCTGCCTTTCTCGTTCTGCTGCCTCGCTCCCCTCTGCGGTCCTCTTGTAACCTCCTGATGTGTTCTGCTCGCCTGGTAGCAGGTGTTCCGCCGTTCCTTCGGCTTTGGGAGTTGATATGTTGCCTGAGAGTGAATGATGTATATATTTGTCTTTGTTATTAAAGTTTTTACTTACCATTTGATTCTGCCAGTCCGAAGCGTGTGAGGTGTTAATCTCGAATTGTTCCAGTAGTCCACCGAGATTCTTGTACACCCTCGGGTTTAACTAGGGTTTTCTTTAATCGCTTTGGTGTTTGCACGCACGCGTCGCTTGATACACACATGTGTATAACGCACGCGCGTTGACCTTGTAAATAGAACCGCTAACAAGAACCAGCTGATTCTTGTTTTGCCACACTGGTGTGGCGACAACCGATCGCACCGTATGATTATCTTTGTTATATTTTCGCGCAGCATTAAATATACATATGCGCATGGAATTTCTTTGTGTTATCATTACAGTTGTTCGTCACATTTTTAACATGTAATAAAAGGTACTAAAATATGACCGCAAAATGTTTGATTTAAATTTAAATACAAACTGGCGCTAGGCGCAGTGTACTGCCTTCGTCATTAACAGTGACCAAGCGACTAAGTTGCATGTTTTTTGTGTAACATGTGCTTTATACGTTAAGAACATGCAAAACGAAAGAACGGAGCAAAGAACAATACGAATGATCAAAGATGTACTTTTTCCTCCACGAACTTTGGTTCATACCTAGCTTGCAATATGTTACAGATAAGAAATTACTTTTACAAAGATAGGCCATGCCAAAATCTGGTAAAAACTAATTGCACAGCTTACCCACATCCGCTACATCCAACTGCAAGTTGCAATGATTTTTTTTCAGATTTCGATGTCGCATCGCATTTTTCATTGCTTAGCATTTGATTGTTTCATGAGATTACGTCTTTTGGAAACTAGTAAAGATCTACACACAGATCTATACACCGATTGGAGACAGCATTCGGAAGTAACGGATAAAAATCTAGCTCTTATCAAAAGCGAGTTTTGTGTGCAAAATGCGCTCCAACATCTTCTTCCGCCGGAAACATATTCGTTTCTCAGCATAAGGTGAAATCATATATTGACAGTTTAAAAGAGAGCAGGTTAATGGCACTCCTTAGTCAAAATGCATTCGTTTTTTTAATGCTGGTAACCCTAATATAAATACATAAACTCGTGTAGCAACTGCTCAGCTGGATAGAAAATTAACCACTACCGGACAAAGATTACCGTTACTTTGTAATTAACCTTTGAACTGAGAAACACGGCCTTAACGTTTGCATTTAAAAATAGACAAATTTCGTCGACGATAAGAAAAAAGTCAACCCAGCATATTGAATAAAGTAAATTTTATTGTAAGATTAAGATTTTAGTACTTTCAAAATAACTTCCGACGGCCAGTTGGCCTTGGCCGAAACTTTGGCGTAGCCAACCAAACCAACCATGTAGGAATGTTTTCAGTTGTTGTAAATGTTTTTTTTTTTTTCGATTGGTTGTAGTTGATAGGGATATTTCAATTATATTTGACCCATTCAACTCCTCCGATCCTCTTTACGCATGATTTACTGTGGCTATGTATGTCCAAACCACTGAATGGTCTTTATCGTGTTTTCTGATAAAGTGGATTTATTCCGGAAGACACTGCACACTATACACTTCTCCATACGCCGGAAGTCTTGACAGGAAGAACAGCGACTTTGGGCAAATCCTTCTCGCTGATTTTCACTTTTAAAATTTATTATATTAAAAAAACATAAAATTTTGGCTTTAAAACTACTGTAACAAGCTTCAAAAGTAATATAAAATACTAGGCTTTTTAACCACTTGTCGCCATCTGGTTTTAAACAATCGTTGGTCACGTGGTCCGCTAATAAGCTGGATGTTTAACACACAATCAAACGTAGATGGTTGTTGTCAAACTTGTTTTAAATTTAAACGAAATGCTACTCTTTAATTTGCTTTTAACAGAAAGTTTCTAACGTGTTCCGTTTTTTCATGAAAAGTCGTTAAAATTTGTCTCATTTTTTAAATGTCAACGTTATTCCCGAAATGCAAACGTTCGTTACTAATCAAGATTTAATCGGTATAAGGACAGTCTATGTCGATTATTTAAAAAATAAAACGCCCCACTGTTGGACATCTTTCACGCCCGAAGATAAAACTCAAAAAAGAATTCTATATTTCAAATATCAAATGGCGAACATTAATCTCTAACGTCAAACACCTCGCAATAATTGCCATTCGAGATCATTGATTCAAAAGATCAATGTATTGCTGAGATATATTTTTGATGTTTTGAATATAATGAACACACTTTGTGAATAGCCGAACATATGTTAGTTTGATATGCATTCGTTTACCTTTGATATGCATTCACAGGTGTAAAACGTACAGCGGTAGCAATGGTAGCAACTGCGGGAGAAGAGTAAAAATTGAATACGGGAGAGAAAAAATATCGCATCCACCCTTCTTAGAACATAACTTGAGCCAGCAACTGGCAAACTTGTAATTTGTTTTCCTAACGCAGGAATTGCTGATATGCATGTGCATGTGCATGCGCAAACAGATCGTTCCGAGCTAACTGATAAATATCATCAATAAATTGAATTATATTTGTCTATTTTCTCGTTGTCATTATAGGTATGTAACACTTACACGATTTTGTAATAACGCAAATGAAAACATACCCACATATAGAAATTCTGTCGAAGGATTCTTTATTCTATCGAGTGTTGCTTTGAAGAGACCGCACGAGAATGCTTCGAATGCTTTTGAATTCATACATCTTTGATCATCTAAAACACAATCATTTCTGAGGCGATTGAGATGATATAAATATTATGGCATAGGTATTTAGTGGGACTATCTTTTTTCTGAGTGATGCACTTGGCTAGGAATAACCATTAAGGGGCTTTTTTTGTTTTATTTCTTCTCTTTATTGTGCATCGATAATAGATTTGAAAGCGTCAATGTTGTTTACATTGGAAAATGTTCTACCGTTGTTGGCAGCGCCGGTGCCATCCAAAGGTAATAAATAAACTTTCCGTTCAAACTGTAACGGTTTATGCTTTCCATCCGTCGCTTTATTTCATTCTTCATGCAAAGTTTCACTCAAGAGCGGGTTGAAAAATTTCGGCGCTGCAGCGCGAATGCGACGGAGCACAAGTCAGTCGCTGCGTCTCGCTCCGATCCACGGGGATAGGCCTAAGTTCATTCAAAATTGGTAGTAGGGTAAGCGCTCAGTGAACAGATTCTTATTTCTTCAATTTGTAGTTGTAGTTCAATTTGTATTCACCGTTTCTGAACCCAATTGAAAATATGTTCAGTAAATAGAAAAAAAACCGGTAGGAAGAGCTTATGTTCAAGATGAAAACAGTCTTGTACAAGCCGTACAATTTGCTGCTAGGTCAATTACCGAAGAAGATTGTGAGGGTTATATGAACAATATGTTAAGAAATGTGCAAATGTGCATTAGGGAAGAACAGATAATGGATTGAACTAACAATGTTATTTTGAGTAAAGTTGTTTTAAATACAAACATCTAATTAGCGAGTAATGAATGATTTATCTATTTTATTGAATCACAAAACAAGAACAGAATCTTTTAGTCTCCATCGACCATCAACAATAACATCAACGTGTTCAATTAATGTACACGAAACCTCTACAATTTATGCAAAATTCATTTCGAAGTTCGGGGAATTCTAACTTCGTGCGCTCCTGGTTTGGTAGTCAGAATCAGCAAAACATTCTCTTGAAGGTAATACCTCCAATAAAAACGTTGCATTTATATGCAGAGACGAAAGACCCCATTTAAACCCTTCTTTAATTGATGAATAAAAACCAAAACAACAGCGCGCGCGTGATAGTCTCACGAGAAAACGAAACCAATTTACACCGATCTCAAAAACGATACGAGTATGCATGCAAGTAATAAACAGAATTATCATCCTTCTGTTATGTTATGAAATTCTATACCCGATGGCCTGCAAATCATATGATAGAACGAGATCTATTTGTGCCGAATTGTCATTACGTTGACCGATGCTTGCAAGTCGTTGTTGACATTGACATGTATTTGAGCAAAAACGATAAATGGGTGTTCGCGAGCGCCAAACGATGCCGTTTCCTGTAATACAGTTATGACTACAACGGGGAACGGGTACGGGAAAAAGGTAAAAGTTTTCATGTATTCAGTCTCATTAAAAATATTTTGCAGAGTTGTTATTACAGAGCCCACATCTTCCAATGTCAATGAACTTATTAAATATGATCAAAGTTCAAATTCGGAAGCCGAGAATGAAAGGAACGAGAACGCAAAATTCACTGATCAAAGGGATGCAATTTATGATAAATCGTCATGATGAATTTAAAAATTCTTTTTTTTTTCCTCTACAGAAACGATGTGAGAAGTGTATCAACCCTCAAACTATTTCTTTTTGTTATTGATGTACTTCCTGGTTTTTAAAGTAGCGGCGTATGTTTATGGCCAATATTGATGACAATTCATGGTATACCCGAAGTTCATCCAATGGGTCTTGCCGCTTACTGCGGTACTTCAAAACCTTACGCCAATTCCTTTTAAATTGGGGGATGAGCTGAATATGCTATCGGAAAAAGGTTTTAGATCAAGGGACGTGCTGCTAGGAGTTTCCTTATTTTACATAGCAGCGGACGCTCCTGCGAGGGCTTTTAAAGGGAACTATTATTTGGTCGATCTTATGTCAACATATCTTCATAGTTTCACCTTTTTATTCATAGTTGGGCACAATGCCATCCATGGATGACTTAAATGTACGTCGGTTGGGCAGCATCTCCCGGCTTCACGAACGGTGACGTATTCACAAGTGACGGGTGTTCTTAGAACACATCAACTATTACGCTTGCAAGGCTATGGCCAACACCACTAATATCCGTCTCCGTTATTAAATTTAAGAAAGTTTAATATTATTCAAGATATTATTGTAGGAGATAGGCTCCATTTAGTTGATTTAGGTCTAGTACGTAGAATGATTAGGAGTTGTATTTTGGAGAGTGGGGTGCTCTAATCAAATGGACTACTGATGAATCCGCTGGTATAATGAAGCACATGGAAAAAAATAATACTGCCATCGGAAATTCATCGCCCCTTAGGAGGTTTCAAAGACATCAGCTACATCAGAATATAGAACTTTTCTGCATTATGCTACCATTACGGTGTTTAAAAATGTGCTTAATCAAAGAGCATATAACCATGTTATATTACTATCTACTAGCCTAACAATTTTATCGACAGAGTTTCATAGAAAATACTGGGACCATGCCGGTAAAATGCTAGAACAATTTGTCAGTGACTACGCAGAGATCTATGAATCCGCGTATATTAGTTGTAATATTCATGATTTACTATACTTATACGATGATGTTAAAAAATTTGGATCACTTGATGACATCTCTGCATACCTCTTAGAAAATGCATTACAACATATCAAGGGTATGATTAGAAATGGCAATCATGTGCTCAAAAAACTATGGAACAGAATTTCGGAATATGATCGTTTTCAAGCAATGATTGGAATACCAATGCCGCTAAATTACATTTTTTTAAGTGTACGGTGGTAAAGTATACTATTATTGCAGAAATTTGGTTTAAAAAAAAGGACTGCACGGCGGATGGTTTTTATCTGACAAAGCGAAACATAGGCGATCTCTCCGACGAACCACTTTTGTTCACGGCTTCAAACATGCTTGCTTGTATGTTTGAAATATTAAATAGTTTTGTTTGAAATATTAAGTAGATGACATCACTCATGCGACTCATCAAGATGGTTAAATGCGAATTGGTCTTACATTCCCTTTCTAGCGCAACTATCTTTACAAGAAGGATTCTTCAAACCAACATATTGATATACCATAATAACTACATTTACTCAATAATTTAATTTTCTGAATTATTTTCGTCACAAAAGTTGTAACTTTTATATGTTACAAAAGTTGTAACTTTCAAAGACTAATTGAACAGATCAAATCGTATTGAACAAAACTCACTGCACAAACTACAACTGTGACAAATGGCTAGACGGACAGACCGATGGACGACTCCCAAAAGATCTGAAGAATACCACTCCAGTCGTATGAGTTCCGCGAAAAATGGAAATACACGCATAACATGTACCCACAGTGTACCCACAGTGTGTCACACGGAACATTACGGGACGGGAGCGACCGACGTATGCTATGCCGACGTTCAGGACTTAAAAAACAATGAGACAAAATGACAAGCAAAGACAAAATCAACAAAGCATGTGAGAAACGAAATACAAGGGGGAAGAGAGGGAAACGGGATTGAAGAGCCCGTATCAGAACGTAAATGTAAATCTGCTCCTTTCAATATAAAATTGAAGAAAATTAGTGAGTAGAAAGTAAATTAAATAATTTACATAAAACAAATGAATTGCAAAATAAATTTCAAATTGAGCTATGCTTAAAAAAACTGTTCATATGAACATCAAGTAGTAACAAAACTGAAAATCAACAATACTCACCATGTTTAGATTGATAGATTTTGAAGGAGCTCCCCCCACGCCGTTTCACTCTTATGTCTGCGACAATAACAAGCCACACTCATGTTGGAATGAATTCTGAAATAGTTATGAAATAGTAAATTAGTAGAAACGTTTATCAAACTGAGAGAATATTTAAAATTACAGATTAAACTTTAAAAAAGACTGAGCAAAAATAACTCACGACACTTTGTGTGGAACTCTGCATACATTTCCTGACGAACATCACTAAAATACACTGAAATGATGAAACGGATACATAAATAAATTAGAAAACTATCTTCACATATTATTAACAAATATTAAACATTATTAAATGCTTATGAGTACCTTCAGCTATCTTTACAGCTTCAAATACCATGCATTAATTGTCAGTTGTTGACAGAATTGATCAATCATATAATACTACTGCGCAATCCGACAAACCGATTATCATATCACTTCTCCACAAATATGCTCCCAAACAAAACGTTCCTTAAGGCGTGTTACACAGCTTACTTACAATTGATCAGAAGACTTATTAAGCATTACGTTCAAACAGATTAATTGTACACAACTTACCACACTATACACTTTCTTCTTTAATGAAGTTTTCATGTCTACTAGATCACAAAATACAGCTCCGTTTAATCACTTGTATCAAGCAAGTACTTGTTTCGTGCAATGGGTGTTAAGAAGATTTTGAAGTATTCATTTCTGCAGATATCTTCATTTTAGCTTGTTAGCTCTTTTACCCTGCACCCACAATCTCTCTACGCTAGAAATAGAAGAAAAAACACACAATTGAAAATGATACGTTAACTTATACGTAACGAAATTCTACTACAAGTTGCTGCATCATTCCTTGTTTTTACAAGGCCTACAGAGAAGTCATGCAGTGATCGGGAAAACTCATCTACATACCATTGTCTGTCTCATGTTCGACGTGGCAGATTTATTTTGGTTTGAATCAACGACATTCCATCGCCTGGCAATACAGAATAAAAATATTATCCAAGCAGTTCGCATTTACTTAACACCTTCAATTGGCATCTGTTTCACAACCGGAAATCTTCCAAGCTAACAACTTGACAGCTCTCGAGGATTCTATTTCTACTGCGACATTTCATTTCATTAAAAGGCGTTACACCAATGAACAATATGACATGCGGTTGTAGAGCTCTGTACTAAAGTCATATCCCATCCGCACTTACCCAACAAACATTAAATTAAATTTTAACCGGTACCCGTTCAACCGCCTACACGGGAAGTTTCTGGAATTTTGTTTTCAAATATCTTTTGATTGAATTGACGTACCGACATGAAACTTTTAGAATGCCTAGTAATAATAATTTTCTATCGTTTTGCTGAAGAAAAAAAATTCCAGGATTTTAAATAATATCTTAGTGCTGATGTATTTTATTCCTGATATCTTAGCTCTTGGATACTTAACTACAGTTGGTCCCCGCAGTACGCGAATGTTTGGGACCGAAGGCAATAGCGAATATCGAATTTTCGTGAATTGCGGATTTCCTCTGCCAAATCGTTTACACCTCATAATGAAAAGTTGACACTGAGAGGTGTAGTGGTTGGGGCGAAATAGGAAGAGATGCACCGAGTCAGAGAAAGAGATAGGAAGAGGAACGTGGGTGTTAGCCAAAAAACGGGCGAAATTGAGAGAGAAGGACCGAATAAGAGGAAGACAGGGGGACCGGCGTCGGCGAGCTGGTAAAGC
Source organism: Anopheles ziemanni (assembly GCF_943734765.1). Lineage (NCBI taxonomy): Eukaryota > Metazoa > Arthropoda > Insecta > Diptera > Culicidae > Anopheles > Anopheles ziemanni. The sequence goes on along the minus strand of NC_080705.1, from coordinate 48,794,888 downwards.
GCGAGCTCGATTGCGGGCGTCAGTCTTATGGTAGACTTTGAAGAGGACAGTCTTGTGGTTGACTTTGATGAGTTCAGTGGTGCGAAAATAAAAAAAGAAAAGAAAGTAATAAAAAAGATAAAAAATAGAAGAAATAATGTCTGGCGATCACGACAAGAGTTTAAAAACTTTATTCTACAAAAACAAAGTAAAATTGACTAATCAGAACCCAAGGAGAACCGTGCTGCACTTTCCTACCAAAGGTGTGCATGCTTACCAAAAAAACGCCTTTGAAGTGTATTTCGCTAACATATGCCTTCCAGCAGAAGCAGCAACACCTCTCCACGCAGAGCACGGCATTTGGATTACCTCGGGCAATTTACCACGGATATTCGACACGTAGCAGGAGAACAGAACACCACTGCCGACCTTTTATCACGCATCGAGGTGATACAAGTAAGTCCTACTATTGATTTTGAGAAAATGGCAGAGGAACAAGACCGTGACACTGAGCTGGCAGACATACTCAGTGGCAAGATAGTTTCCGACCTTTGCCTACGGAAAACACAGATCCCCGGAAGCACTAAGTCTCTTTACGCCGATTGCCCTACTGGAATAATCCGACCATACGGTCCTAAGTCATTTTAGCCCCAAGTTATGCATGCCGTCCACGATTTGAGTCACCCAGAAGCCAGAGCCACCGCCAAACTGTTCACAGAGCGATTCGTTTGGCGAGGCATCAAGCGGGATGCTCAACAATTCGTAAAAACCTGCATGGCATGCCAACAAGCCAAAGTCATACGTCACACCAAGAGCCCTCTGCAAACATACCCAGCGACGACATTGGACCTTTTCCGGTGGGCAACGGTCAACGGTAGGGCCTATTCCGAACGAAGTCGTCAAAGGTAAACGATCGTTAAGCCAAACATAAACGATCGTTTTGAGTGAAACCCTATCACATCCATTCAAACAGACGATCGTCGAAATAATCGTCAATAAAATCGTTTGAGCTCTGCCATCTGTGAGTAAATTTGTCGAGCAGTTGAGTTAACGATCGTTATAGGTATCACATAAGCTTTTTCAACAGCAATGACGATCGATGTGTTATTGATGACAAAAGACCAGTCGATAACGCAAATCCGTCCATGAGGGAGCTTGAGATTTGTAACACCTGCTCAACTAACAAATTGAAAAGTACAAAGATTAACACCAAACACGCACACAAGTTTAGAAAAGCAGATTTATTTACCGTTGGTGCTCCGTGTTGGTTCCATTTGGTTCGTGTGAACCTGGTTAGGGTAACGCTCGGCAGTCTGTGGAATATTTCTCATCGAAGTGGTATCCCGTATTATCGGTTTTTATTTGTGAAGTGTGTGAAGTGAAGATTGAACTAAAGTTATGGATAAAAAAAAGTGAGTACAAGTGTGACTGCATAAAAAAAATATTTAAAGTGTTTTCTTTCAAGTGTGATCATTAATAAATTAAAAATATATTTTTTAGCTGCACTCGTACGGCAAAACAACAGCAACAGATGCTGGTTGAATTGATGGAGAAAAATCCTGACGTTGCATGCGGTCGTAGGACAAATCAAAGCGACTTTTGGAAAGAAGTTGCGGAGAAGCTCAATTCAATAGGTCCTCCATTTAAAGAACCAAATACATGGAGCAGAGTAAGTCTGCATTTGAAACATTTCGCAAATGAGTTACCTTGAATATATTTTAATGATTTACTTATTTTTAGGTTTGGATAGAGAAGAAGTACAACGCAAAAAGAAAATTGAGCTACAATAAAAAAGAAATGAATAAGACAGGTGGTGGAGTAGCAAAAAAGGCGTTATTGGATGACATAGATGAGCGCGTTTTATCAGTTACGCATCTGGATAAAAACGCAATGGGAGTACCTGAGAGCATTTGTATAGGTGTTCCAGAGGGCAATTTAAACGATAAATCTGGTCAAATAATTGAGATCATCGAACTTGAAGTAGGGCCATCCATCAGGAAAGATTTTAACGTTGAGGAGGAAGAAGGGCCATTTAACAAAGGTTCAAATGATGAATAGCGAGCAGAACCTATGCACTCCACCAATGGTAACGAGAAAGAGAAAGTAGGATCGTCGGACAATAATAAAGAGGCTGGACGGTCATCCAACGTCGTAGAAAAAAAGAATAGAAAAAAAATATTTAAAAAAAGATCAACTAGCCAGGACGAAAAAAGCATTGATATTTTGATTCGTCAAAATGATCAAATGATTAAAATCTTGGGTGAGCTGGCCGACAGTGCCAGAAAACATGTCGAAGACACTAAAAGTTTTCATTTTAGTATCTTAGAACATTTAAAAAAAAATTAATCGCAATTTACCATTTACGTTTAAGTTGTGCTTATGTTAAGATTATGTGTTGGATTATATTATGCATTGTCATATAAAAAAATAATTTCCATAATAAAATTATTTGTATAATACTTGAATCAATAAAAAATGAGAATCAATTTTTTTTATGTGTTGTACTTCTTTCACTACACCTAATCTTCAATTTCGGGTAATCCTGCACGAATGCATAAATTGTGCAGCGCACAGCATACATTCACTATTTTGACACACTTCGGTGGAGCATAATGAAGCTGTCGCGCACCCAGTATGCACCTAAATCTATTTTTCAGCGATCCAAAAGTTTGTTCAATTATTGAACGCCCTCTAGAGTGCTTCAAATTGAACGATGATTCGGGCGTGTCGGGATCCGGATTTCTAAACGGCTTTATAAGCCATGGCTTTGAAGCATATGCAGAGTCACCTATGAGATATGAAATGAAAATAAATATTTAACATCGGAACACATATGTATAATAAGTGATATACTTACCTAATAGCTTAAACATTCTCTCGCCATTTCTCCACTTGTCTTCAAAGAAACCCATGCACGTGCTATTATTAAAAATAAACGAATCGTGGTTCGATCCACTGAACCTCGCATTTACATATCGAATTTTTTTGCTGTGGTCACAAATCTGTAAAGATAGTTAAAGTATCAATATGTAATCGAATTAGGTTGATAATCATTAGAAACTTACCATTAACGCATTAAGGCTGTAAAATCCTTTGCGATTATAATACAAAACGGGATCTTCATGCGGAGGTATTATTTTTATATGCGACCCGTCGACACACATAACTACACCTGGTATACCCATTTTTTCAAAAAAATATCTCCGTGCCTCTGATTTCTCATCTTCCGTCATTTCTAGCGATATGAGGTGTGCCAGCTTGGATTCCAACACATTCAAAGTTTGTTCCAATACTTTCAAAAATGTCGATTGCCCGATTGGAACAGCAAAATCATTGGCCACACTTTGCTGGTATGAACCTTGAGCTAAGAATCTCAAAGTTGCAGCCAATTTTACTCGGGGAGAAAGCCCCCGATTGTGCTTCGGGGCAATCGAATCGGCTATCAAACCATCTAATTCAAGGAAGAGCGCCTTTGAAACCCTGAAATTTAGAATAAATCTGAAAGAAAGATTACACTTTAACGTTTTAACACGTTCTTGCAATTTTTAATCAGGCATTACATACGTTTTTTCCGGTAATTCAAGAGGATCTACTTCCTTGCGTAGTCTTCTTTGATGTGCCACCAAATCCATAACGTTTTCTTCGTCACTGTCGTCATCGCAGCCATGATTAACGACGAATACCACTCCCGAAAACATATTTCGCATTTATGGTCTGCACAATTCAATTAAATTCGCTTTTAAGTACCTACTGGTTTGTACTCAAATCACACGAATGATCACTAATCTGACACTACAGTAAAATTTGACTGCTTTCAAGCTAGTTTACTTGACGATCGTTATCTCATTTGACGATAGTTCATGAAAATCGTTCGGAATAGGCCCTGGTATTGCCTTACAGTAATCGATCGTTTCACGCGTTGGCCAGAAGCAGTTCCTATACCAGACATAACAGCAGCAACTGTTGTCTCAGCCCTCCTGTACCACTGGATCTCGCGTTTTGGCGTCCCTTCCTACATAACCACTGATCAAGGAAGACAATTCGAGTCAGGCCTGTTCAGTGAGTTGACAAGGACCCTTGGAACGCGGTACATTCGGACAACGGCATACCATCCACAAGCAAACGGGATCAATCTCAACAATTATGTCTTTGGTGTGATTGGAATCAATTAAATTTATGTGTCGAGAAGTGCTGCATTGTGTCGTTTCATAGAACAAAAAAGCCTATCATATACAGCTATCAGTTAAATAATCAAATATTACAAAGAAGAAATACGATTCGGGACTTAGGCGTTATTCTAGACTGTAAGCTTACTTTTCACGACCACTATGATGAAATGATAGCAAAAGCAAATAAGACGCTAGGATTCGTCCTTAGAAACACGAAAGAATTTAATGACCCAATGTGTCTTAAAACGTTGTATGTCAGTTTAGTGCGCCCTATTCTGGAATTTAATAGTGTAATATGGTTTCCACATTTCAACAATTGGCAAAACATCCAATATGGGTTTACGAGATTGGCGATACGATCACTCCCCTGGCGTAACTCGGATTCATTCCCTTCTTACCACTCGCGTTGCCTTCTCTTAGGACTACAAACTCTTAAAAAACGACGACTGATAGCACAGGCAGTGTTTGTGGGTAAGCTGATTCAAGGTGAGACTGATGCCCCAAACCTACTAGAACTAGTTAACTTTAATGCACCTTGTAGACGCCTTCGGAATTCTGACTTTCTAAGATTATCCTCTAATAGTACGTATGTAGTCAATTTCTATGATAACGCTAATACCTTTAAGTTGCGCCTAACAATGGACCCGAATTGTTTATAAGCTTATTCACATGCGTCAACTGCCCTAGTTTTAGTTTTAGTTTTAGATATTCATTGGGACACTGTTCGGTCCGTTGAGTTTTCCATTACAAATAAACAAATAAACAAGTACTCCGCAACCTACTGTAGTGATCGTTGGTGAAGAATTCCTTTTTTTTCTTTCGGATTCTGAATCAAAACACGGGGGAACGTTCGTCTCGCATGACAGCTATCAATCAACTGACTCTTTATTCTACCTCAATGACACTTCTATACCCTACATACTACCCTTACTCTACTCTTATTACAAAAGGAAAAGAAAAAAAACTCTGTTCTCGTTAATAAAGCTCCATATCTTCAAACCAAGCAGGAGCCCGCAAAGATCGTTTTGGTCTCTGCGTTCCCGTGCTTACAGAATCATTATTTTCTGGATTATCTGGAGTTACTTCGGTAGTTTCTTCGGTAGCATTTCCCAAGAACTCGTCATAATTAGTCATATTTATAGGGATTTTCTTGACATCCTGCACATTCCGGGCTAATTGAACTCCACTTTCGCTGCCTATTACGACTTTAGCCCCATCCCTAGCTAAGACTGTGAATGTTTCATTTGAAAACGATGGGTCGGTTTTCGTATTCCGTTGTGTCGCAACCACCACCTTATCTCCTACCTGGATGTCGCTATCCTTAGCACCTCGTTTGGAGTCAGCATATCGAGTACTAACTAACTTAGCGTGTGCGTCATCGTCACGTACTTGATTCCTGTCGAGATCGTTAGGACTATCCCACAAGCTAGGAAAGGTACCTCTATAACGCCAACCGACTAATAGCTCGAAAGGAGTTACACCTAATCTTGAGTGATGTTTGCGCGTGTTGTGAAGGTGAACGTACTCCTGAAGGGCTTCGTTCCAATTACGCTTTTCAAGTTTAGCCGCTGACAACGATTTGATAATGCCCTGGTTTTGGCGTTCTACGGCCCCATTCGACTGAGCACTAAGAGGAATTGATTTACGAATTGAAACACCTTTTTCTTCCCAAAATGTTTTGAATTCTTCGCTTTTGAATGGAGGTCCGTTGTCGCTTTGTATTGCAAGCGGAAACCCCCACTGTTTAAACATTTTAGATAATGCTGCGTTCGTCGAATTAGCATCTGTATGCTTTACCTCGGCAACAAGCAGATAGCGGGAGTAAGTATCTACACAAACTAAAAAGTGCCCCGAGCCACAACCTAATATAGATAAAAAATCAATCTGCAAAATCTCCCACGGTCCCTTAGGGAGTTCACGACTCGACAATGGTACCGGTGGGTTCCTTTTAGATATAAGAAGGCAAGTTGTACAATTTTTAACGAATTGCGCTGCTTCCTTGGACATGTTAGGCCACCAAAAATGGTCTCGAAGAATTCTTTTTGTAGCTCCTACCCCAATATGTCCCTCGTGAGCAGTAACTAGAGCCCGCTCCCTAAGTGCCGTTGGCAAAACTATTAGCTCTCCTTTGAAGATTATTGCATCAAGATATCTTAGGTGCTTAGATACACATTCGTATCGTCTGAGATGGATGGGCCACTTTCCTGTTCGAATACCTTTCTTTACGTCGGCTAGCACTGTGTCTTTCTCTGAAGCTTGTTCTATATCTGACCAGGTAATACTCATATGTGATGAATCAAGGGAGTATAACATATGTCTCTCATTATCTTCGTCGAATGGTTCATCCACCTGCGATTTGCCTATCAGACGAGATAAAACATCGGCGATGTTGGTACTGCCGGGAATGCGTTTCATTTCGAAATTGTAAGGAAGCAGACGTAAGGCCCATGTTTCAGCTCGAGTTATAGATCTCTTTCCAGATCTATACTCGCTGTTAAAAATAAACCTGTTAGCTTCTGAGTCGGTCCATACCGTGAAGTGTATAAATGATAAATAGTAATGAAACCTCTCAATAGCCCAAACTATGGCTAATGCCTCTTTCTGGGTGTGAGGATATCGTTTCTCGGCCGATGTTAAGGCTTTTGAAACACAGGCTATGATACGAGGAGTTCCGGCATTATTATACTGGACCAAAACTGCGCCTAGACCTATAGAAGATGCGTCTACAAAAAGTTCAGTTTTGTCAGTGTGGTCGAAATATCCTAGCTTCACGATTGTATTTAAAGATTCATACTTGATATTATTGAATTCATCTTCTTCGAGATGTGTCCAATAAAATTCATCAGAATTCGCAAGTGCTCTTAAATGTTTGGTTTTATCCGCTCTGCTAAGGGTGAATTTTTCAATAAAATTAATAAGCCCCAAAAAACTTTTTACTTCTGCTATCTTCTGAGGATGCCGGAACCCTTCAATCGCCTTCCTCTTGTCTTCTTCAACTCGCCACCCATCGAACGAAAGCATAAACCCTAAAAATTTCACGGATTGTTGGGCAAAATGGCATTTAGACGGGTTTAACGAGACATTATGTTTTTGTAGCTGTGATAACGTGGCATGAAGATTGTCGTCATGTTCTTGCCTAGATTTTCCAAACACCAAAATATCGTCGAGATAATTAATGGTACCGTTACACCCTGCTAAGACAACAGTCTGCAAAACTTCTTGAAAAATATCCGGAGCATTACATAATCCAAAAGGAAGGCGTATAAAACGGTATATATTACTTCCTGAAAAAAAATTAGTCAAGTGTCTACATGACTCATCCAACACTATGTGGAAAAAAGCGTTTGATAAGTCTATAGTAGAAAACCAGGAAGCTCCATGCAAACGAGACAAAATTTCGTCCAATGTCGGCATTTTAAATGGAGTTCTTATGATGCAACGATTAGGTCCTCTCAAATCGACGACCAACCGAATATCCTGTTTACCTTTTGGTACGACTAACAAGGATGAACAAAATGATCTATCCATACCAATTGTTACTTTTTCTATAATACCGGAAGATAAAAGGTCACACAGGCGATGTTCGACTTCTATTGTAAGAGCTAACGGAATATTAGTAAATACGTGCCTCGAAGGGGGCATACTTCTATCATAGCTAAGAAACACTGGGGGAATATTGAATTTTGGAAATTGAGTATTTGATTGCAAAGCATAAACTGGGTTACTCGCTGAAGCCATAACGTGAGGATTTATAACGGGAACGCTCAGCCCTAACTGTAAAACACTGTATCTGGTTGCGGTAGTACGCCCCAGAAGAGCCCTTGCCCCAGGAACTACGTAAAATTTTTCAAGTGTGCAGGGACGATCAGGCGAAATGAAAAGCTCAGCGACAAAGTTAGCGATTACAACAATTGGTTTAGATGAGGCGTATCCTTTCAAGGGTTTGTCCGAACCTTCCTTTAAGTCAAAAATCTGATGGGATATATGATCGCTCTCCAACTGACGAAAGGTTCCTTCATCAATCGTATTCACTTCCGCTCCAGAATCGATTAAGAATCTCACAGAAATACCTGCCACCAAACCAACAACCGACCCAGTCCCTTGTAAACTAAGTGGATCCAGTGAACACATAATATACTCGTGATGTGATACGTCCGACGAGTTCTTCATATCCGAATCAACTGCAGCAGTTACCCCTTGAACAGTATTCTAAAAGAAAATAAGTATAACATTAGCTTCTGACTTCGGAAAATTAGACCAACAGATATCGAAGTTACACTGTATTTTATCGCTAGATATCGACGATCAACCTAATAATTGACATTTCGAACCTGTTCAATCTGTTCTTCGACATTCGCAGCCGAAAGCGCAGCAACCTTACGCGTCTTCGAATCGGTAGTGGCCAGGTCATCGTTGGCTTCCCGTTTTGTACGAGTACAAGCCCGCTGGATATGGCCCTTGCCCCGGCACAGATGGCAGAACTTTTCTATTGCATAGCACTCCTCTGCTCGATGGCTAGTACCGGTGCAGCGCCAGCAACGGGCAACCAATCCACTATCGCGACCAGTACGGTTGAACAATTCTCGACGACCAACATAATCTCTTGGTGGGGGTGGGCGAGAGGATCCACGGCCCAATGCAAAAACCCGCCGACATTCTTCTGGAGGATGATGCATCGTGTAGATGTCCTCTGCTTGCTTTTCGTAGTCCGAAACACGAACTCGATCAATTAGCTCTTGAAGCGAATCTCCTTTCCGTGCTGCTTTTCGGGCTGCTTCGCGAATGCGGTGATTTGCAGCGTGGCTTTGTAAAACATCCGCGACGATTTCCACCAACTGGTCATCCATATAACCGCAAAGTTTGGCGACCGCCGACACCCGGTGGACGTACTTTAGGTCCGGTTCGTCTCGTCCTTGCGGCATCGCTCGTAATTTTTGGCGTTGCAACAATGCGTAGTCGCGCGAACCGAAGTATTGGCGAAGACGTTGCATTGCATTCGTGTATGGTTGTATAAGCACGTCTGGACCATCTTTAACGGGAGTGTTGTCCAAAATGTCCAATAGTTTGGACCCCGCTCGTAATTTGAAGATGTTGGCCTTCGTTACTTCGTCTTTAATTCCAGCCACAGCCATCCCTGACTCCAGAATGTCGCACCATCTAATGAAGGTGATCTTATCGATCTCTTCCCCTTCTACTGGTTTGCATTCACCGATTTGCATGGCAGCAAAAGTAAATGATGGGACTGCTCCCTGGTATTGTCCATCAGGGTTGACGCATTGTGGTGCCCCTTCGTCATTTTCTTCGACGATCCATTCTTTCTTCACTGTTCTACGCGGCATAATGAAGTATGAACTTTTTTCTTTATTTGCACTGAACCTCGTGTTGAACTTCAAGCTACGAAAGCACCGATCACAATGATTGAGCGGAAGTATCATGCGGCAAGTATCTTGCTATAACTTATAATGACAAGTTGCAATTAAGGTTAATAGATACTGTTGTTTATACCCTCTTAAGTGGGTATAAGCGATGTTATAGCGACTAACGTTTTATAGCGACTAAAGTTTTATAGCGATTTTCTTCTACTTTTTCATTTTGCACATACACTACATGGATCATTTAGACAGCTAGCATGATTTTCACAGGGAAATGCGCTATTTCATCGACGACATGATGGACCATTTACAAGGCCGGCATCGATTCACAAAGCAGGACATGAACCCGCTTGAGATAGCCTTCGATACTATAACAGCGTCTGCATCGATTCCATCACGGAATGTGCACAAGTCCGGCATCGATTCGATGGATGTATCTGCTCGCTTGACACAGGCATCGATTCCATGAGGGATGTGCCATTGCATCGGTTCCACGTCGGAAAGTGCAAGATCGGCATCGATCCCGTAGGGGATGTGCGTCTGTATCGGTTCCACGTCGGAAAGTGTAAGATCGGCATCGATCCCATGAGGGATGTGCTTTTGCATCGGTTCCACGTCGGAAAGTGCAAGATCGGCATCGATCCCGTAGGGGATGTGCGTCTGCATCGGTCCACGTCGGAAAGTGTAAGATCGGCATCGATCCCATGAGGGATGTGCTTTTGCATCGGTTCCACGTCGGAAAGTGCAAGATCGGCATCGAACCCATGGAGGATGTGCGTTTCCATCGATTCCACGTCGAAAAATGCAAGATCGACATCGATTTCAAGGGAATGTGCATGTACATCGTTTCTCTACAGAAATGTACACCGTTGGCATCTATCTCTGAAGAACACACATCTATGCTGATTCGCCATAACATCAGCATCAGTTCTTATAACAGACTTACCTAGCCCTTACATCGCAATGTTGAGCCGAACCATTTACTCCTTCCGGAGAGATCATATGTTCAATTTCCATCCTGGGAACGTAGGTCGAAACTGCGCCATTGTAGTGATCGTTGGTGAAGAATTCCTTTTTTTTCTTTCGGATTCTGAATCAAAACACGGGGGAACGTTCGTCTCGCATGACAGCTATCAATCAACTGACTCTTTATTCTACCTCAATGACACTTCTATACCCTACACCTACCAACTTCCAACGGGACTCTTCGCCCTTACCGATGCTACAACAGAAGACCACATCCAATACGGCAGCGACTCCAGCCACAGATACGTATCGTCCGGTTCGGAAGGCGATCAGGCGAAATATCCAGAAATCGTCCGACCCCTCCTCTGGTTCGTGCTGGCTAACAGCGACCACGGATCGTAGCAGGCTTCTTCGATGTAGGATGTGCAGCACCACTCTGTCATGGCCAGTGAAAACACGTAGAACGCGTAGATCAGGGATGTCAAACATACGGCCCGCGGGCCACATGCGGCCCGCAAGCACATCGGATCCGGCCCGCGACCCCTTTGAAGCAATACATCAAAAGTTTGGATCTTTGAGTATTAGCTATTGTTTGAATAGCAAAATGTTTTTTGTTGAATTGAATGAATTGCAAGAGAACTGAACGAACGTCAATTTCAAAAATTTCTTTAAGAAAGTGATAAACAACTTTGATCCACATCACGCCGATTAAAAAAAAATTATCTTTTACCGAAAATTGTAAATTTTATAAAAAGTAATATAATATTTAAAAAATTTGAAGGTGTTAAACACGATTAACTGTTTGGATCAAACCACACTGATAAGAACATATTTTCATCAATCCAATCAATTTTACGTTTTAGCCCGCGAACCTATTTTGGGGCGAAACGTGGCCTGCGAGGTAAAACGAATTTGACATCACTGGCGTAGATGTTCACTTTAAGCCGCTTCTTCCTCCTTGTCGAGACACTGACATGTGTGAAATGCGCGGACAAATCATCATCAGTAAGAACTCTGCTGTGGGTTCTTACACACGTACTTACTGTCTGGCACAGGCAGTTGTGAACCACCCTGAGTCGGTCGATCCAAGCCCTGCTATCGGACACTGGCCACCGATGCTATGCTACACCCGGTAACATCCGATGATCGCCGCGATGTCCAACCGCCACCGACCAACTATTAACTTAGCCTGTCGCTAAGGGTCATCGTCTCATCCTGTTTCCTTTCCTGCCCTTTTACTACCATGTTCCATGATGTTGTTTAAAAACTTGTTCTGTAACTTTCACTCCGATTCCGACACTCAAACCCGCAAAAGCGTTATGATTAACTCGCGCTCCCGAACAAGTTGCTTCGATTTCATTAAAAAGAAAACAAATTTTGGCAATCGAAGCCACATGACGTTTCGTACGGCGATTGTACCGAATACGCTTTGGTAGGTAATGAGGTGTAAATGTCAAAAAAGCCTACCAAAAATACACTTGAAAGGCGTTTTTTTGGTAGGCATGCACACCTTTGGTAGGAAGTGCAGCACGGTTCTCCTTGGGTTCTGATTAGTGATTATGCACTTTTTAACAGAGAAATAATTATGTAATGTAAGAAATGGAACACTAAATAGTGATTTGTATAAAAAATATGTTAAATAAGGTGTAAACGATTTGGCAGAGGAAATCCGCAATTCACGAAAATTCGATATACGATATTGCCTTCGGTCCCAAACATCCGCGTACTGCGGGGACCGACTGTAGTTAAGTATCCAAGAGCTAAGATATCAGGAATAAAATACATCAGCACTAAGATATTATTTAAATTCCTGGAAATTTGTTTTTTCTTCAGCAAAACGATAGAAAATTTGTATTTCTAGGCATTCTAAAAGTTTCATGTCGGTACGTCAATCCAATCAAAAGTTATTTGAAAACAAAATTCCAAAAACTTCCCGGGTAGTTTAAAATTTACGGGTGCCGGTTAAAATTTAATTTAATGTTTGTAGGGTAGGTGCGGATGGGATATGACTTTAGTACAGAACTCTACAACCGCATGTCATATTGTTCATTGGTGTAACGCCTTTTCATGAATTGAAATGTCGCAGTAGAAATAGAATCCTCGAGAGCTGTCAAGTTGTTAGCTTGGAAGATTTCCGGTTGTGAAACAGATGCCAATTGAAGGTGTTAAGTAAATGCGAACTGCTTGGATAATATTTTTATTCTGTATTGCCAGGCGATGGAATATCGTTGATTCAAACCAAAATAAATCTGGCACGTCGAACATGAGACAGACAATGGTATGTAGATGAGTTTTCCCGATCACTGCATGACTTCTCTGTAGGCCTTGTAAAAACAACGAATGATGCAGCAACTTGCAGTAGAATTTCGTTATGTAGAAGTTAACGTATCATTTTCAATTGTGTGTTTTTTCTTCTATTTCTAGCGTGGAGAGATTGTGGGTGCAGGGTAAAAGAGCTAACAAGTTAAAATGAAGATATCTGCAGAAATGAATACTTCAAAATCTTAACACGTTAAGCGCTACGTCGGCCCCGTGGGGCCGACAGTGTTCTTTCCCGAAAGCCAGCGTCGGTCTGCTAGGGCCGACAGAGCCGTTAGGTAGGCCGGCGTTTCTACGAATCGCTGGCAGAACGGAAAGCAGTGCAATTTGGGCATAGCGCTTAACGTGTTAACACCCATTGCACGAAACAAATACTTGCATGATACAAGTGATTAAACGGAGCTGTATTTTGTGATCAAGTAGACATGAAAACTTCATTAAAGAAGAATGTGTATAGTGTGGTAAGTTGTGTACAATTAATCTGTTTGAACGTAATGCTTAATAAGTCTTCTGATCAATTGTAAGTAAGCTGTGTAACACGCCTTAAGGAACGTTTTGTTTGGGAGCATATTTGTGGAGAAGTGATAGCAGTAGTATTATATGATTGATCAATTTTGTCAACAACTGACAATTAATGAATGGTATTTGAAGCTGTAAAGATAGCTGAAGGTACTCATAAGCTTTTAATAATGTTTAATGTTTGTTAATAATATGTGAAGATAGTTTTCTAATTTATTTATGTATCCGTTTCATCATTTCAGTGTATTTTAGTGATGTTCGTGAGGAAATGGATGCAGAGGCCCACACAAAGTGTCGTGAGTTATTTTTGCTCAGTCTTTTTTAAAGTTTAATTTGTAATTTTAAATATTCTCTCAGTTTGATAAACGTTTCTACTAATTTACTATTTCATAACTATTTCAGAATTCATTCCAACATGAGTGTGGCTTGTTATTGTCGCAGACATAAGAGTGAAACGGCGTGGGGGGAGCTTTTTCAAAATCTATCAATCTAAACATGGTGAGTATTGTTGATTTTCAGTTTTGTTACTACTTGATGTTCATATGAACAGTTTTTTTAAGCATAGCTCAATTTGAAATTTATTTTGCAATTCATTTGTTTTATGTAAATTATTTAATTTACTTTCTACTCACTAATTTTCTTCAATTTTATATTGAAAGGAGCAGATTTACATTCACGTTCCGATACGGGCTCCTTAATTCCGTTTCTCTCTATTCCCCCTTGTATTTCGTTTCTCACATGCTTTGTCGATTTCGTCTTTGCTTGTCGTTTTGTCTCATTTTTTTTTTTCAAGTCCTGAACGTCGGCATAGCATACGTCGGTCGCTCCCGTCTGTTCCGTGTGACACACTGTGGGTACACTGTGGGTACATGTTATGCGTGTATTTCCATTTTTCGCGGAACTTCATACGACTGGAGTGGTATTCTTCAGATTGTGAAAGCTTGTTCGGATGATGTTTCGGATTGATCCTCTACGTCCTACTCGTTTGAAGATTCGTTGTAAAGAAAGCGTGTTTATTACATGCTACTAACGAACTAAGGTGGAATTAACATTCTAAGGATGACGCGTGAATGCATGACCGCCGGTGCAGTCGGTGCATGTTTACCCTATGTGTTACAGGGGTTGAGCCTGCCACATCACTCCTCCCTCCACTTTCTTTTAAAATCTTTTTGGAGAAAAGATTTGTCTGCCGTATCGGGTCCGGTATGGTGATTGTTGGTCCATCACTGTGTCAGCTGGTGCGGGTGCGGGTGGAGTAGTAGTAGTGCCACTGGTGGTGCGAGGCTCGGATGCTGGACAGACAAAGGCGGCCTTCAGACGGTCGATGGAGATGTCTGTCTTTAGAATGGGGTATGGTCCGTCGTATGGAGGAGTGAGGGGTGGCCTGACGCTGTCGACTCGAACAAACACGTGTGAGCAGGATGCCAGGCTGGGTTGGACGTATGTCGGTCTATTTGTGTTGTGGTTAGATGTGTTACAAGGTTTTAGATTATTCATACTAGATTTTAATTAAGCTACGTAATCCGCTGTTGAATCTGGAGTGTTGCTGTCAAAAAACTGTCGGGGTAGTCGTAGTATCGTTCCATATGTAAGTTCGGCTGCTGTTGCGCCGATGTCTTCTTTTAGTGACCATCTAATGCCAAGCAGGACGATAGGAAGAGCTTCTGTCCACGCTTTTTGGTTGGCACAAACCAGTGCTGCTTTTAACTGCCTATGGACGCGCTCGATTTGTCCGTTGGCTTGCGGGTGGTATGGTGATGTGCGCAAGTGGTTTATCCCGAGGAGTGCCGATAACTTTTTGAAAAGTTCCGACTCGAATTGCCTGCCTTGATCGGTGGTGATCTTTTCGGGCACGCCAAATCTCGCGATCCAGTTCGCGATCAACGCTTTGGCAACGGTTTCGGCGGTCATATTGGGAAGAGGGATCGCTTCTGGCCAACGGGTAAATTTGTCGATCATCGTTAGGCAATAAAGGTTACCTTCCGATGGTGGCAGGGGACCGATGAGATCGATGTGTATGTGCGCGAAACGCTGGTTTGGTGTTGGAATCCGGTTAACGGGTGTTTTGTTATGCCGGCTGATTTTTGCTTTCTGGCATGCGATGCAGGATTCGACGTACTGCTTACAGTCCTTGCGGATTGACGGCCATACGAAGCGCTGTGACACGGAGTGAGTTGTTGCTCGTACGCCAGGATGAGATGTGTTGTGTACTTTTGCGATGATTTGATGCCTAAAGTTTATGGGAACGAATGGTCTGACGGTTGAAGTGGAAATATCGCAGTACAAGGTGCATTTTGAATTTGGTAAACAAACGTTTTTTAGCATCATTGTTGTGGTTTTCGGTGGATTCTTAAGAAAGGCCTGAGTTTCGGTGTCGGTTTGCTGTGCTTGCGCCATTTGTTCATAATCGATCGCATCCGTTGTGATTGATTCGATTCGGCTCAGTATACTTCATTAAAGCAAAGTCTATTTAATTTGCTTCAATTTGGATGGATGTAATTGATTTATTAATACATAAGTTAACGAATATCCTTAGTAACTTAAAGAAAGCTCCAAACCGTAAATATAGACAGATAACTTTAATAAATAAAATAGTTTACTGCAAGGCAACCTATAACGACATCTTAACGTTGTCAGTGGAACTAGAGGAAGAAAAACAGAAATTTACGTTGAAAATCGCTAGACAATTAGTAGAAGCAATACGAACCATTTTAAATGTCAAGCTTGAAGGTTCAAAATTAATCTCCTTGAAAACAAACGCAACAATAATTATTAATCTGCTTAAGCTACAGAAGCGAATTAAAATCAAAATGGCTACGTTTGATATTAAGACAGCAACGTCATTTGTTCAGATTTACGACGGGTCTGCAGCAAACTTAGCAACCTTTTTAGATGCTGCTCAGTTAGTAAAAGACCTTTATACAAATTGTGACGAAACAATGTTGATCAAGTTCTTGAGAACAAGATTGACAGGAAAGGCAAGAATCGGCTTACCAGCCGTTACTAATTCTTTTACTGCATTATTGCTTAACATCAAAGAACGATGTCAAGAAAAGACAAACCCTGATAAAATAATCGCAACAATTAAAGCGGTCAAAAATCATGACACACAGAAAATGTGTGAGGAATTTGAAACGCTTACAACGAAATTGAAGGAACTTTATGTTGAAGAACAAATTCCTGAAATTGTTGCAAGTAAAATGGTCATAAAACTAGGAGTTGACACTTTAATACAAAAAGTAACCAACCCTGAAACCAGAATTTTGCTGAAGGCTGGAAATTTCACAACTGTATCTCCTGCAACTCAGAAGATTCTAGAAAATGAAACTGACAGCAAGAACTTAGCAGAAGTGTTTGCTACGCGCTCAAACCAATCAAGAAATAGAAACGATTGGTATAAATAATAACAACTACTAAATATATTTCCAAATAGCTATCAGCGAATGATGGCAATAGCCATGGCCGGGTTGACACCTGAACTAGCATTTGTATATATAGATGATATAATCGTTACTGGATGCGGTGCACGGCATCATATCAGTAACCTAGTTTAAGTTTTTGATAGGCTAAGAAAATACAATCTTAAGTTAAATCCAGATAAATGTAGTTTCTTTTGAACAGAAGCTCTTCGAACGCTTCACAAAGCTTTTGCCACGCTTTCTGTGCAGTATGAGTATCCTTCACATGGTAATAGTTCTGCGGTTCCAATAGTAGAATAATTTTTCCACGTGCTTTTCTATCTTTCACGGGATCCACTGCCTCCAATGTTCCATCGGCTTTAACCGTTGGTTTAACAGCGTCCCGAAGGTCCTCGACTTCTAACAATGTTTATACGGCAAGTTTCCATGTCGACCAATTCTCGCGACCAATCGTTCGATTCCAAGATTTTTATTGAAGTCGGCCATTATGGGAATCTGGGCCCATAACCTGTTAAAATAAAACAATTATATTCGGATTAGCAGAGTAATGTTACACGTCGTGTTCGTTTGAGGGTTGCAGCAAAAGAGAAAGAACTTTATTCTCAGGTTGATGTCCATGCTGACATTTGCTGTTCGTCCGTTTACAATTGCGGCTTGACTTCTTACGCGTTGCCTAATATTTAACACTCCTCAACGTGTAGTTATTACTCAATTAGCTCCTCCTAAATCTATACAGCTAAACCTATCATTTCTACGAGTTTCTGCATTTTTACTCTCGCCAA
This sequence comes from Anopheles ziemanni, assembly GCF_943734765.1. Taxonomy (NCBI): domain Eukaryota; kingdom Metazoa; phylum Arthropoda; class Insecta; order Diptera; family Culicidae; genus Anopheles; species Anopheles ziemanni. The sequence goes on along the minus strand of NC_080705.1, from coordinate 48,777,363 downwards.
AGGTTTTGTAAGGAGGTCAGCAATCATTTCTTACGAAGGACAGTATGCACATTTCATATCACCTTTCTTGATTAGATCTTTCGTAAAGTGATATCTCGTAGCAATGTGCTTGGTCTTATTGCTCAACTTTTCTTTATCAAATAGTTTAAGACAGCTCTGATTATCTTTGTAGACTATGGATTCGGCTCATCTTGAAACACCCATACAGCCGATTGCAGTTTAGTATCTGGCTCATTCACGTAAATCCACGACTCATCACCTGTCACGATATTAAAGACGAGTTTTGAAGCACCGCAATCGTATTTTTCGAGCATTTCTTCGGACCAATCGACACGAGTCTTTTTCTGAGAGATTGACAAATTGTGTGGAATCCAACACGAGCAAATTTTTTTGACAGATAAATGTTCATGCAATATTAAGTATATGCTGGTCCCAGTAATACCTAAGGTTGTCTCTATCTCACAAAAAGTCACATGACGATCTTGCAATATTCGTTCACGCACAGCATCAATTGTTTTCGGAACGACAACTGATTTTGGACGACCTTCACGAAATTAATCTTGGAGTGAACTCCAATCACGATTTAATTCTCCAAACCATCGATAAATACTGATCATTGATGGAGCTTCATCGCCAAAAGTTGAATTAAGTTCATTCATGCACTACTGCTGTGTCAATTCACATCGAAAGTTGCAAAAAATAATTGCACGAAAATGTCCACGACACAATTCCACAATTTGGCGGACATTGACACTTTGAACATTTTTTTAACAACACAAATAGCGCTCGTATGTCAAAACGTTCTGAGTACGTATAACCTCAAAAACGTCAAACTATACGATAAAATTGTTAACTAACAGATTGCATCACCAGTTTTTTCAAATCCCGAAACTTAAAAGGCAACCCTGGTATAACATTGCTCGATTTCCTATCCGTTTTGTTTTCTGCCCAATCAGAATTGCAGTATCCGATCACTCTGTTTGTTGTACCTATCTTGCTTAGCCGCAAACGAAACTCGCTTGTTCCCTTCAAGTATCGTACCACCCTTTTCACTTCATTCCAATCTCTTTGTGTGGGTCTTACCGTTTTCTGGCTTAAGATCGAAACGGCTGCTGTGATGTCTGGTCTCGTATTAATCGCTATATACAGTAGCTTACCGATCATTTTCTGATAGTCGTAATTACTTGGAAGTGTATCACCTTCTTCTTCAGTTTTAATGTATTCGGGGTCGAGAGGAAAGTAGAAGATCTTCGCATCGACTAGGCCACTAGCTTTGATCACGTCGCTTATGTACTTCATCTGGCTCAGGAAATACTCTCCTCGTTTGTCTTTTTCTATTTCGATTCCTAAAAAGAAACAAACGTCCCCAATAACATTAACCTGAAAGGAACTCTGTAGTCCCGTAAGTAAAGATGAAATCATTCCGGGTCTTCACCAGCCACTATGAAATCATCTTCATAAACGACCACGTAACACCATTTTCCTCGTTGTTGCTTTCGATACAAGCAGGTGTCTGCCAAACAACTGTTAAAACCTTGGCGTTTCAACTCCTCGTCCAGTTTCAAATTCCATGATCGTCCGTTTACAATTTCGGCTTGACTTCTTACGCGTTGCCTTATATTTAACAATTAGGTTGTACCCACTAGGTTTTTTAGGATTAGCTTGCAACAATTAGAAATAATGATTTTTTTGTCCAATAATATGGTTAAATTGGTTTGGCACATGAAATAGCAAGAATAAATATTGGATAGATGTTTTTTTTGTGTAGAACTTACGGTGATATATGGTTTCAAATGGATGTATATTGCATCCAGCACTTCTGGAAGAAACTCAGTTATTGGCGATGCACTAACGCGGAAGACGTGCAATAGCGATCTTATTGGCATGTCGGTGGCCAAAAAAACACAAACAAACTTGTAATTTTATTTTCGGGCTGAAGGCTTCTCTCATTAATGTATCTTTTTCGTAATGCTTGCCGAGACTCCAGCGAGTAAATTATCGAATTGCGTTGGAGACATGCGTATTAAACTTTTAAATTCTGGAATGTCCTCTTGAACCAGGTCTCTTTCATTAGACATTGAGATGCACCAAGATCATTGCGGTTTAACATAAAAGGCTTGGTCCAAATCTTTTTCGTCCGTTGGGACATTTTCACTATTTTTTTTCAAGCTCTTCTACTAAAGTGCTTGCAATACGGTTGATTTGCGTGTTTAAAGCACGTTTAATTCTTAGGCCTTTGAGCCTAAGAGTGTCTCAGTTGCTCATGTTCACTTGACTACTTTTCGAGTGAAGTGTCCCGTAAACAGTTTATTATTATTATTCTTTATTACAAAACAAACGGTCGTAGATACAAACTGAGCGTAACGCGTCCTGGTAAATCGTATTTTTAAAAACTCAGTAGAATGCAATTGTCGAGATAGTGAATTGAATTTAACTAATTCCAGAAGGGATGGCGCGTCAGTATCTTCATGCATTAATCTAGCTACAAGTACTGACTGAACTACCAGCCTTCGTTTTTTAAGGTCTGTAGCCCGAGAAGTAGACATATAAGCCAGAAAAATAAATTAACATGTATGCCAATCCGGTTTAGTTTATTTAGCAGAATCTCATACAGGTTCGATACAACCGAACGCTAACCCTTTGTTACGAAGTAACACTGGCCGACAACTCTGTAACTAAAACTAGATGCGGCTTTAACTAAAACTAGATAGGAATCCACGCGGTAGTGTTATTATTAAGTTAGCAATAACAGGTAGTGACAGGCAGGGTTTAGAGAGTAAGGGAGGCCAAATTAACACTCCTTAACTGTTTACCTTGGTTGGGCGAATTTTCGCCCGATCAAGATGCGCGAATGGCTCCGATGGGCATTTTGAAAATGAACCGGCCATCGCGAAACGGCCATCGCGATGCAGGAGTATAAAAGTAAGCGCGCGAATGAAAGCGGTCTTTTTCTCGAAGTGTACATACGCCAATATAGTACAACGTTTTTTTAAACGTTTCCAAGAGTAAAAAAGCGTTCTTAATACTCGGTAGGGCGTATCGTTCACACCCTGTGAACGGTTTTGCTCGAATCAGTTCATTTTACTTGCGAGGGGTAGGGAGAATCCCGTCTCCACTAGGCATGGGCAAATTGAATCAGAACTGTATGATTCACTCTGATCTTTCTACTGAGCGAACGAGTACCGCACATTCAAATCAACCAAAATGATTCTTCCGCACGCCGATGGTCCCGACTATGCATACATAGGAAAAATCACGACTCGCCAGCTGTGTGACGATGCCCTAGTGGCAAAATCAGCATGCTTTCTCGTTCTGCCCAATTGACAATTGATACCGACAGAACGAGAAAGCATGATCATTTTGCCACCATTTTGGTTCCTTACCGTCTATAGCCGTACGCCAGCGGTGCGATATTGATTCGTTCTACGGTTGATCATGAATTTGTAAGACAATACGTCACCCGCCGGCGGTGTGGTATAGGTTCTACGTACGATCGTTCACCACGCTCCCTAGCCCTGCTAAACCGCACGCCAGACGTGCGGTATTGATTCCTCGTGCGGTCACCTACCATGCCGGCTATAGCCGCACGCCAGCGGTGCGATATTGATTCGTTCTACGGTTGATCATGAATGTGTACGACAACACTCCACCAACCAGCGGTGTGGTATTGGTTTATTCGATTGATCAACGAGCTGGCTAGCCCTGCTCAATTGCACGCCAGAGGTGCGGTTATGATTCTTCGTATGGTTGATCAACTTTCCTACTATGTAGGTGTGGGGCAAATCTTTACACCATGCTTTCTTTCGTTCGTACATCAACGATAGCAAAAAAAAGCGGTTATTGTATCAACCGCTATAATTTTGAATGAATTACTGTTTTAGGTGGGCAACGATATTAATTATGGTTGTTAAAATTACATCCAGAAATATCATGAATAAATATTTTAATATCGAATATTCTAATATCAGGCCAATATTTGTCGTTTAATCTATAACCCATTCGACGAAAAATCGCTCTTGGGACGTGCGGAAGAATCACCGCACGCGTTCAGTTCATCTCACTGAGCGAACTGCACCGCACCTGATCTTTTTAAAGAATCATCTTTCCCATCTCTAGTCTCCACGACCCTCTAGTGTGGACAAGATTGAGATAGCTGCTATTGATGCTATGCCCTGACTCTTTCTTCCTTATTGGGTCATGCATTTGCTGTTAACGCGGAATAAAAACCGGTTGATGGTGTGCGTGAAGCGGAAGGCATATGCATTGTATGCGTGTTGCGGATTCTCTTTCAATGCTTTCTGCTGTGTGCAAAAAGAGCATGCCTCAAATGTGCTATCTCTTTCACTTTTATTGGACCTGTGTTTGTTTGTATGTATTATGATTTTTTTCTATGTTATTGGCACAGCTGATTGCTGAGCAATGTAGTGGTCTCCAGATTTACAAGCGTTCGAAATTGGTAGAAATCGCTGTACGGTTCTGATTGTTTCAATAATGTGAATGGCGATAATTAACCAAAGACTTTGGCTCACTTCTTTGAACCGAAATCCAATGTACCTTTACTCAAGCTGACACGAGCATACATAAATTGAATTTGCCTTAATCAACCCGTACAACATCCATGCAGCGATTAACGGCACTATTGCACAAAGTAGTGCGCCGTGATGGGAGAGAGAATGGAACGTCATGGAAAACGATTTCCTTTCCTCCTAGGTTAATATTGGAAGTTAAACCTCGGGCATCGACAACTGGCAAATAGCCCAGAGTGATTCTTCTTCTTCTTCTCTTCTTCTCACGGTTGAGCACGTCGTGCTGACATGGCCTGGTTACCAATCGTTCTCCAGGTAGCTCGGTCCATGGCTGCAGCCCTCCAACCCCGGTCGCATCCGATGTCTCGCAGGTTCTGCTCCACTTGGTCCATCCACCGAGCTCGCTGAGCTCCTCGTCGTCTCGTGCCGGGCGAGTCGCTGGTGAGCACCTTCTTGGTGGGGCATGAGTCCGGCATCCTCATGACATGCCCCAACCACCGAATCCTGCCGGCCTTTGCCACTGTCAGGATGTCCGGCTCACCATACAGCTCAGCTAGCTCGTGGTTCATCCTTCTCCTCCACACGCCCTGCTCACACACGCCGCCAAAAATAGACCGGAGCACGCGCCGCTCGAAGACTGCGAGAGCGTTAGCGTCCTCCGTGAGCAGAGTTCAAGATTCATGCCCATAAAGAACGACCGGTCTAATCAACGTGCGGTATATGGCACACTTAGTGGGTGGGAGAAGCCATCTGGACCTCAGGAGTTTGTGGAGCGCATAGTAGGCACGATTCCCCTGAAGAATGCGCCTCCGGATTTCGCAGCTTACGTTGTTGTCCGGAGTTACGACAGTGCCGAGGTAGCAAAACTCCTCTACTACCTCGAGTTTGTCGCCGTCTATTGATACACTGCTCCCCAGCCTGGCTCTTTCACTGTCAGAGCCTCCGACGAGCAGGTACTTTGTTTTCGTCGCATTGATCATCAATCCAATCCTTGCGGCCTCGCGTTTCAGTCGGGTGTACGCCTCGCACACCGTCCTAGTGTTCCGCCCGATGATGTCGATGTCATCCGCGAAGCCGAGGGATTGGAGAGAGCGGGTGAAAATCGTGCCACGGATGTCGAAGCCCGCGCTCCTCATGACACCCCAGCCCGAAAAATTGAGAGAATTTGTATGGGAATTCTCCGTCGCAGATCGGCTGCGGTCGTCGGTTCCGGATAGCTCGCTTGTAAGCGGGAAGTCAGCAATTCAGCACCCGAAAGCAAAACGAAAGTTTCATTGTGTGCCCGCGATCGGCAATGGCAACCCGGTCGGGTCGCGCGGTATGCATGCATACGCGGTCAAAAAAAAGGGGGAATTGTTTTTTGCTCATTCGCTGACCGCTGACCGCTGAAGCGGTGTGCTGCCTTTACGCTCGCGTTCTGGATATGTGTGAATTTCGTTATCATGGCGGTCTACTCCTACGCATTACACACATTCTGTTCTGTCCCCTTGTCTAGACGTTTGACGGTGACCTTTTTTTGTGCTACACTTTTTTGGTACACTTCAATTCTTTGCCTTCTGCGGCTATTGAAACTCCACTCCAATCAGTTGGTAGTTGTGTGTCATCCATCTACCGTGTTTGGCTGCCGTACCCAAGCCCTGTGGCTGTTTACTTCACCTTCAAGAACAGCTGTTTGCCTGTTGATACAGAAAAGGTATAGAATAATTTTTACTCACATTCTTGGTAGTAGACTTGAACTCGATGCTTTCGGAGTCCCTTCAGTGTAGATACCATGAGACCATTGTCGTTGGTCAAAATTGTGGCGGTACAGATCGACAAAAACATTGATAGGTGTCGATCATTATTTCAGGTTCGAAATGTACACCACCACTTCCACTACATCAACCATCACCTTCACCACCCCCAGACCAACCATTTCGACCGTTAGCGCGACACATTGTCCCACATATGTACCGCTGACGGTTAGGTCCAGTTCGTTATTGGCTCCTCCGCTAACATATTTTACGGCGCTTCCACCCATCAATACTACCAGTGTCCCGATCACGTTGCCCAATATCCCGATGCCATCTCCTGCACCTACATCTATTCCTTCATCTCCCCCTCCAATTACACCGCCAACTTTTAGCCAACGTTCATCATCTGGCATTTATCCACCGCCGGTAGCTGTTACGGCAATGCAAGATGACGAACGTTGGTTAAAAGTTGATGTTATGCATAAGCTTATGCTCGATATGAGCACAAAAATGGACATCATGTTTGACATGATGTGCAAAATGTCCAATGAAGGCCGAAGCGAAGCCACTTTCCGCTTCGAAAAAATGACCACGTCCAGCGATTTGGACGAGATGGAAAGCAAGTTAGGTAACATAGATGGAGTGTATTTGCAGGAGGTGGCAAGTTCATTGGACATCTTACTAAAATATGAACCTGATATTGAGAATAGATTGCATTCGGCATTAGATCTAATTTTTAGTAAAACTTTATTTGCTGAATGCAACTGGACAGGCAGTGGGGACAAAATAGGTCTTGAAAAATTTCCCAATATTTTAAAATTATTTAGAATTGTAGGAGCTACCCCAACTGAAAACCCTACCGAACAGGGTATAGAGTTGTTTTTTAAAAAAAAACTTGCACATGCAAAGGACCGAACAAACCTTCTTGGATTGAGAAAGACATCGTGCCATAAGAGGCGAGTAGATAGCTAAGTTTAGGTATTAAGTTGATTTTTAAAAATTAAGATTATTATTATTAGCTTTTTGTTATTATTTTATTTTTTATGAATTTTCTTGCGCACTTCTAAGCTAAGTTTAGGTTCTAAGTTGACAGCTTTTTACTATGATTGTAAATTTAAGTCATTGTTTTTATGAATTTTATTGTGAACTTCATTTTAGAATTTAATATTTTTGCATATTGGTTGTTTAAAATACATTTATTTTATGCATTTTCCTTCCATCCCAAAGTATGAATTAATGGGGCAAAATAGCAGTTTTCTTCTTGTTGGCGAATTGCTACTGACAATTTGCATTTTACTTCTTCTAATTTTATTACTATATTACCTGGCGAAATGTCCGTAAATTTGGCAACATATGTATTTACAATTGCGGAAGAACATGGGTAGCTAAATGCAGCTGATGGCGCTAAAGTTTGGCCCTCAATTAAAAACGTGTTGTTACAACTACGTGCCGTTTTATACCGCATCAATATATTGCTTTCCGTTAAGAACCATCCGTCTTTATCGTTAGCTCGAAGCGAAAAACTTTGGTCTATATTAAAAAGTAGTCCATTCCTGATCTTTTTTAAGTTTGGATACTGCTGTTTCTTTTTGCCATCATTTTTTGCCAGCCTCCGTCGCTCGGCCAACCTACATATAACTTGGTTGAGGGGTTTTGAACCTCCTCTTACTAATCTTTTAATTGTATGTAAATTATTTTCAAATGGGTAAGTGGAAAAAGAATGCAGAGGCCCAAATCTTAACACTTCTTCACTTACGTGCAACAGATTGTGCACATTGCTTGTAACATGATTCCTGCTATAAACTGTGCTAAACTGCTCCACAAACATTTTTAACAATTGACCGGCATATGGCCAATAATCTTTATAATAAACTGTTGAAAGCATCGTGACGCCACAGTAAAAAAGTTTAAAATGTTGGAAAGCATTATTTTCCAATTTGTGTTGCAATATAGCAAGGCTACCGTAGTGAAGAAAGGTACTAAATTCACTACCTTTCCAATAAGAAAGGTGCTTAAGTGACCGTAGCGGACGATGAATTTCGGAAGGAAATTCAAATCCCAGCAGGTCGACACAAACAAGTGTTTGTTCGCTACTAGACCACTTAGGGTATGGGTCCAAACTGCCATTTACCCACCCTTTTAGTAGTTTGCGCATTATTCCTAAATCTATTAAATGGAGTCTGTCTCCTACTACTATATCCTGAACAATATCCAGGTTCTTAAGATCTAATAAAGGTGAACGATTCTTGCAGTGCTCTTTATATTCACCTCTTCTAAATGCTTCATCCGTTCTTTCTAACGCTGAGCAATCTTCAAAAACTACTTTCCTCGCGCTCTTCACGTGTTTTCCTACACCCTTACATTTTAAACAACTGTGGATGGCGTTGTGGTAAGCGACCCCTTTTATAAACGCCCTTGCTGGCGAATCAGCAATAATAGCTCTGATTTTAACCCCGAGCTGTTTTTCGTGTATTAAAACACCGTTATCCATTAGACTGTTTAACTCCTCTATCATTGGCCTAAGATATTGTTCGCAATTACTGGGCTTCGATGTACCACAAAATATTCCTATAGCCAGCACTGGAACACCTGGAACATTGTGCAACTGCACCAAAATTGGCCACAGCTGCATTGCTCCGCTATTATGGAGCGGCAGGCCGTCCACTGATAAGTTAATTTCCAACTTATCAACAGTGGGTTCTTCGTTGCTGTAATAAAATTAAGATTGTTTCAAGAAATTTATACGATTGTATTATTATTACTAGTGATAAGATTTTCTGACTTACCAAAAATAGTATTCAAGTGTGGTTTGTAGTCCTTGATACCACAATTGACCTCCTGCAACATTCACGATTTCTTTTCCAACATTTGTTGGTGTTTGTAGAAATGTCCTTGAATCTTTTGGGACATAATATTTTGTTGTTTCGCGAATGAGTAATAGAAGGTCATTCAAATGGGCATGGGCGATTTTGTTTGAAATCGCCCAGTCGCGCAAACCTCGTGGGAAAGCCAAGTTATCTTCCATGCCGTGACTTTCATCATCAGATGAATCAACAGCGTCGAGGGAAGCATTATCATCATCTTCGTCATCGTCATCGTCCTCAAGACGGTACATCACATTCTGCTCTTCATCGTCCTCTATCTCCATCTCTTCGGGGCGGTTAGCAGTGTCTTCAGCAGTACCGCAAATTGTAGAAGGGCCACTAACGTCACATTGAGCTTTGCCGGAAATATGAATCATCATAATTTCACAGTTGTTGCTACACACTATTATGAATTGCATACATACCGGGTGGCAAACACTCTTCATTAGTGTTACACGCATTGCGGTCGCGCTTGCATTCTTCTTCGCAAGCATGCTTTTTTGCATCGCGCATTCGGGCAAATGCCCGACTTTCCATCAATCCTTTCAAGGAAAATGGCATCTTGTACACAAAAAAAACCTAAAATCACCAAATTCCCTAAATACGCTTTGAACTCTAAATAAGCTAAATTTAATACAACTAGCACTAAACTAAACTAACCCAACTACCTTAACTAACTAGTTTAACTAACACACTAAACCGAAAAACTAACAAACTACAGTAAATACGTAAACTAGTAAACTAAACTGAGTAAACTAACTAGCTGAATCTAAATAACTGAAAACTTGAACTGAATCGCAATGAGACACCAGACAGAACAGAATACGCGTGTGATGCTATCCAAACGAAGTTTGCACATGGAATATTTGGCCGTTGATAAACGTTCGAACGTGTGGTCTGATATCGAACCAAACGAAAGTACGGGTTAGTCGTAGGTGGCCAAGAAACGACAAAAACTCCGTCTACCGACGCTTTGATAATTGCAACAATGAAACGGCGTAGCAAAAGGAATTGGCAACAAAATTTAAATTTGTTTATTTAAATCCATCACCGCGGTGATCGCGATCAACCACGCGTACGCCTGGAGCGGCGGTGTTGGGACGAGGTGGGGAATCGGTAAACTTTAAAACGACGACAATTCTTCCACCTCGCTGGCCCGACTGCGTTGATAGACGCGGTAATGGAAGGAGGTGGAGAGGAGGATCCTCTATCGGGTCTGGCGAAATAAAAATGGGTGACTCGGAAGAATTGATGGACGAGGGAAATGGAGCACGGCGAAGAGGGGTAAAAACCGAAGTTTCGTAGGCTGCTTTCTAGTGGACAGAAGCGAGATAGCGCCATAAAAAGTGCTCGGGGTAACTCAATCTTGCGGGCTGGGACCTTCCAGAGCGATGTTGAATTGAAGGCAGGAGAGTCCATCACGTTGCCTCAGACCCCGACGAGTTTCGAACGGATCCGACAGCATGTTCGAAATCCTCACCTTACACTGCACCCCCTCCATTGTGGCCTCTAGCAGTCGAACCAACTTCTCGGGGAAGCTGTACTGCCGCATGGTCTTCCATAGCTCCTTCCTATCTATGGTATCGTAGGCCGCCTTGAAGTCGATGAAGAGGTGGTGCGTCGGGATCTGGTGCTCCCGGCACTTCTGGAGGATCTGCCGTAGAGTGAAGATCTGGTCGGTGGTGGATTTGCCTCCAACAAACCCAGCTTGGTAGCTTCCGACGAAATCTGTAGCAAGGGGCGCGAGTCTGCAGAAGAGTATCTGGGATAGGATTTTGTAGGCGGCATTGAGGACTGTGATGGCTCGAAAGCTGGCACAGTCCATTCTGTCACCCTTCTTGTACACTGGGTGGATGACACCCAGCTTCCAGTCATCCGGTATCCTTTCCTGCTCCCAGATTTTCACAATTAGCTGGTGCATACTGACGGCAAGCTCTACCGAACCCATCTTGAATAGTTCTGCCACCAGCCCATCGCTGCCAGCTGCTTTGTTCTGTTTCAGCTGCTTGATGGCACTAGTGACTTCGTCCAAGGATGGTGGGAGCACATCGTCATCTACCTCCTGGCTAATGTGCTGCTCAATTCTGTCTGCGCCGCTGCTGGACTCCCCTAATTCCGCTCCGTTCAGGTGTCCGTTGAAGTAGCACTTCCACCTTTCGATCACCTCTCGCTCGTCCGTAAGAATGTTGCCCTCCTCGTCTCGGGCGTGAAGCCGCCTTGTGTCTTCTTCAACATCCTGTCGAACTGGCGAGTTTCCCCCGACTGAGTTAGCTGCTGTATCAGTTGTTCATCCGACTCCTCGTAGCGGCGCTTCTTGCTCTCGAAGAGCCGGGTTTGCTTTGTCCTCAGTCGTTTGTAGTGTTCCACGTTCTGACGGGTTTCGCGTTGCGGCATTCGGGCGCGCGCTGCTTTCTTCTCGGGTAGTGCCCGCCTGCACTCGTCATCGAACCACTCTTTCTTCTGGTTACGTGGCTTATGGCCCAGTGTCTGCTCGGCTGTGCTGCTGATGACTCGCTCCACCATACGCCAGTGGTCATCGAGGGACATTGTGGCGGTCGCGATGTTGTCCGGAAGCGCTTCCCCAAGCGCTGTCGCTTAGCCCTCGGCAACAGCAGGTGTTCGCAGCCGATCCGTGTTTAGGCGTGGGGTAGGCCGGTGACGCAGTGTGTTGACAGCGCAGAGCTTCTGCCGTAGCTTCACCATAACCAGGAAGTGGTCCGAGTCGACGTTTGCGCCCCTGTACGTACGTACGTCGATGATGTCCGAGAAGTGCCTTCCGTCTATGAGAACGTGGTCTATTTGGGAATATGTCTGCTGTGGTGATCTCCAGGTGTAGCTGAAACGAGGTTTGTGCTGGAAGAAGGTGCTACGGATGTTCATGTGCCTTCAGGATGCGACATTTATGAGCCGGCCGTTATCGTTGGTTAGCTGGTGGGCACTAAAGCTTCCAATCGTAGGTTTATAGGCCTCCTCTCGCCCGACCTGAGCGTTTAGATCTCCGATGACGATCTTCACATCATGTTGTGGGCAGCGGTCGTACTCCCTCTCGAGCTGCGTATAAAACGCGTCTTTGTCGTCATCGCTGCTCCCAAGGTGCGGGCTGTGCACATTAATAATGCTCAGGTTAAAAAAGCGTCCGCGTATCCTCAACCTGCACATCCTGTCGTTGATCGGCCACCATCCGATCACACGCTTCCTCATGGCACCCATAACAAGGAACGCCGTACCGAGCTCGTGCTTGTCTCCACCACTCTGGTAGATCATGCAATCGCTACGGTAGGGGCGCACCGAGACTCCTTTCCAGCGAACCTCTTGAAGTGCTACTATTTCGAAGCCGCGGGCTCTCACTTCCTCTGCGAGTATTCTGGTAAGAGACCTGCAGTTCCATGTACCGAGTTTCCAATCGTAGTCCTTTTCGTTTCGGTTCTTCATTATGGTAACTTTTCGTTGCAATGATACAGAGGGTGGCTTGCAAGGCCTCTCCCCCCGCCTCCTATCTCGCCGGTGGAACAACGCATCCAACTACTAACAGGTAGTAGTCCATTCCCCCTCTCAATTCAGCCTTGCCGCCCATCCGCCCAAGGGGGTGGGTTTCCCCGTATACCCAAGCTGGGATATTTAGGCGACAAGTTACCGTTCTGTACGTCGCGGACGTATTGAGTAGGAGTTGGGAAGGAGAGCCTATAGTAGCCTTCAGGAGACGTCGGATCCAACTCTTTACAGAACAAGCCCAGAGTGATTATTGCACTGACTTATCCTATCGAGACAACATGACGACAAAATAGTAGAAAAAGACGCATTGGTAAGAATTGAAGACGAGCTGGGAGAAAAAGTGGGGCTGGGCATAGTAGAGAGCGGAATACGAGAGCAACTATGTTTTTGCTCTCTTTTTGCCTGGCGCGCTTGGTGTGCGTGCCACCTCTGACTCAACGTTGTGTGCGTGTAATCCGACCCCCCGTTAAGCGGAAATCGGGGGGTCCGAAAGAAAAAGGCAAAAAACTGCTCAATTTTCAGTGTCCGCCGTTCGCTGGGAACTTAACACGTTAAGCGCTATGCCCAAATTGCACTGTTTTCCGTTCTGCCAGCGATTCGTAGAAACGCCGGCCTACCTAACAGGTTCTGTTGGTCTGATCAGACCGGCGCCGGCTTACGGGGAAGAACACTGTCGGCTCCACGGGGCCGACGTAGCGCTTAACGTGTTAAATTCAGCGTAAATAATTTGATATATTGTGTCTATAGTTTCGAAACAGAATTCTTTGCGATAAAATCATGTTACTAGAGGATAAAAATTAAATACTTTGGTAAACTCTGGTAAAAGTTCCAAGACCTTGGCTGTAGCGCATAATAAATTGATCATCCGAGAGAACTTCCAACCATTGGAAAGGAACAACTGAGTAGGAACAACTGAGTAGCGACAATTTGAAAAGATTAGGAAGTGGTTGCGAAAGAACATTAGCGTACTTTGAGAGAACCATGGCAGGAATTCCATCAAGACCAAGGGTAAAAACGGCTTAAAACAGCCGGTGTAAACGCCGGACGGCTTAAAACAGCGTAATTCGCCTCATGCGCACATTTTTACCAGTACGCAGTATACATACAACGTAATTATCCAAAATTGTTCTTTGAAAAAAATAATCAACACTGTTGTACACTGTCAGAAAGTAAGAATGTTTTGCTACCTACGGGCAATTACGAACAAAAAATGAAGGTACCTCCATGTTTTAAAGCACTTTCAACAACTATTCGTTTTCTTATGCTTAGTTAACCTGAAGCGCAAGCAACCATTGCAAACAGTAAAATCATGTTAGTATTCCCTGCTATCGCAAAGGTGCATTTTTTTTTTGAAAATTCGCTAAAATGTGGGCCAGATTTGGTAATGATGAACGTTCCCGCATGTGTGAATATGTAGATGAGGGCTGGAACGGAAAGTGAGTACCATGAATGATTTTTAAATGTCTCTTGGACTCGTGAGAATCGTGAGACGAAAGAAAAGCGCAAAATATGTGCATGTAGGGGGTCCGCGACAGCCGAGCGGTAGCGCCGGTTAGAAAATCGTCCCATGAGCGCCGGGGCTCACCACCTCGACGGCGTGGGTTCGAATCCCAACCTAGACCGAACCCTCCTCTGTACGAGAGGACTGACTATCCACGTACAACAGGGAAATAAGTGTCGTAAGCCCCTAACGGGCAGGCATGACCAAGAGGTCGTTACGCCAAGAAAAAGTGTACATGTAACGTGTCCATGTTGGGTAAGCCCATCGAACTCATAGCATCGAGAAATAGACTACAACCCCGATATACGGGCGTCGGTTGAATGCTATCCGGTATATTGGTGCCGTCAAAGCTCCATAGCAGCGAGGAATAATTGAAGTCGTCATATACAGCATACCACTGATCATCACCCGGTTGAACAAAATCACTCACGACACTCAGCTTCCACCCGTTTCTCCATGTTTCCACCATGTATTTTACCCCGCTAGTCCAGAAACGGGACTCATCGTACGACAACATTGCTTTTCTCGAATGTATCATTCCCCCCACTCATACTTTTCACTCGAATGAACGTCCGTTCCTCATTCCGCGTCCTCAAACAGAGTGTTGTCAAAGTAGTTGAGTTGGAAAAGTAGAAACTAACAAAGCGGCCATATTGATTTGTTGTTTAGTTTTTGATTCGGACAGGTAAGTTTGGTTTTCCGTTAGCTCCAACGACTTATTATAAGTAAAATATTACAGAAAACGTTATGGACTCCAAAAAAATGAAACACGACGGAAATCTTTGCCGTAAGCGTAAGCGGATGCTTGAATCTTTAGACCGTGATATTGAATCACAAATGCAGCCATTTAATCAAGCAGGGGGAGCCTTTCCAACTTTGCCGGATCTGGGAATAGGTAAATATAACGAAAACAATGAACGAGGATGGAAGTTAAATTGAAAAAAGTGAACCATGAAGGGTTGAACAATGGAGTTTGAGGAAGTTTGTCTTGAAATCGATTGATTGGAATGCTGTTGTGATCAGTAAAACTATAGTTTTAATTTTTCGAATGTCCTGCCTATTTTATATACTATTATTAATTTTATTGTAGATGTTACTCCGGAAGAAGCATCAAACTTGTTAATATCGAGTGCTTCTAATGATCCTAACCCTGATAACAGTGAAGATGAGTGGGAGGATGTAGAAGAGGAAAATATAACGGCTGAGGACTATGACCAAGATGAAGAGGATGGTCCTTATAGCTTTGTAAACTATTTATCGTTAACGGATGCACTGAGACATGCAGCCGTAACGTATCGGCTGTCTAGTATTGCTGTGGGAGCCATCTTGGCGATAATTAGAAAAAATACCAACGGTAAAGTTCCGAAGGCTTCTCGAACGCTAATGAAAACACCCTATAAGGTTGGTAGTCAGATCAAACAGATCGCAAATGGTCGATTATGGTATTATGGAATAGAAAAAGTCATCCTAAACTATTTCGAGTGAGTATATACAAATTTATTAATATAGCAAATAATAAACCTCCTGCCGTTTTTGCTTTCAGAAACGTCATTCCTGAGGTTTCGCAATTTACGGTTGATGTATCGATTGACGGGCTACCTCTGTTTAAAAGTTCTCGCCAACAGCTGTGGCCAATTCAGATAAGGGTGGTTGAATTGGGTAAGCATCCAATGATGGTTGTTGGAACCTTTGGGGGTCGAACTAAACCCGGAAACTTGGATGAATTTCTAAGACCATTGGTGTTAGAAATAAATGATCTCCAGCGTAGAGGGTTTAGATTCGGTGAAAAGATGATTCCTTTCCGTCTTCGTGCTTTTATTGCCGATTCACCGATGCGGGCCACATTGAAAGGTATGTTAGGATGCATTAACAATAGTTTTTAGAACATTTTAAAAATAAATGGAACTATATTTTCAGCTACGATGAATTTTAATGCAAGGCATGGTTGCTTAAAATGTACAGCTGTTGGCAGGACTATTAAACCAGGATCAAAAGTAGTTTTTGCTACCACTAATGCCACACCCCGAACCGACGCTGGTTTCAGATCTCGTGTCGATAGAGAACACCATAAAGAATGGCGGACACCTCTGGAAGATCTACACGATTTCAACATGATCGATGGAGTCCCTGTAGGTGACCGTCTTCACCTCATCGATGAAGGGGCAACCAAAAAGTTGTTGACCGGTTTGTTAGATCATAAGTTCCCCAACTTGGAAAATTTATCACGAAAGAAGGAGTCAATTTCAAATTTCTTGGTTAAGACACGCCTGCCCGTTGAAATACCTCGCCGGATGCGGCACCTCAACGAGATTCCTTTATATAAGGCAACGGAATTTCGTACATTCTTACATTATTTAAGTCCTGTAGTTTTTAGAAACTGCATGACCAACGAAGTCTTCAATCATTTTCTTCATTATTTTTGCGCTGTGACCATATTTTCGTCACGAGCACATGAACGGCATTGGCCACTGGCAAAAAGGTTGTTGGATGATTTTGTCCATAATTTCGGAGCACATTATGGTCAATGTCATTTAACGAGCAACATCCATAATCTCCAACACGTTGCTGAAGAGGTGGAAAAGTTTGGAACACTGGATGAGTTTTCTGCCTATGTGTTTGAGAACAATTTAAGGTTTGTGAAATCATGCGTAAGATCAGGGACAAAAATTGTGGAACAGGTGGCTGGCAGACTTTACGAACTTGGTCGGATAAAAAAAGCCAGCTATCGCATAGCTCCAGTGTATCCAAAATTAAAACGGAATGGTAGTTTTCGCGTTACGGAGGATTTTCTTTTAGGGCCAAGTTTTCAAAACCGATGGTTTCTTACCAAAGAAAAATCAATTGTAAAGTTTGTTAAGGCGAAGAAAACTTCCCTAAACTCTTATATTGTATATGGACACCAGATTGAAGTTAGCGAAGAACTATTCAGATTGAAGTTAGCCGGTGATGATGATTTATCATCTACTGAATTATACATTTTCAAAACCATGTTAAATGTTCAGACAAGACCAGTGGAAATGCCATATTCAAATATTTTATGTAAGCTAGTACCAGTATTCATTCCATCACCATTTCTATCACGACCTTCAATACTACCAATTATCCCACCCGACTCTCTCGCTTTGTTCCCATTGTTACATACGTTCCAATAAGAAGCAAATGTAAATAGCTATAAGTGATAGATGTAATATTTACTTAATTCATGAATACATATTCAACCATTCATGTTCATAAAGTCTAGAAGTTTCATATGTACATAACACCATAGTTCAACGATCAAAAAACCGGGAAAAATTTAAACTAATCAAACATAACAAAACTTACTCATATATTCATAGCGCAATAGTTCAAAGATCAGTACATTACAAGAAAATAAACTAATCTAACATAGCACAACCAACTAAACTAGCTAAACTAACTTGAGATTCAAAGTTTTTTAGTTCGTTTGTGACACACGCTTTTTATAACTCCTTTAGCTTGTGCTGCATTTTTAGCGTTCGCTAATTTACATTTTATAAAGCTCTTTACTTCTTCGTTGGTTAGTGTGCACTGACGATTTTCCGCAACAGTTTTTACCAGTTGGAAAATGTTCTGATACACTATAAATGGAATTTTATTTCCATTACGAGCTGCTCCAGTCCAGCTGCATCCGGGAAGGAAGCTTCTGTCAAACAATTTGTAGAACGTTTCGTGCATACGCTGCTTTTTATCATTGGTTTCAATTTCGCTAGCCAACCACTCTTCCATCTTGTTGAACTTTTCAGGCTCCAAAAGATGTGCCTCCAGCTCGTCCATTTCATTCAGGCAGCTCACAAATGACTGGTAAAAATCAGGACGTTGCGGTTTAGAACTGCTTGTAGGATGGTATCTTTCTGCTGGCAAATTCACCTTATCTACCAACTGTGATAACTGAGCTTGTAGATCAACGTTTACTTTCGTCAGCTTAAACAACTGCACCGTATTAACACCTACTTGCTCCCGATGTGCAGCTATTTCAGTTTTCATCTGATTCATGGTTCGAATTATATTTTCCATTTTTCTATCCTAAAAATATATCATATCACTCCAATTATTGTGCACTCTATAAAATTCGGGAGGAATTAAGCCGTAATACTTACATTCGTTATGAATTTAGCTAAAATTTAACTGAACCAACGTTTTCCATTTAACGCTCCAAGTACAATGACAAAGAATCACGGATTTTGCATTTCAACATTTTGACATCCAAGCTAGCTGGGCAGTTTGTTGTTTTCGTTTCGAACAAGTGGAAGCCAATGGCAGCCGAAAATGATTTTCATAAATTTCGAAGTGAAATCAATGTTAATTAAAAGCAATGTGAACAACAGAAGTTTAACATATCATTGCCTAGCGTAACGTATAGAAAATCGGTAGGTATAGGCTATATGTCCCATGAAAAGTGCTACGAAAGTTATCAACCACCATCAGGCAGTTCCGCAGCATGTAGCTCGGGTAAGAAAAAACAACGTGAAAATACCCCAACAGAATAATGCAGCTCGTTTAATCTTCTATTTTCAGATGTTTGAAGCGAATGTGAGTTTGAAATTTATAAAGTGTGTGTTTAATAAATATACTGAAAGTTCAAGGCTGGTGTTGTTTGCTTTTCTGAAGGGATGACATTTCTGCACCGGGCATTGGGAGTCCCGGGGCATGGGGTAAATGGGTAGAGGATTCAGCGAGGGGATTCGGGAGGGGAACGCCCGTGACGTCACACAAAGTCACTCAAATTCACTCAAATTCACTCGCACGGTCACCCAAAACGCCTCGAACTCTTGCTGTCATCGAGGCGACTTTGCGGTTAGTTCGAGGTGCGACGTGACTGAAATCGATGCAACTTTGTGTAGCCGGGCAGTGCCAATCATACTGTCCAGCGCGTTGGCTTGGGCAAGCGAAAGTTTGGCATATTAAAAAACAAATTTCGATGTATCTTGGGAGCTAGGCAGCTTCATTACGCACCAGAAAAATGCGAGCGAATTATAAATGTTTGTTGTGCTCTTCACAAAATTTGCGTTTTGAATGGATTGCTAACTGGTGTTTTAGACGAGCAAAAATATGCGGTATAAGAAATATTCACAAACAAACCCTTCGACTTGGGGAAGTTTGTAACAATTATGCAAAAATAAAATTAATTTTTCAAATGATATTACAAATACTAATCAATTGGTGTAATCATCTATAAGTATTTATTGAATCATTCTTTTCACTTCTTTTTGAGTTGTTCTTCATGATAGCGGATGGTGCTTTCGACAAACATTCTCCCATAATTTACACATTCCTGTAGCAAAGCAATTATCTGTGTTTTGTTCCACAAGGGGTTTTTTTTATAATTTACTAGGTAAAAAGGCCCGGTTACACGGGCCCATGTTGATGAAAGAATTTGCTCTAAAATCTAGTAAAGTAGCAGTAAGTAAAAGGCTGCTTTACTCAGAGCCTCAGCCCGGTTAAAAGATTCATGCTGTATCTATCTGCGTGTATCTAATCCTAATCCCGGTTATTCTGATATGATATTGGCCCAATTGCTGCCTTATGCCATGATGATAGTTGAATGAATGTAAATCAATCCAATCACCAGGTTTTAATTATTCTTCGATATATTAGTCTTGAGTCTGACGAATGCGTTTTACAGAGGTTTTACAGAGGTCCCAAAATTCTTAGCCCGGTTTTCGGGCCGATGTTTTGAAGGGAATAGTTTTATTTAAATCGAGTTAACTTAATGCGCAGGATAATATTCTTTCCCATTAAATGCCTTAGCCCGGTTAGATTCAGTTTCTCTATCAAACTGTGAGAGTCTATATCATATACCGGTTATTCTGATATGATATCGGCTCACTGGTTGGATTGTGACATGCTCATGGCTCATGAAAACAAATCAGGTACTAATTATTGTCGAAATTAACGGCCAAAACGATGATCTTTTAGTTACAAAGGCTTCACCTGATCACATTAAAATATCTCCTCAATGGGTCCATGTTTAATGTGTAATCTGTATTAAAATGTAGTGAAGAGTATGCAGTTGATTCAGTGGATAAAAAGCAGCACCAACTCTAAACCTCATCCCGGTTTGAAGAACTTTAACTCAATAGGAAGCATCTATGTCTCATGGTTATCATTAATCAAAAATATTGCCCGGTTACAGATTGTTACTGATTTGGGCTATTTCCAACGGGGTTGTTTTGGACATCGAATTACAAACAAAGGTTGGGAATAGCCAATGAGCAAGTTAGGAAAAGGACAATCTTCTCCATTTATCTTACCCGACTTAACTCGCCTGTGTGAGATGACCTGCAGGCACATCTTATAATATATCCTACTTTCAATCAGGGATATGTTTTACATTCCTTCTGATTTCGCTAGTGGTCTACATGCAGTATGAGTGCGGTAATCTGCGGGCCATTGCATATTTTAAATACCGTAACTATGATGTTCTGCTGTGATTTTCTTTATTTGTAATTTGTGTGCGACTATGTTTCGTGTTGTGTGCATATGTTTTTTTTTGTTTCTATCTGTTCGTAACACCGTGCGTTTTCCGTATCTACCTGTGTTCTATTTCACTTTGTAAAGGATTTTTTCTATCTTTGTTTTTCATATTTTCCTTTTATTGTTTGCGTATTGATTTATATGCAACCAAGTTGAAAGATACATTTCTGGTAATCCTGGAACGCATGTTCAATTGAACGCGATTAATAATTTTCGTGATTGGAGCTGAGCAATTGTGTACATTTCAATTTAAAAACCGTTTAATTTTAAAATACAATGATTTTGAAGATGAGATTTTGCATCATTTTAAGTGCATCACTTTGTGCAAGTAAGGACATCACCCTGAAAATTTCACACTTATCAATCATTTCAAGCACTCCTTTTTTCGAGTGTTCGTTTTATGAATTTTGCTATCAAAGTATCCTTTCGTTTTACTCAAGGATTCCATTCTTTACTTTTTTCTGATTCCATGGCGATCAAAGTACAGAGAAACGTAGACGATAGGCTCTGTAGGCAGACAGCCGTAGATTCTTTAAGTTAACGCTTCAGGTTCCGCAAAATTGGTTGTGGATTGTTTAGGAAATTTTACAATTGTGTTGCTTAGAGGCGCGTGTGTGTGGTTTTTGTGTATGAGCCGGCTTAGTAATTTTTCCATCAGAAACTGACCTGTAGTGCGTTTTTGTAAGAGGTTTTTTTGTGATTGTGTTGTGATTGTTTCGGTGATAGTGTTTTGTGTCGAAAACTGTGTCATATGTGTTTGTTTTGAAGTTGTTCTAACTTTTTTTGTTGAAACCCTCTTGGAGAATTGTTTGTGCATTTCTGGTATCCGAATATACACAAAAAAGTGATTCGATCGAGATGAGAAGTGAGTCGTGAACATTTTTTTGAACCATGTTGTACGATACAATCCATTGTTTCCTTGATAATCATGCTCAACCGAACGCATAGTGCCCGAAACCGACGTCGTAGTTTGTTATCCTTTTCATTTCTCAAAATTAAAAAACGTTTCGAAAACCCCCGCTTTCCTTTTCTCTAATCGAGCAGGTTTCCCCAGGTTGATTGTGGTTGCTATAGTGATCCTTCGATTTCCCCTCAAGCGAGCCTGTTGCTAAGGCAATCGTTGCAATGCAACGGGATGAGCGTTTGGTGTGGTCCCATACAAAAGTAAGGTTTTGCATCACTTTTGGTGCCTTACTTTATCCAAGAAGTGGAGTAATTACGGTGAACATCACCCTCGTAAGCATCACCCCTACGATTATTTAATATATAATATTGCGGGGGGAACTTTCGGTTGTTGGGCGTCTTGCGGTGTTTTTTGTATTTCAGCTGATTCTGATATTACGTCCGATTCGAAATCTAAATTTATCGAATGCGTTCGTTTCCTCGGATTAGATGGTTTCTCTTTTCTTGGCTCCTCTGATGATTTTTCGTTATCCTCATCGGTGCTACGAGCTTCCTCTGTTACTAATTCATTCTGTTCCGATGTTTCTTTTTCTTGGGGTTCTTTTTCCTCTTCCAATGATGGCATTCCTTCCTTCCGAGTTAGGAATGGCGGCAACAGTCTCATCCAACTTCATTAACTGGATAATTCTTACGTCCATAATATATAAAATTTTCATTTTTGCTCTGCCTGCACCCGTCTGCTTCTGTTCTCGTTTGTTGTGGGACATTTTTTTTTGCTCCTAATTTTTTTCGGTCCATGTCTATACAAATTTAAAATATATGTATATCGATCGATAGGGTTCATCTTTGGGCGTTCGCGATAGCAATATCTATAGACATAGCAACTGCTCGACAAATTTGTTCGCGTTTGACAGCCGTTTTATCCACTGATCTATCAATAGATTGCTCAGTGAACCAAGTATGCCGAAAATGAACACTTGTCGGTCGATATACCATATCAGAAGACGTCTCTACGATCCCCGCTCCTAGATTTGAATCAGTTCAATTATCAAAGATGTGGTTGTAGCGGACCGGCTGCATCTTATCGATCACGGAGTCACTCGACGATTACTGAAAGGACGCTTTGTTGGAAAATGGGGATTCCGCAGCTGGCCCTCGGAGATCATAAAAAAAACTAGGCTGTTGGAGATCACATTGCCGTTGGAAATCAATCGTAAGATTGAGATTGACAGACATCTTTGGCCAAAAGCGGATGATATGTTACAATGTTTCGTTCGGCAATATGGTGAAAAATTTGGCAGGGATTTCATTTCCAGCAACGTCCACAATCTACTGCATATTTTTGAGGATGTAAACTAGAGATGAGTCCAAAGAGCGGGAACTATACGGATCGATCCCATCCTAGGCGTGAGCGACGGATCCCGATTCACCAAGCAGAGATCCGGCGGATCCGACGGATCGTCCGTCCAAGCCAAAATGCCGCCAAGTGAGATAGTTTTCTTTCACTCTCACCTCACAAACTCGTTCGTTGTCGTTCGTTGTATCAGTGCCCCACGGCAGTCCAATGAGGCACCGCAGTTTTACTCACACACCAACTTACTCACTAAACTGCGAAGGGAGACGGATGAACAATTCCATTCTCTTAATCACGAACTCATTCAATACAAAACCTGGAACAGCTTGGCAGTGGGAAGTTTTGCCTCTTTCTCACTGAACTAGAAAGGGAGATCGCTCGATGATCCGTCCACGATCCGTCCACGATCCGTCCACGATCCGTCCACGATCCGTCCACGATCCGTCGGATCGCCCATACTCTCAAACACCTGGAGAAGTCTATGCCTGTGAGACGTTTGGTACTATTCTCGCTGACTTTGGAAGGGGTACCTGTTGGCGATCCGTCCACGATCCGTACGGATCCGTCATGTATTCAAAAGCTTGGGGGAACCTGGACGATTCGTTCCCGATCCATCCACGATCGCCCATACATTCAAAAGTCTGGGGGACCCATGCCTGGAGAACCTTTTGTCTCTTTGCTCACCGTTCTAGCCAACCTTGGGGAACCGGTGAGGTATTCCTTTCTTTCCTAGTCCTTTAGATATAGTAGGAATGGGTATATCTGGATTCTTTCTACCCAATGGAACTGTAGGATGTACTCTACTCAAATGTCTCTTGATGTTGGACGTCGATCCTTGTTGATACGAAATTACTTTGAAGCAGTAGCGGCATTTGGCACCTTTCTCCAATTTCTCGAAATGTTGCCATACATCACTTGCAGAAGCCATTATAATATCCTGAGTTGGAACAATAATTACCACTTCTTCAATTTGTTATCTTAATTTTCAGATTAGTTTTTAACTAACCTTCTTTTGGCGCAATTCGAATCACAATCACAACTAACTAAAACTTGTTTTACACTGAAACAGGTTGTTCACGGCACAGTAAACTTTGATAGCAAACGGACAGTCCCTTTTATATAGGCAAAATCCTGTCTCTTTTTGCACACTTTGATTGCTCTACACAGCAATAATAGCAAACCACTACAGTTACTGGAATTACTCTCATTTACTCTCTCCGAGTTGAACCAACCCAGAAAGAACTTGGTTGGAAAAACGATCAATCAAATAGAACTTTCGGAGAATCGCCTAAAATGGCTTCAAAGAAAGCAATTTTCATCCATTTTACACAGTAAAAGGTTAATTCTTATGTATTCAAGAGTCTTGAATGTTACCGAAAAAAATGTCGGAAATTCTTTTTGTACAGTATTATTAAGATTAAATAAAAAAAATATTGTATTAATGAAGTAGGCAGTGAAGCCAACATGTTCTTAAATAAATAAAAACCGAGAGTAGTCGATCTAAAAACAAATGACAAAAATAGTTTAAAATCATTTCTAAATTTCGATAGACTATTTCCACTCATTCATATCACTTTCCTTCGCTGGTGGCCAGTAAAATGTATCAACAGTGGTCAAAGCGGCCACACGCAAAACGATTGACCGAAATAACCGTAAAATAACGTGCGAATTGGTCAATGAATGAACTTGGGCTGAAACATTAAAGATATAGGTGAGTTTTAAAAGCTCGGTCATTTAAAGAGCGGGAGACGTAAATAAATTTAGAATAACAAACCAGGATAGAAGAAAGAAAAGAACACCTCACCGGTTCCCCAAAGTTGGCTAGAACGGTGAGCAAAGAGACAAAAGGTTCTCCAGACTTTTGAATGTATGGGCGATCGTGAACGGATCGGGAACATGCTTTTGAATACATGGCGGATCGTGGACGGATCGTGGACGAATCATCGAGCGATCTCCCTTTCTAGTTCAGTGAGAAAGAGGCAAAACTTCCCACTGCCAAGCTGTTCCAGGTTTTGTATTGAATGAGTTCGTGATTAAGAGAATGGAATTGTTTATCCGTTTCCCTTCGCAGTTTAGTGAGTAAGTTGGTTTGTGAGAATGAAAGAAAACTATCTCACTTGACTAGCGCGTTGATTTATTTTCTCACTAACCGCGAATCGTCAACGGATCGCGGATCCTTATAGGGATCGATCTGGGTTCGCTCAGAAAAAGAATCGTCTTGCGCATCTCTAATGTAAACAGATTCGGGCCTCTGGATAAAATTTCCGCTTATCCGTTTGAGAATGCAGCACAGCCGTTTGTGGCATGGATACACATCAAACCGTCAGCCACATTATCAGCTGCGTAGAACTGGACCGTTTCTCATTCCACGAGGCGATAGGGTTGGATTGAGAATGAACGACTTTGAGCTTTGGGATAAACAGTATCAACGGATGGGTTTTGACCAAAGATCTTCGAGTTGTGCGCTATAGCAGCGTTCATTCCATTGATTCATACCTTGGTGCCATCGGAAATAAACACTTTACTTATTAAGATATAACTAATTCTTTGTATTTCATTATTTCATTATCACAACTATCTGCTCGATCCGTTTTTCGAATTTTCTCTCGATCCATTTTCACCTTGATTCACTATCCAAAAATAACATTCTATTCGTAACATATCAACTAACAGGTTTTTATAGTTCACTTTGGTTCGCCTTTGAAAATTAACATTTTTTTACATTACAATTAACAGACTTTTTTTTGTAATAATGTTGCAAATATTTTTTGGGAACCACTTTGTGGTCCTGTTGATCTTTTTTACTGATCACACCATCGGTCTCTTCACTGAACAAATTAGAGAAACGCGACACATCTGAAAAATAAAAAAATAATCGGCTTCGCAACAGATTTTCCACGAAATCACTGGCAGCCGGATTTTGATTACCGGCCACCCGAGCGATGAAACTGAAAATATGTTGATATTGGGCAAAAGGAATTTTACTGTTAGAACGCCCAGCACCTGTCTAGCTGCATGCCGCGAAGAGACAGCGACTAAAGAGGGAATCTATCACTCTTCTTCGGATCGAGAGATAAGATTCCCTGCTTTAGATGCGCCACCATCTCGGCGAATGGAGCGTCCATACTCAAGCTTGACAAAATTTGAGGGTCTTGTGGCAAAGCGTTGCACCGTCATTAACTCGCCGGTTTGCTCTAATGCCACCTGAAGTTTGATCACGGCCTTTCGGCGGACGCGAACTTCTTCTCTCAGTTCCCTTTGGCATGAACACTCCACAACTGGACGAAGGGGTGGGTTAGAAGCAGGATCGGGGAGAGGAAGAGGATAGGAAATTTCAATAGTTGGAGAGGCAAGGCATCTTCTGGAAAGGGGCCCAAAATTAAAAGGATCTGGATCAGCTTCGAGCCTTGCTAAACTGTCCGGAAACGGTGTTGGTGATGTTCCATGACTGAGCGACAGTGAAGATGCGGTGAAGCGTGTTAGGGGTGGTGGCGATCTCGGTGATTGTATGGCACTACGGGATAAAGCAGGCGGCGCAGGACTAGGCGACGGCGATTTAGCGGTGAACCGTGTGAGGGATGGTAGCGATCTCGGTCGTGTTATGGCACTACGGGATAAAGCAGGCGGCGCAGGAATAGGCGACGGCGATGGAGCGGTGAAGTGTGCGAGGGGTGGTGGCGATCTCGGTTGTTGTGTGGTTGATGGTGGGACGGGAAAAGGCTGGAACCAACCGCTTTTGATGATCCATGGCACCGGAAACACGTTAAACAAAATAAGCTTTCAACGTAGGTATGCTATCCATGGCAGGAGTCATGGTGTAAAGAGTAGCGGCAAGTCTGATACCTTCCAAAGTATGCCCGCACAACTACGATGGTCAATACAAACTGGCTGCCAGCGAGAAAAAATGGTCTCAAAGCACCCTCAACTGAAAAATGAAAAACGTAAGTAACAAAATTCATACTAATTGTCACGAATGGAAACGAGGTTGGGTTGACACCGCTGACATTTGTCAACAAACTGGCGCCAACTACGGTGTAGTAGCCGATTACGCCGATTAAGGATTACGCCTACCCAAGATAGGAGTATAAAAGCGAGACAATTGTAAAGGCAGGCCCTTATACAGTGTGCCAATGGGTAAATGGGACGGTCGAAAAAAGAACACTTTTCTGGCTTTGTGATCAATTTTAGGGTACTTAGATTATAATATTATTGGCCAATCGGCAGTCCTTGCGCATCCGCTTTCTGGGTGAGGCTGGTTTAGGATGCAGAATCGCCATTAAATCAGCCGGTGGTGTGGTGAGCGTCAAATCGTCATCCGGAGTGCAAACCGGGATTCGTACACTATGCACGTCCTGTGTCCTATCGTCATTAAACTCGTGGAAAATCAACGCCGGCGGCCAAGTGCCAGGTGATCGGGCAACACTCTGCATTGATGCAGGCAGCCCAACTTTGAACGACACAAAGTTGAGGGTATTGCAGTCGGTGGCACGTTTCACAAGTTTGCGCACAATGATATCCTCTTCTTAGAGCGAGTGGCGGCTGCAGACCACGGCTGAGATGTCATATTCAGTTACGGATGGTTCAAGCCGGGTAATGAAGAGCCAGAATTTTGGTGAATTTAATGGGATGCATTTAGGATCCTGTGCATCTGGTGCTCCCGTGCCTCGGCGGTGTGTTAGTCGGATAGAATAGGAGCTTTCAGACTTGACAGGTCACATTAGGAATTACTGGCAACACTGATGAAATGTCAAATAAATCTATCTTCTTGCCTAGAATGTCCAAGCGTGTGTTTTAATTGAGTTGTACACGGTGAAGATAGATGATCAGCAAAAGGCGGTGTTTACCGGGCGGGTAAAACAACCGGTTGCTTTTTGTGTTGGCACCAGTGAGATGCGATCGTTAGTTCCGTTATTCGAACCAGTAATAGTCGGGGCTCGAGAAATGAGAAGTGATGGGGCAGCCGTGAGGACGCTGCTCGATGTGAGCGAGAGGCTGAAAGGTGGGGAAGCGCGGTGAGGTGAGCAAAAGTTTGCCTGCACGAGAGAGAATCGAACGATGAGTTGAATTATGCGGGAGAAATACAGATGAACAGCGTACTTTTGGTCGATCGGCGCGAGTAAAAAACTGCTAAAGCAGGCTTTGCAGCGCAGTCTAATTTTCTAACTTGTTCAGTCTGTGAACTTACAATACGGTCGCGCGTTTTGAACAGTAAAAATTGTGATTTTGTGTTGGTGTTTTCAGAAAAAAGGACAAATGGTCATCTCCACGTTGGCTTATGAAGGCCCAGGATGTTGGATTGAAGATCCGTACTGGAATTTACTCCACTTGAGTCACTTCGGCACTCTCAGTTGCAAGTCAACTTTGAGCGAATCTGTCAAAGCAGTCAGCGTAAGATTGTAAACAACACGGGAAATGTTATCCGATGTTGTTCTTCAACAAATTTCGTTATTCCACTTCTTCAAAAGTAGAGTTTTGTATTGTTAAAAGTGTATTCAAGTAGTGAAGTGTGAAAGAAGTGATTGTCAGCTGGTACAGACAGCAACTGATGTATGAATTGGACCACGGCGAAGATGCGGCTTCGAAGCAGAATAAAGGCCTAACTGCACCACCAGGGATGGAATGACGATCGTGGTAAAACTAACGGATAAGTATGTAAACAATATCAGCAGTAAAATATTGTATTAATATCGTATTGTATTTGATTGTTTTAATAAATTGCCATCCTCGCGATGTTATAAGATACCAAAAACACATGCTTTTATTTGGCAAGAAAGAAATGGGGTGGGAGAAGAAACAGCAGCGAGCAAGCGAAGCGTGAGCGAGGAAGCGCAGAGAGCGATGACGTTACAGCGAGCATTCCCCAAGCGCCACAAGCTTCGGGTTTAGGCTGGAAATTAATGGGCAAGAGCGAGATGGTGATAGCCTTGTCTCTTTTATACCAACGCAGAAATTTTCCAGTCCCGTCTCCGCCTGAAATCTCTCCTTACCGCGCCCATCAATTCGCTCGGGTTTGTTCCAGTGCGAGCGATCGCTACATGAAGAGCAAAAACCGAAACGCGTTGGCCATACAAATTCGCTCCGCGAGAGGTTTAAATGTCTCCGCTCTGGTCGAGCACGCACTCCGGCGAGTAAGAGCAGCTTGGAATACTCATAACTGTTTGGCTCTATCGATGGTAGAGATTCTTTTTTGCGCTGGTTTGTTTTGTTCTCCATCCGTTCAAACAGCTGCAATGAATCGCGCACCGCGGCTTGCTTGTACTGTTGTTGTTTTATAAACAGTAAGGATCATATCATAAAAACAAAAATGTTTAGCATTTTAGTGCGGGGATTTTTACTAAATTGCTCCTTAACGGTTAGTCTTAGCAAAAAGCAGTCTCCAAACAAAATGTAAACCTATTAAATACCTATGTAAAACAATTCTAATATCGTCCATCGCCTAATAATTGGCGAAATTATGATCCATGTTTTCAAATGCATTTGCAGCTTTGCCGTACGTTCTCACAAACAAAAGATAGACTAAGTTGTTACAGAACATGAAAAGCAGAGTACGCAGGGTTAAAATTTAAAAACAAAACAAACAACCAACACTATCTAACGAAACCCAAGAATCTAAAATTATATAAGTTCTGATAGTAGGTACTCAAACGGAACTCCCCTGAACACGAGACTGACGACCTGTACCCACAAAACTATTTAAGCATATATGAACAATGTATGTAATCATTACCCATGTCTACAGTACTCAAAAAATACATGTTTACCCGCTACCTTTAGTTAAAACTCATCTCACACACAGGTAATATGTTATTTTACCCAAGACACTTACCTGTGTATTATATAAAAAGAGCTAATTTTGTTTTAAATGTCATTACGAAAGGAATATTCAACGAGAGTTGTATTATACCCTGCGATTTATCAGATAGTCAAAAGTCAGCGACGGCAAAAATGGCAGATGACAAAAATCGATTTGTTCAACAACGTGCAACCGGTAGCCGTGCAAAACGTGTAAGGCAGATAGAAAGTGAACTTGCGCAAGAGGGAACTTCTTTCGTTCCTCGTTCTGCAAAACGTGTAAGGCAGATAGAAAGTGAACTTGCGCAAGAGGGAACTTCTTTCGTTCCTCGTGATAGTGATGAAGAAGTGGTGCATGTTTCTCCCTACGAGTACGACGATGAGCCTCAAGAGCCGAGATATGAGCCCTACGATGAGTTCGCGATGTTCGACGCGATGGAAACAGAGGAGTGCTTTCGCACGTGGTCTGTGCTGAACGATGTCGATCAGGATACATTACGGATGTTCCTCGCTATCATGAGAAAAAAAGTGACTGAGTTTGTGTTGCCAATGGATCCAAGAACCCTGCAAAAAACCAACAGAAAAGCTACAGGAATCAGCGAGGTATCAGGTGGCAAATTATGGTACAACGGACTTCGGAAATGTTTGGTGACCTGCTTCAAAGACGAGGACATGACTTCAGTGTCGGAGTTGAAACTAAATTTTGGATACGACGGCATTTCGATCAGTGCAAGCAGTACTGCTGTACTTTGGCCTTTGATGGTTAACGTACATGGAATGCCTCATATCAAACCGATGTACGTTTCTGTGTTCCATGGATATAGAAAACCACAAAGTGTAGAAGAGGTCCTACGTCCTTTCGTTGAAGAGGCAAATGTGGTTATCAACGAAGGAATAAATTTTAACGGCCACATTGTTCGAGTAGTAATCCACCTCATCGTGGCAGACACCGAAGCCAGGACAGCGCTAAAATGTGTATATGGTCAAAACTCGCTGAATGGATGCCAGAAATGTGTTTGCGTAGGAGAGCACAGCCATACGTCCGGTACCACTGCTTATCCGGTAGAGAAAGCGTCTGCTAGGACTCATGAGGTTTTCGCCGAACATGGCTATCCCGAGCATCAGAAGACGTCTCTACGATCCCCGCTCCTAGATTTGAATCGGTTCGATATTATCAAAGATATGGTCGTAGCTGACCGACTGCATCTTATCGATCACGGAGTCACTAGACGATTACTGAAAGGACGCTTAGTTGGAAAATGGGGTTTCCCCAGCTGGCCCTCGGAGATCAGCAAAACAATTTCAACTAGGCTGTTGGAGATCACATTGCCGTTGGAAATCAATCGTAAGATGCGGTCGTTGAAAGACATCAACAATTGGAAGGCAACGGAGTTTCGGAGTTTTCTGCACTACGTGGGGCCGGTCGTTCTGGAAGACATCCTAGAGGAAGAAGATTACAAACACTTTATGTTGTATTCGTGCGCTATCACCATTTTATCAACAGTGGAGTACAGACAACATTGGCCAAAAGCGAATGATATGCTACAATGTTTCGTTCGGCAATATGGTGAAAAATTTGGCAGGGGTTTCATTTCCAGCAACGTTCACAATGTACTGCATATTTTTGAAGATGTAAACAGATTCGGGCCTCTGGATAAAATTTCCACTTATCCGTTGGAGAATGCAGCACAGCCGTTGAAACGACGTTTGCGACATGGAAACAAATGCTTGGAACAAATATCGAACCGTCAGTCGGAGTGCGATCAAATTCGAATACCACATCATCAGCTGCGTAGAACTGGACCGTTTCTCATTCCACGGGGCAATAGAGTTGGATTGAGTATGAACGACTTTGAGCTTTGGGATAACAGTATCAACGGATGGTTTTTGACCAAAGATCTTCGAGTTGTGCGTTATAGCAGTGCAAGGAGAGCTGGTGGAGCTATAAAAATTACAGGAAAAGAAGTAATAGATGCGGATGTTTACTTCTCCTTTCCTTGTAACTCAACCTTCCTTAATGTTTACCTGGGAAGAATGTCCAGTCTTGCCGCTGAAGATTCTGAATTCAACACAGATACGATAAAGTGTAAATTAGTGGCACTTGATTCATACAAACGACCCGGATTTACGGTGTTCACTTCATTGATTCATACCTTAGTGCCATCTGAATTGTAAACTGCTAAACTGAGTTTGTATAATAATTGTGAATAAATGTTTTTTTTTTTAAATGAGGGAGTCTGCGACAGCCGAGCGGTAGCGCCGGTTAGAAAATCGGCCCATGAGCGCCGGGGCTCACCACCTCGACGGCGTGGGTTCGAATCCCAACCGAGACCGGACCCTCCCCTGTACGAGAGGACTGACTATCCACGTACAACAGGGAAACAAGTCAGGGAAAGCATGACGAAGAGGTCGTTACGCCAAGAAGAAGAAATGTTTTTTTTAAAGATTTATAAATCAATCATATAAACATCTAAATGAATGTAAACAAAACCATTCTTTTTATTACTATTCAGTGGCCCTGAAAAGGGCCGTTTTTGAGTGTGTGTGTGTGTGTGAACCGCCTGAATCCCACCTGAAAAAAATAAGGTTCATTTGAAGTGTTGCAATGTACTGTACTAGACACTCCAAAACGGCTGTTTTTATTTTTATTTTACCTTTGCTACCGCCGCTTCAAATTGCAATATGCTAACCGTCCTGGACGCGGTTATGCGGTTTACACGCCTTGGAGCTTGTACAAGCCGGCTCCGCAACACCTTTTCCACAAAGTCGCTGGATGCAGGATTTACGTTTCCTGCTACCCGTGAAATCAGCAGAAAAATGTTTTTGAAGGAAACAAAAGGTATTTTAGGAATAGGATGCCCAACACCTTTCCAGCTGCATGCTGCGAAAAGGATGCGACTGCACAGGGAGGTTATGGTTCTAGCAATACGAGTTTTCGCATCTAGATGTAAGACTCCCTGCTTCAGGTGCGCTACCATTTCCGCAGCATATGAAGCGTCCGTGGCAAGGCGTTCCTCAAATTCTTCTAGCTGCTCCTGCGTCTCCAGCGTCGAAAAATTTGAGGGTCTTGTGGTTGCGCGATGGACCGTCAGCAACTCCACGGACTGCTCCAAAGCCACCTGGAGATGGGTCACGGCCTTGCGAAGGACGCGGACCTCTTCTCGTAGCTCAGTGTGGCTGCAACATGGACGGAGGGGAGGACTACAAGCAGGATGAGGACTAGGAGCGGTGTGAGGAGGAGTAGAGGAGATTGGGATAAAGGATTTGGAGAGGTATCTTTCAGAAGGGGGGCCAAAATTGAAAGGATCCGTAACAGCTTCGAGCCTCGCTAAGCTGTTACTTCCTTGCGGAGCCGGCGTTGGCTGCAACGGAGATGATCGCAGTGGCGATGCCGGCGTGGACGGCGTGAAAAAAATCAAAGGCGGTGGTGCGGTGTGCTGCAACGGCGCTGTGGGGGTCGCGGAAGTATGACGAGGTGATCGCAGTGGCGATGCCGGCGTGGACGGGTTAAAAAAATGTAAAGGCGGTGGTGCGGTGTGCTGCACCGGCGTAGCGGGAATCGCGGAAATGCGATGTGCTGATCGCGGTGGCGGTGCGGTAATACTGTTAGAAACCACTAACGGAATTAGTGGGGGTGGTGTCTGGTTTTTTTGATCCATTGGTGCCTAAATCAAAACCAGATTTTAAGCCCGGTATACCTGACACGAACCGTGGTCCCAACGATAAATACTACTTGGATAAATACTACTACCAAGCGACTTGGATACGTTAGCACTGGTGTTCAATACCAAACTGACGACACCACGCGCACTCGAAAAACGTACGAAACGGAAAACATGTAAGTAACAAAATTCATATGAAATCCATAACCTACCTCATTACAGGCCACAACACCAGCAGTATATCACATGCATTCAAAACTTACGCAGAAAAACATAAATGGTCAACACCACCCCACCTTCCCGCGCCCACTATCGCAAAGGCAAGCGCACCTACGCTCGAGTACGTACACGTGCGTACCACCGACGGGTGACGCACCTGCATACCAGACAGCGAACGGGTGGGTAGCGTGTGAGTGAGTAGAGAATATATGGGGCGAGTAGAGACAGTGGCCCAAAGAGACAGAACAGGCATAAAGCGAGTGTGTAAAGAGTTGGTAAATACACACAGCTTTTTTTATGCTCGTAGTACCAAACGCTCTCGAGAGCATTAAAACACTCACTCTAGAGCAGGAACCGCTCTCGAAACTCCATTGTACGATGCTCTCGAGCTCGTATCGCGCGAGCAAACAGCCTGGGGGCCGAGCGGCAACTTCGTGGTTCGCTGCATATTCCCCGCTTATGCATACGAGTATGCGGTGAATATGCAGCGGCAGCCCCGAAGCGCAGTGTTCCAGGGGTTCTCTTTTGGCTTATACTTTGACTGTATACAAGGCAAGTAAAAGCCGAGTTAAAGCCGTTTTTTTATATGGACTTCTGTCAGCGGGGAAGTTAGAACAGAAAGAACACTTTCTCTCTCGTTTTTCTGCAAGCCGGACTGAGAGTGCCAGTTTGTTTATGGCGTCCTCAAGCATTTCAAGGCGACTGGCGTTTGAACTTTTCTTTGGGCCAGCTGATCCTTGAAAGATGGTAAGTAAGCCTGGCACAGTCAAAACACTCCTACTTCCTTGTGTGGTGTATATCTTTGAACGGTCCTTCGGGTGAATCTTCAGGTGACGAAATAAAAAGACTTCTTCTGATGTGTGACTTCTCGACGACTCAACAGGGACTGAACTGGGACTGAACTCGTTTCGTTCAGCCTCCTCTTTATTTTATAGTCAAACTTTCTTTGTTACAATTGTGTTTAGTTTTAACCTGGTTCCGCATTGAGTCACTTCGTCATGCGCTCGGTTCGACGCGCGGTTCTCACGCTTTCCCTAGGTGTCGTATGACACATGCCTATGCTCCGTTAGCGCCTCGAAGGTCGGCGTTGTGTTCTTTCTAATTTAAGACTCACAAGCTGACCCGACGCTTGGCAGAGACGCTCAGAACCGCAGCATCCGCTGCTGATACATTGCAAACGAGGAATTGTCATCGGCCGGAGAATAACGCAAGCGCCGGTTACACTGCCACAGCACTGTCGAGCCACAACCGCTAAGACACTTACTCATCCTGTCGGTTGGGAAAAGAAGAAAGTAAAAAACAAAAAAGACACACACGCACGAACGCAGGGCAAATGTAATGCACGAAGGTTGGAAAACAAAACACCTGGCAACATTTACTTTCGCGAAAACTATTTTCTTCTCCCAAAAAAACAAAAAACCCAAAAACTCAAACGCCCCAAAACGTGTCACACGTCTGTCTGGCTGGCTAGGACGAAATGAACAGCCGATACCGAACCGGTGCGCGATTGATCTTCGCCACCCAAAAATTTGTGCACGCACACCAACGCACTTGCACGCGCGTTGCAGTGATGGCACTTGTGTGTGTTGTTTTGCAAATGACTTGTCAAAACACATCGTTGAAACGAAAAGTGCATCCTGAATCATCGTGTTCTTGGAAAATACCGAGTGTTTTTTTAGGCAAAATAGCAGTGTTACGAACGCATAACGCTCGTAACGCTCCGTCCCACAGACAACACTATCCGCAAACCGAACGGTTTGAGAACGTTTCCCGAAGTTTTGTATGGAATACGAAGCGTTGTTGTTGGAATTTGCCTGATTTTGCCATAACAGTAGCGTCATCTGGTGGTCCTTTTGTAGAACTACCGCTCGATGCATTGAGCTTTTTGCACGAGCGTGATTCTACGTTAAGAAGAATATTTATCAATGCTCTCTGCAAATCCCAACTTAAAATCAGTTACTCGTTATATGCGCTTTCAATACTTTGATTAATATTGTAGCCCGAACCATCTCCTACCCTTAAATGAAAGGAGAGGAGGCGCGAAGGCGGAAGTAAAAAGCCAACTGTGTATCATCATATTACATTCTTAAAAGCTATTGAACATAAAATAACTTTCATCAATTGTATATTCCGGGAACAATGAACAGCAAATTGAACAATAATTAGCGTGGTGCATTCTGCCCCTGGGCTTAAACCATTTTGAACAAAAACTTTAACTGCATTTGGGGATATAATCAAACAAAATTAGTTGGATATAATCAAACAAATACCGTATGCGTGATAATGTTTGCGCCATCGAGCAATAACAAAATTTAAAATATCCTAAAAAATTTTAGTCTCTCTCCATAGCGTGGAGCGGTGCGAAAGAGCGTGAGTAAGCGCAATCACGCTTTTTTTTCGCTCACCAAACCGCTGCTCAAAACGAGCTCAAAACGTCCTCGCCACCGAACGAGACGGTATTTTTCGTCTGCAAGAATACCTTCTTCGAGCAGTAGTGCACGACCGCTATTCTGCCCCAAAAAACGCTCGGTTTGCGGATAGTGAAGGAACATTTCACGAAATCTTCGGGCCGGCGGTAACCTTCGGGCTAGGTTGGAGGTGGGGCCAACGTGCGTTCGGCCAGTATAAAAGCGAACGCACGATGAAGCCCTTTTTCCCTGTAAGCAAGGACAAATAAATAGTGAAAGATTTAAAACGTGCCTTTACGGACGTTTACGGAAATCACATCTTTTATTTCTCGCCAACAGGAAGAAAACAAGTTGCATTCGCAACAAGCAGGCTTAAAATACTGCTCAAAGAACATATTCTTGCTGACGAAAAATACCGTCTCGTTCGGGCGCGAGAACGTTTTGAGCTGGTTTTGAACAGCGGTTTAGTGAGCGAAAAAAAGCGTCGTCGGTGGCGGTCGTGATTTCTCACGCTCTCTCGCACCGCACCACGCG
The DNA here is from genome assembly GCF_943734765.1 of Anopheles ziemanni. NCBI lineage: Eukaryota > Metazoa > Arthropoda > Insecta > Diptera > Culicidae > Anopheles > Anopheles ziemanni. The sequence continues at coordinate 48,740,880 of NC_080705.1, read as the reverse complement.
TTGGAGAGAGACTCAGAGGAGGGAGCTGGTTCTGTTCTTCTGCGGGTTCTAGATGTAGAGTTCTGTGATTCTATATTTATACATCAGGTTTCAGGTTTGTGAAAAGTTTCTAGTGGTAGCCGTTCTACCAGTAAGGTTACGGGACAGTTGCATGTGGCGCGCTCTAAGTTGTTCATAAAAACAATGGATCGTGCAATTACACTTTTTTTCCTCAGCATATTTACATTTCTCTCGCATTTCTATATTGCTACATTTTTTCTCTCATTGCGTTTGGTGCAGCTCTTGGCATTTTTTTTTACCATGAAAGCATACATTTCGGTTATAAGCGCCCGTGCGCGTGGATTCAAATATTTGATTACTCAGTGAACGTTAATTCATACAAAATTAAAGTATTCATCCTGGAATATGCAATTAATTAAAGTTATTTTATGTTTAATAGTTTTTGAGAATCTGATATGATGATACACAGTTGCCATTTTACTTTCGCTCACGCCTCGCGCCCCCTCTCATTTATTTTCGGGTAGGAAATGGTGTGGGCTACAATATTGTTCAATGTATTGGAAGCACATTTAACTGGCAACTGATCTTAAGTTGGGGTTCTTATAAATATTCTTCTCGAAATAACGTAGTATCACGCTCGTGCAAGAAGTTCAATGCATCGGGCGATAGTTCTTCAGAAGGGCCACAGATGCGGATAGTGTAGAACCTGCTGGGCGATAACAACGCGCGTCGTTTCGTATCTACGCATCGTCTCGACACGTAGGTGGCGTCGTTTTGAATCGTCGACCCTTTTTTTTATTTTTTCAAAGTGTTGTTTACATTTTTTTTGGGTCATCGTCGAGAAGTCTGGCAGTTTGTGTCGTTTCCGTCCTCCCAATTGTAATACCCTCAATTGTTCATCTCAATGTGCCTAGCGCAGCTGTCACTTGACAGCCCCACCTCTGGTACTATAAAAAAACACATGGAAAGTGGAGTGCGTGTAGTGCAGTGAAATTATTAATTCTAACTAAGTTTTTTAGGCCAGGTACCTGGCCCGTCTGCTCCCCGACCACCCCATAGAAGGCTTCATGCAGGCCAGGTTACATTTTCTAGGTCTTTCTGTAGAAGGTCTATTGTGCCGGCAATTGTCGAACGGCGGTAAGCGACATCAGAAATAAGATACGAAACAATCTGGCCCTGTTACTGTTAAATCTGTGCTTCATCATGGCGCACAGGATAACTCCTTTTAACTGAAGCCCCCATTGGCATCTATCAAACAGCTCGGGTAGTAGCAGGTTTTTCACAGTCTTCCCTTTGCACGGTAAAATAATTTTCAAATTTGCAAACGGAAAAATGCCAATAGTTGGTCAGTCAACTGTAAAAATGTGCGCAAATTAGTTTTTCGTGATAAAAAGACAAAAATCTACGCACCGGGTATTGATTACAAGCGGATAGAAAATAGTTGTTTGTGATAATGTTTAATGTTTGTTGATAAGATTTCGGTGAAAACATTACCTCTCTGCTGTTTTTATACCGTTAAGCACTCAAATGAACACTGCATACGCTTTCATTTGGATCGGCTCATGAATAGTGGCGTCGGTACGAAACAAAAAAATGACAGCAAAACTGACATTAGCGCGTGTATTATCAGTTTTTGGCGTCTCGTGTAAACCAAGCATTAATCTGCTGCTTCGCATGATAATCCACATTGGAAACTGATTGAGCCAATGGAAAACAACCCCTTAAACAGGAATAAAACAATTCAGAGAAGAAAAGAGTATTGAATTGAATCCCTGAATTGCCGGTAGACATCCTTCTCTCTCCATGCCATCCGTGCCGCATTGCGCTGTTTCGGACGGTGTCACTAAACGCCTTGGCCATCGCGCTAAACAGTGGTAAAAAGTGTAATTTTGGTCGGTTTTGCTTCACAGGCCCATTTTCTGATTTTGGCATAGTAGCGACATCGAATCAACCTGCAAGTTTCTTGTTCGTGCGCGTGTTTATTGCGTGTTTCCCGATGCATGCGGCATACAAGTTCGCTTGCTCATCGAAATCATGCTAGTTTACACTCCAGGGCTGTAGAGTTCACTGGTATGACAAGTAATAAATTCATATTTGAATCTATAACGCGTAACACTGACGCAATTGATAATTGATTACCGATAATCAAATCATCACCTAAGAGCGACAATTATACGGACATAAGCACAAATACAAGATCGAGGTGACGTCCGTTCGAGTCGGAGGTCGGTTGCAGAAGAGAATCCGCCTCGTGGTTTATTCTGACAGATGTCATAATTCAACGTACTTAAGGTGTTAAAGACAGATGGTCTAGTTGACAGCGCTCTAGTTGACGGAATCAAAGGAACGACAACCAGCTTTCTTTGCCTTATCCTAACACTAGAATCCAGATAGGGGTCATTTTGCTGAAATCCAAATAGGGGGCTTTTCTTAAAATCTAAAGCTACATCCAAAACAAAAATTTCAGATTTTTCTGTTCGACCAGTTCCGAGAACCAACTTGACTATACCTAGAATGCTTTTTAGGGGTCATTTTGACCCCTACTTACAAAACGCTATAACTTCACTATTTTTTAACATTTTTCAAATCCGTAAACTGTCACTTTTTAGTATATTTGTTGATTATTTTTTGACGTTTTTGGTTTTTCGATGCATTTCTTCATAATTCCGCTAGCTCGGTGTATAGCAAAAACGGTCGAAATTGCGTTTTTTTCAACTTTTATTCATTCAAAACCTTTTATTAAATCTAGATTAAAAGTGTGCGCTAGAAAGATAGTATGTTGAGCAACATTTCAAAAATAAAATCATATTTTTGCCATTACTCGGGGTTCACACTGCAGCGCGACGTCCCGTTTCAAAAGTAGCCCAGTTTCGGCAGAACAATCGCGCAAGCCAAGCGCGACAGAGGTAGGAGAGTATGTGGAAATATGTATCACATTGGGGCACAAACTCGGCTAAAATTTTTTATTGAATTTTGAGGTAGTAATGCATGATATTTGTTTAGCTACGTATTTTATGCACTCTGAGTGAGTTTGGCGCTTCCACATTTGAAATTCACTGAGAAAACAAACTTAAACAAACAACGACGATATTTTGGCCCGCCGTAGGAAGTATATATTTTCACATCATCTCCTACTTGTTGAAGAGCAGTTTGTTTACGTTTCGGCACCCGAAAAAACTTTGGTAAATATATCAATTCAAACGGAGTTTGATAACTGAATTACATTTGTGAAGCCTAAAAATAAGTAGTACAACGAAAAATCCGATGTTTTTTTCGTTTCGTGAATATTGCTCGTTTTGTTCGCGTTTGTGGTTCGGTTTGTTTACGTTTTGTACAGCTGTCGGTTTGTTTTCGTTTCGAATTGACATTTGACAAGAGCTAGCGTGACGTCGCGTTTTTCGCTGTTTCTACACTAGCGCGGTTTGTGCGACATTTTTTTGTATCTCGGGGTCCACACTATAGCGCGACGTCGCCTGACAGGAGCTGAACTCCATATAAAAAAAACCTTGCGCGATGTCGCGGGAATCGCGCTAGATTTTTTTTGCACGGAGTTCAGCGCCTGTCAGGCGACGTCGCGTTACGCGACGGTGCAGTCTGGAAAGCGTGTGGAGTTCGGCCGCCTGTCAGGCGACGTCACGTTTCGTGATGGGACGTCGCGCTGTAGTGTGGACCCCGAGTTACAAATGACTCCATAAATTGGACGCAAAGATTAAAAATAACGCCAATTCCCATAGTAACGTATCGCACATAACGCTTCGAAACGCTCGCGTACGGAATAACGGAACAAAGCGCAGAACGGAAACTTCCTATGGAAAATGTTAAAACCCACATCTTTAAGATCAATTTGTGGCGTTGTTTGTTAGTTTAAAAATATGATATTATTTTTCAAAGGTGGCTCAATATATCAACATCATAGCGCACACTGAGTTTACATGACCGTTTTTTCTGAGTTTACATGATACATTTTGAAAGAATAAAAGTTGAAAAGGATTAAAATTCGTTTCATATCGATATTTTTTGCTATACACCGAGCCAGCGGTGGTACATCAAAGTGGTACATCAAAAAATTAAAAACGCCAAAATATAGTCAATAAATATACTAAAACGTAACAGTTTACGGATTTGAAAAATTTTCAAAAATAGTGAAGGTACAGCGTTTTCAAAATAGGGGTCAAAATGACCCCTAAAAAGCATTCGGGCAAGTTTCCAAAACAATGTATTCTAGTGTTAAACAACTTTATTTTACACGTAATCTTCGTTTTGTGTTTCGTTGTGCCAAAAAATCGTCTGGCTTTTCCGTCTTCCGTATTGAAAAAGAGGTCGAAGCTACATCCTTCGATCCTTTTTATATGTTCTAAAAACATCGCCGTCGCGGCGATGTTTATATTCGGCCAGCTTCGTTGGACCGAAACGTTTCCAACATAAGACTAAAGGTAAGGTTTACATAAGGTACTTATATAAGAGGTTTAAACATGATCAAGGTACAAGGAACTATGGGATGGGGCTCAGCTCTCCGCTGCCTCCACGCTGCACTCCGCCTATCGTTCGTAACTCTCTGCCGCTCCTCACGTTCTGCAGCTAACTCTGCTGCCCTCTCCACAGCTTCCGCGTCGGCTTCATCCTGGCGCTCCCTGGCCCAGCGGGCTTGATCCTCGTTCCACTTTCGCTGCAGCGTCTCAGTGATCCGTTTTACCACTTCAGTAATCCGGCTTCACTCCTTTTGGCCACGGAGGAGGTGCCACTGAAGGGTATCAGGAGTCACTGGAACTTGCTCGATGAGCTGAGTGAACGGCTCGCGTACTTGGTGAAATCAAGGACAGCAGAATATCGCGTGCTCTTGAGTCTCCTCGACACCGGGACAGAATTTACAATCCGGAAAGTCCGTGAAATCCATGGTTTTCAGGTGCGCCCTGAAAAACCCGTGCCCAGTCAGCAACTGGCACAGATGAAATCCGACCTCTCCGTGCTTTCTGTCGACACACGCCGCGTTGTCCGGGATTAGTCAGTGCGACCAGCGTATCCTTGGCGAAGAGTCGTCAGGACTTGCCGCATCAGTGTCCTACCGCTCCTGCCACGAGCGGATGGTTGCGATCCGCTCCTCCTTACGAATGGTCTGGCCGCTGGTCCCAGTACCTTCTCGCTGTTGCCGCTCGTAGCATCTAACGTCCTCCTGCACGAGCCTCCAAACTGGAACGATTCCCGCGACGACACACCAAGCATGGTAAGAGGCGGTGCGGAAGGCCGAAGCTGCCCTCTGGACCACTCGTCTCTGCGCCCGCTCCAGTATCCGTTGCGCTTCGCGGGCCACGACGATGGAATGCCACACTGGTGCAGCATACCGAAGAACCGACTCCACCTTGTGCCACCAGCAGAAGCCTCTTGGCGCCCTTGGGACCGCTATGGTTCCGCATGAGGCGAGAGACGGCGTCGCCCACTCTCTGCACCTACTATTATTTCTTCTCAGCCTTTGAATTTTTGGAATTATAGGAAGAAGATGCTGAAATTCTTGACGATTGTACCTTAAAAAACTATTTAGCCTTGGGCAGTATTATTTATTATAATATATTAACTTTTTTATTATAATATATTTAAGCATTAATGTACCAACTTCGGCAGCTATAGCTGGAAGAAGTTAATTGAATTATTGCGCTCACTGGGCACTGATGTGACAAGTATATATAATCGCCATAGGAATAAATCGTACAATTACAATTGGGAATTGCTTGCCTTCCGTTTTCCAACATTCAATCGCATCTTCGCTAAATCTGGGGACTTAAATTTTCGTCTCATATACGATATGTCATATATTAACTATATATAAACATTCTTCCGTGGAAACTAACGCGTAACGCCAAGCCCGGAACGACTGCAGAGAGAATGAGGCAGCATGCGCATGGGAACTAGTGTTAGGTCGTGTGCTACTGTGCTATCCAACACACACAGCACAGTAAAGTGTGGCACCACACACGGCACCGAAAAAAATTGTGGTACCAAAGTAAAAGTTAACCAAATAATACAGTAATAACGTTATACCAATGATTTGTATGAATCGTTCTTTGCTTCCTTTGTGTACCAGAGGTGTGCAACTTGCGATTCGCACTAATCGGTAGATAAGTTCAAGGCGACGCTCTTGGCTAATGGTTTGCAAGCACTGCTTGATGCTCTCTTGATGTACTGTAGCGTAAAGCTTTCTCGATAGTATGCCGCTTGCGGTATGATAGAAGGCGCATATGTAAATCAGTAGCGCGGCTGAGGTACACACTAATTACAGCAATTGATAGAACTCTAATTCGAATTCGTAACCATTCGAGCATACTTTTGAAAGGCAAATGAAAATCATAGGAAATGCTTACTAATGAAAGTCTTACTTGAAAAAGGGACGCATTCAAAACCTATTCGTTTATAGAAAACATGCTAAACGCTATTCCGGTATCAATACACCTTAAAATTAATTTGTTATTGGAAGCGATGATTTTCTGGGTTGAAGAAGCTGCAATAACGCGACACCCACCACAGTTATTACGATTTACATTAAACTGCTCAGATCTACAACTATGTTCAAATCATCTATCTATCTATATCTTCTTCTATCTTCTTCTATCTATATCTATAAATTATAAAATTTAGCAAAGTGCGCTTACAAGTTGTACAATCTCGTGTTGCACGCAATCACAAGTTGCATGCAAGTATGCTAGACAAGTATCATTCACTTCACAGAGCCAGATCACTTCATATTTTTGTGTCGATTTAAGCTTAAAAAACTATTAACACGTTTAGCGCTATGCACAAATTACATTGCTTTCCGTTCTGCCAGCGATTCGGCCTCTCGGGACGTAGCGCTTAATGTGTTAAATAATCAGATCATTTCAAACGACACTGCATGGCTTCATTACAACAAACCACTTACACAGCAATTAACACTACAGCACCCAAACTTTTCACCGTCTTGAACGTAAATAGAAAATCGTTCTGATATTCAACTGTGCCAAAAACATACATAAAACGCAGGTCCGGTGTTTTTAGTCGTTTGACAGTTGATACACGACTGTGGCTAAGATACCACAGTTTTCAATAGTTCACCAATGCAATCACAGAAAACAATGAAAAATAATTAATTGTTTCGCCACGATCTAATTTTCAACAAACTCAAGTTACTGGATTAGGAAAAAAATCTCAACCAACATTCTTGAAACAAAAGAACGACGCTCTCGCTTTGAAGTCATGAAGTGAACATTGATTGCTATAGCAACCAGCTTGATTTGGGAAAGTGGAAGCATACTTGAATTTACAAAATACTTTTCATGTTGAAATTGTTTTTTGAAGCAATTTAAAATTTTCGCGCGGCACCGCGGTGCCCGCGGGCCCGGGCTTTACAACTCTGTCCACTGTCCACTAATAAAACAAAAGTATCGCCATGATGTACAAACCAGCCAGAACGCATTCCAGGGTTCACTCCGTTGGCTAAAACGCGGAAACTGAAGGATTTAATTGATCGACACTTGTTAGCAATAAATATGTCAAAGGTTTCTAAGATTAATATGAAGTCGGACAGTACCGATTTAAATGGTTCGACAAGTGACTTGGACGACAAGTTAACAAGTGATAACTGGAATAAAACGTTAAAGAATGTTATATTTGACTAAAATTTCATATTTCACCTCCTAGAAGGTAGCTTTCTCAACTAAAAAATGCATAGTGCTCGTGTAACCGGGCAAATAAGCTAGTATCCTTCAATATGCAAGCTGATCAAATGCACTGTGTATGCAATAAACATGTAACACAATCGAAAAACCTCCATTTAAAATGTTTACTGCTGGTTAGTTTATGGCGAATAAGTTAATGCGCCAAAAACACAATCCCCAACATGATACCCCCCAACTTCCATGGGCAATGAAAAAGTAAAAGCTCTGCCAACATAAATTGTTTTTCACAGATCAATATGTTTACAACTGGTTCAAACATAAAATTTTGTTACCAACATGATTTACAAAATCATCAAAGGAAAACACAGGCTATTTTGTTTTCGATTCGACCATACTTTGGATACCTAAGAACCCGTAGATCTTCACAGTCTAATGAATGGACCGTTCTATGAAATGCCTTTATCCTACGCGAATTCATTTAGGCAGTATATGAAGCATTAACAATAATCTGCTTCTACGCGAAATTAATGCCGAAAACTTTCTATGTGTTGTGTTGATAATAGATTTTAAGAAGGGTTTTAATGAAACTTACTTCTATTTTCCCTTACTCTATTATGGGGAAAAATTAAATCTTTAATCAGAAATTGTTCTGACTACAAACAGTGGCCGGATCAGCCAAAAGTCAGCCAATGGCTGCGTTCTGCTCGACTGGTTTGAACTACATGACTTTTTAAATTTCCACTGTGGAGCTTTCCCCCGTCCACCCGTCTCACCCCCTCTCTCCCGTCCTTCGCGACCCTCTAGTCCATATACACCAGCTAAACCGGCTATGACAGCCGCGTGCGCAGCGTTCTCGTGCATGTTATCATTTCAATTTTTATTGAAAAGTCTGCGCAGTATGTTTCTGTGTTTCGCCATCGATCATTTTTAGATAAAATATACGGTGTTTCAATAACTTTACACGTGATATGCTATCCAAATTATTGCTAAAATTAAATTTGACATCTGGCCTTTGGGTTTATATCTCAGGGTTGAGTTGACGTATCGAAATGATTGATATGTCATTCGATTGCTGGTGGAACTGCAATCACACCTTGGAAAAGGTGTGCGAACAAGTGTAAAAAATGTTTAGCTCCGTAAATATGTGGAACCCGTCCGAATTGTACAAGCGTGTAACGTGTTATGATGGTTCGTGCCGGCCATACTTCAATTTTCAAAATCTCGATTTTTCGATTGCGAGCTAGCGCTTTGCGGTCTTGGGCAATGTTGTAGATTTCGATGAGATAAGACTTTTTGGTCAAGGGACATTTTCCCCTCCGACCCCTCCTTCCTCCCGCAAATTTGTATTTTCACCTCTTTGCACGCACTGTTCGGCCCAAATGGCCGACGTTTGGCCACCTAGCTCCCCTGACCTTAATCCTATGGATTACTTTGTGTGGGGCACAGTTGAGCGGGACACCAACAGGGCGTCCTGCAATACCAAAGCGGAGCTGGTGGCCAGAATAAAGGCCGTGTTTGCGGCCATCCCCAGAGATGGTTGTCCGGGCTTGCGCGCGGTTCCGGAAGCGGGTGCAGGCGGCCATAGACGCGGAGGGGGGGTACTTCGAATAAAAAATGCGGCAAACATGGTAAGCTAAACTTTGTAGAAACAATTTTTTTTTAATTTTTAACATAAATTTGATAAAAATTCCTTTCCTATTCCCTCAGAAACTGTCAAATTTATCTCGAACACCCCCCTATCGTAGTGGCGGTATACGCTCAATTGCTTACCTATTTTTCAGCACAGCAATATTTACAGCTGCATATTGCCAATTTGTATCCTGCCATTAACCTTACCTCCCATTAACCGTAATTGCCAATAACCTGCACAACTTGCTGCATGTGCATGAAGATTTTGAGAGGTTTGGACCACTCGAAACGATTTCTACGTACCCGTTTGAGAGCGCAGCGCAGCCGTTGAAACGATCGCTTAGACATAGCAACATTTGCTTAGAGCAAATTTCAAATAGACAGTCGGAAGTTGATCAAATAAAGGATCTCATCGAGATGTCTGTTCGAAGCACCGGAACATGCCTTGCTGCAAACGGAGTACTCTTTATGAAATCGTTTCAGCTGAAGGACATTTCTTGCGACGGATGGTTTCAAACAAAGGATGCAAAAGTAATGCGGTATATTGAAGCAACGAAAACGTCCGATGGTATCGTCATTCGTGGAAAGGAGTTAACTGGCGCTAGAGACTATTTGCATGCTCCCTGCAATCCTATTTGCCTTAACACGTATATTGGCCAAACAATGAACTTGCGCAACGATTGCATCGAGGTTCGGCCTAACGATATTAACACTTTGACGGCCGCACAATTCACGGTGTCGCAACGCTTTACGATCGGCGCGTTTGCACTAGTGCCTCCGTATCTGGCCGCCCTGTTTGATCATTCTTTTTCAATCTTTATTAGAATTTACGTACGAACAGCAACGCGCCCTGTAAAAATTGTATACTTTCCATTTGATATTTGTTTATATCCAGTAGTCTGTGGTGCGTGTCAGGAGACAGCGTTGACAGCACACTAAAATGATGTGATCGGATGCAAACTGAAACGGAGCCATTAAATCTATAGATGTACTCGGCCGTCAGACTGTTAAATGTAAACTTGTTGTGGTATGTTACTTTAACAATCCGGCTAGCACAGCTTTTATCCCGTTAATTCATTCAATAAAAAGTGTTTTAAATCATGATTTCTGAACCCATTCCGAAAAAACTGTTGGTTGTTGTTTGTTGCGCTCAGCTAGCTTATTGTTGATCCCACTAGGCAAAAACTTGCATGCAAACTCCTAATTTGGTGTCACCTCGATTTCGCCCATACAAAATTTAGGAGAAGTTAGGAAAAGTTAGGAGTTTGAGCCACGGGCTTATGAGCGTGTGTAAGTGAGAACGTACAGCCCAGATCTATGGATGTGACGGTGCGAACGATGGAATTTATGTATGTATTAGTCATCAATTTATTTCGGTTGGCGCCACAAAACACGAATGTCAAAATTAAAATTCGAAGAATTACTGTTTATTTATCAATAATCGCTATTTGGAAGTGAACATTTTTTGGCTCCCAATACATAAAGTAAGATTTCCTCACTTTTCATTACTTAATTATTTTGAAATAATACAATGTAATACTTACAATAATACTAACACAAATTTCAGATGTACGTTACCAGACTTTGGAAGAGAGTTCCGCTCAATTCGCTGGGCCATATCACGATTAAAAATTGATGCGGACATTTCTAATGCGAGGCTTGAGGAGCTCCACGTAAAAGTTGACAACCTTACGGCAATGTTCCAACAATTTTTGGCAATCCACACCAGCACGCCAGTGGAAAATTCCATATCCAAGCCAGTGGAAAATTCCATATCCAAGTCAGTCGTAAATTCGCCAACAGCTGTAGATTCGTTTTGCACATCAGAGACCGTCCAGGAGATTTCCTGGAGGAGAGATTGGAGGAAAAAGCAATGCAAAGCAATTTAAAAAAGTGGGTTAAGCGGTCCATTCGTGAAGGGCCAGCGAAGCAGCGAGCCTGCGACGCACTTTGTTCAATAATAGGCCCAGAAGTACTCGTAAAATTATCGTGGACAGGCAGAGGGCGGAAGGTTACCATTACAAAGTATAAACATATAGTTATAACTGGTATAACGGGTAGTGTCAGGTGTGACCCGAGTATATGTCATCTACTCTCCGTCAGCAACTGTCACTAGAGATCAGGAAGATAGAACGGTCTCTTTGAACTGGATCGTCTAGGAGAACGGGCGGATAATAAATCGATCGGTCGATCATCGAGAACACGACACATTATTGGCGCAGCCGGTAGGATGTGAGTATAGTGGACAGGTTAAAACAGTTCAAATTAGTGATTCACTTTTTTTGTGATTCTTTGTGTAAGAGTACCCGAAACTCGTTTTTTTTATTAAGCGTAGTTTCATCTCCGATCGATCGTCAAAGATCGGGTGATTTGTGGTGCCGCCGTCCTGTAAGCACGTGCTCACATCAATTTCCTATGTCCTATCTACTGTCTCCTCTGACCCAGTTTTTTTTCTTTCTCTCTCGTGTTTGATTGGAATTAGATTTGTGCGCACTACTAGATAGACGCAAGATCTAGAAGTAGAATCACACTACCAGATAGATGATTTTTGCTTTTTGTTCCAAACGAGCACATTTTTGAGTTAACCTCGAAAAGAGAAAAGAACGGAAAGAGCATCGAACTTGGCGTTCGAAGCAGATAGTGCGCACTACTAGATAGACGCGTTATCTAAACACAAAACCGCACTACCAGATAGACGACTTCTGTGTTTTATTGTATTTTTTTTCTGTGTGATTGTATGAGTGTCGTTGAAAACACATTATTCGTCAGTGATAGCGAAAACAGTGTCGACTTTGTAGATTCTAATAGCACATATTCTGATAGACAATTTATCGAAAATTAGGAATGATGCTCCTCGAAGAATCGCAATCACAATCTAACACATTAGAAGTACTAAACCAAGTATTGTCTCAAATAATCAGTTTAAATGCAAAATTGGAACACATATGTGCAAAACAAGCAGCGTGTGTAACCTCAGTACAAAGGCCATCGAACCCTAGAAACACGTGTTCATCGAACACGGTAATAGAGCCTGTTTTATTGCCTGTTGGTGATAGTTTTATTCGGATTCCCGATCCAATTAAATCAATTTCTCCCTACGATGGAAACCATAAACAAGTACAGTACGGGCAATTTTGAATAAAATTACTGGGAATGCTAAGGACGTGTTGTGTCAAGCAGGAAATCCGATAAATTTTAGTGAGGTAAAAACAGTGCTGTTAAAATCTTTTGGTAAAACATTAAGGCAAAACCCTTCGGATTCTAAACAACATTACTCTGAAACTACTAACTCGGAAAGCACTAGTTTACAAACCATTAGTTCTGCTGAAAATGTTGGTGACTATTACGTCCCCAATACTGAACGTACAGGAAACCCTTTTTGTTATCAATTAATTTTTAAAACGGCAGATACTAATTCAGTTTGTATACTATCACCATTCCCGATTTTACGGAGAACAATTATCATCCACAACAATTCAGTTCACTCAGCTACAAAGTTTACGCCCAACGAGTCGTTGCTATTCAACAATACCAACAATAGAACACCAGAGAAAATAAGTTTTAAAGCGATAGAATTGTTCTCTAAGGCGAAGAATAACATGGTGAAGGCATCCATAGTCATTATGTACCCGCCACCAACAGAATATTGAAAATAATAAACCGTATAATGCAAAATATAACATTTCCACTATAACATGCAAACTATGAGGGCATTCAAACTATAAGGGCATGCAAACTATAAGGACATGCAAACTATAAGGGCATGCAAACTATAAGGACATGCAAACTATAAGGACATGCAAATTATAAGGACATGCAAACTATAAGGACATGCAAACTATAAGTACATGCAAACAATGAGTAAATAAAATTTTTAATGTTTAGTTAGTAAGGAAAGTGTGTAACAAAGGAGTAAAAAGCATAGATTGGTTAGTGTTTTCTGAAAATTCATCAACATCAAAATAAGCAAGAGGACGGGGAGGTAGGTTAACGGCAACTAATTTACATTTAATGGAGTCAATTTTAAGTTTCACTCTGTTAGAAGGTATACAAGAGTTAAGTTGGTAAATATACATCGGTACACTTTAAGCGTATAGTAGAAACCCCGTCTTTCATGTTAATTTTGAAATAATCTTGCTTATTTTCATATTGCATTCCAATGATCTGTAACACATTTACCCATCCAACACAAAATGAACCTTTCTCCATACAAAATGGATCCCGGTTGTCTCAACGGTTCTCTCAACGGTCGTCCAGTCAAACCGGGGGAATTCATTCGATCCGCGATACCGATTACACCGTGTTGCATACTTGAAGGAGCCGAGAAACCCCGTTTTGTCCCGGGTAATGGGGATCGGTATGCAAAAGGCACGCACAAAACGGCAAAAAAAAAGTTCCCGCGCTTTCCCCATATCGGTTCTTGTCTTGCCTATCTCTTCTCTTTCGTTCCGCTGGTGTGTGCGCGTTCGCTCGCACTCAGCGGTCGGAGTCGGGTCGGTCAGTCGGCAGTTGATGCTCCTGCGGAATGGACGTGTATTGGGGGTATTGGCTCTGGCCCCACATGTGTTTCCGTCTTGTTCGCTCTTGCATCGTCGACGTGTATGTAGCGCTGTTGACGTCCCGAACCCTCGAAATGGCATGATTGAATCTGAAAGAAATACTGGAAACAAGGTAGGCTATTGCCAACCTGAAATCCAACACGTTGTGTACCCAATATATATCAACGAGTTTGGGACATGAGGTTCACACACCAAACGGACGAAATTAATAAAAAAAACAAACAAGATAAATTATCTTGGCTATAGTCAAGGTGCAATCAGTGACGTATTGAATTGATGGTTGTCATTTTTTTTCGAAAAATATATATTTTTTTACCAAAAAATTTTTATTAAAGAAATCGAATGCGCGTCATCTCATTGTGTACTGATGACAATGACTTTTGTGGGATTCAATGGGAACATATTTTTTGGCTCTTGCACCCAAACGGTGATAGATAGCGTCTTGCGGTCTTGGACAAACTTCAAGCACTTTTCAAAACGCAACTCTCAAAGTTCCACGAAGATTCCCTCAGACCCTTGCTTCTGCTCGTAAATTCAACCCAAATATATGTATAAATATGTGCCCTTGCAAAAATTGTCTCAAACCATTCAAGACAAAATACAACACTCGTTTTACCATTCGGTCGGTCACACCACTGTGATGTGAAGGCAACACACACTATAAAAATCATCCGCTCGGAGTCTTCTAGTGTTGTTGGATTAATAGTGTTGCAATACGATGGAAAGGTAGTTATAATGTAACAAGTTCTGTTTATGATGAAAAAAGCAAAACGATAATACCATTGTATTTCCTACTCTCCTTCCACACAGCACCTCCATGTTGTCATCCAGAAATCGGCCTCGGATCGGATGTTTCAGGATAGCTGGTCATTTAAGGAAATAAGAGCGTATTCTGGTGCCTGGTAAAGATCTAAATCTTATCAAAAACTAGTTTTGCTCCCAACGTCACTTTTCACTCACACGGTTTCATCTTCAAACGTTAGCAATTTGCAACATATTTGCATTGATATTTTTCTTTGTATAATGATGGCTTCAAGCAGGTGGTGTCAATCTTAAAGAGAAAAGATTTCGTCATGCTGATGTTCTTGATGTCATTTGATTTGGTTTGGATATTCCAAAATATTATTGTTCAATAGGATTAAAAACAAAAATAATAAGGCAGAAGTTCACGACCAGGTGCAACCTGCCCCGCGATAGAGAGGCCCAAAAACAAAGCAACTGCACGGGCGGATAGAAAAAAGATCACTGCCGGACAAATTACCGTTACTTTGTAAGTTTCCTATGAACACAAATGCCTAAGGTTCGATATTACACGGCCTTATTGTAATATTGGAGTTCGTCTAGTGATGCGATTGTATAACGAAAATCGATCGAGTGGATTATTGAAAACATGAAGTCTTTGGACAACACGTTGGTATGCATTCAACTATTCAGTGTTGGTGACATTGTTGCAAAACATACAGCATTATCGGATGTAGCATCTACATGAGAGGAGTAATCAAGGCTGTAAAAATAATACCGTTATTTTGTACCTTTCCTTTAAGCGCAGGAAATACACATAGTTTGATTGCGCATTGCTTCCACCTTTCATAGAAAGTGCTTTGAGCCTGGCACTACTTGAGCCTGATGCAATGGAAAACTTGTGATTTGTTTGTTTGTTGATTGAAAACGAGAAAGTGCATGGTTGGTTTAAAAATTCAACGTGGTCGTCAGAATTTTAAATTCATCAACTTTACTTTCATGTTATAAATACAACATATAAATATTATAAATGACTCGATTGTGTATTTGTTGTACTTTGTTTCCGTTACAAACGTTATGTTTTACACCGCGGCGTATGCGCTTGTTATTTTCATTGATGTTGAACTGTGACCGATTTGTTCAAACAACGTGTCAAACACATGGTATCTGTTCGCAGGTACCATCTTTGTCCAAAGAGACATCTTTCTACCAGTTGTTGTTTTGTAAAAACTATATGGCAATGTTGCAAATGCTTTCAAAATCGTTCAAAACTCCATCAGTTGTAAAGCGATTTAGGAGTTATGACCTGAGTTGACAAGATTCTTTTCAGGTTAAGATTATGTCTTCGGATTGTGTTTAGCTACGATAAACCGCAACAGAGATATTTTGGAATTTATATCATGCATTTTTAAAACTTCGTGTAGTTTTCATTCCGACTGTTCGCTGCATCGAATGGTAGAACGGAACATAAACAAAACAAATGTATGAAAAAAACGTGAGAGGGACATACATGTTACGTTCTCCATTCTTCGCTCTCATATACAATTCGAATCGGTGATACCGTTTCCCATACGATTTCCATACAGAGTCCCTGCAGGTATGCAATTTTTAACGAGCGCTCGGTACAAAATCGAATCGGTTACATCTTTTCCCAACCGGAAATTTTGAACGCCGGCGGTGCGAGTGCGACGGCAAATTCGACTGATGTATGCGTCACTTTCTGATCCACGGCGGAAGCCTGACCGGTTCGCGATCGAAACGGTTCTTGCTGGTGGGGTAATTCAGCACAAGTTTCTACTCTCAAAAATTTTACAATATCATTAGATTTAGTTAAAAACCATTGGTTTCTAAAATTAGGAAGCAAAACAAAACTGGATGTAACATGCACTCCAACACCATTTACTGTTAAACAAGGATATTTCTTTTTATTTGAATATAAAGATGCATGAATAGATTCTAATGCTTTTAACCTGCCTGCTACTTGCTCTAAACATTTTGAACCTTTCAGAACACACCGTTTGAAAAACTGCATGAAACTTTCAAAATCGTAAGCGGAAAAATTCTCTAACTGTCCATGTACTTCTACGTCTTCGTGAACGTGCAAAAGATTGTGAACGTTACTGCTCATGTGCGTACGACCATAGTGGCTTAAAAATTCGGTTACAAATCTGGAAAGCATTCTATTTGCAAGGGGGATCAATTCTCGGTATGCCGACGAAGAAAAAATGGTAACACTACAAAAGTAAAGCAGTTAATGATTATAACCTACAGTATGCAAACAATCTTTGTAAATTACGGGGCTAATGTAGTGAAGGAAAGACCTAAATTCGGTTGCTTTCCAATACTGTATAGAACCAAAAGATCTAAATGGTCTATGTATTTCAGAAGGAAGTTTGGTTTTACCCATATAGTGCGAAATTTTGTCCTTTTGGTGACTGGACCACCGATCAAAGCTTTGCATTTTGTTGTTCAAAAAGCCTAAAAGAATTTTACGACTGACACCCAAATCAATAAGGTGTAATCGGTCAGCTACAGGAAAATCACTGATCATATTCAAATTAATAGTATCCTCTAAAGGAGACCGTTTTGTTTTGTGATGCTCCTTGTCATCCCTTGAACGGAAGCTAACATCTGTACGTGGTGGTGCAGGTGGAGAGTCAAAAATTACCTTACCCTCCGGCTGTACATGCACTCCAACGATAGTGCACTTCGTGCATCCATGTTTCGCCGAAAATCCCATAACCGACTTAATAAAAGCCCGGGCTGGTGAATCAGCGATAAGAGCACCCACACGTACCTGCACTATTTCCTCGCCAAAGTTAATACCAGTCGATTGAAGCATGTTTAACTCCTGCACGAGTGGGCGCAAAAATGGTTCCAAGTTATCTGGTTTTTTTTGGCCGCAAAATATGCTGGCAACCATCACCGGACATTCGGGCAATTCTTTAATTTTAAACAGAATTGGCCAAAACTACGTTGCACTACGTTTAAAAAGAGGAAGACTATCAATGATAAATTTAAGGCTAAAACTCGTTACTCCTGGATTGCTTTCTTTAAAAAAATTCCTCAGAGCGTTTTCAATCCCTGAGTACCAAAAATCTCCACCAGGTAGTTTTTGGATTTCATGGGAAACTTTGGAAATTTCCAAAAGAGTACGAGAATCCTTAGGAAGATCGTCGTGACCGAATTTCCTCAAAATTGCCAGCATCAAATCTAAATAATTGCGTGAAAAAAAGACCTACATTCCCCAAATATTTTAAAGCCTCTTGTAATGTTTTAAAAGAATCTAAGAAGCTATACGCTTCTGTCCAAAACTTTTCAGTTGGCCCTTCAACACCGGCTTCATTTCTGTGTCCAGCATTTTCTTCGGCACCATCAAAAGCATCAGCGTTAGTATTGCTATTTATACCATCTACCCCTCCACCAGTATTCTTAAAAACGATTTCAGGACATACGGTGTTAGTATTATTAATATTTACATCTACACACCTACTACCGCCACCAGTACCTTCAGAATCATCATCATCGTGCAAGTTATCTGAAAAGATAAAAACAAAAAGGTAGAATTAGTAGAGTGGCAAACAAAAGTTCTTTAACACATTTATTTGCGTATCTTGGAGCCTTAGGTAGTGCTGCAGAGTGTTATTCAACAAGTTTTATGCTTATAGTCAAAAACTTTAAATGGTTTATAATATTTGGTACAATGCACTGAGATATGCTTATCCATATGACTTCAAGCAGAAAAAAGAAAACACGACAGGATGCACAACTGTAATTCTATCTTCCGGACGGTTCTAGTGAAACGAAAGTCGAGCGGCCAGGCAGAATGGCTCCTAACGACTTTCAACTTAAACTTCGTGGAACTTAAACTTAAACTTCGTAGAACTTAAACGACGAACTAGCGGACTTAAAAGACCTCAAATGAAACGCGACGCGCGAGTTGATCTTATTCCTGGCACCTCCAGGTCAAAATTGCGAACCTTTATTCAACAGTTGATTGTTCTTATATACTAAAGTCATCCCTGTTGTCCCATCAGCTCTCCGCCCTCTTCCTTTGGTCATCACCTCGCCTAAGCCTCAACTTCGCCGCTTCGTCATCCGCATTCCAGAATGGAAAACATTCCTCGGTTTCCGCGATGCTTCTGTGATGTTTTGTCATCAGCTGTGCTTGGGTTGAACAACATCTTAACTTCCGCGATCAACATTTCTTCTTCCGCTGTACACAACTCATAACAGCTCGTTGGCATTGTTACGCGATCCTACCGTTCGGTGACTGTGTGTCGTAGGTGCGCCGCTGCATTCTGCTGACAATGGGCTTTCGGCTACGCCGAGCCATGCGAGCTGTGCGGGTTCCGACCTTGGCTGTGTTCTGCTGACGCGATGTTAGCGCTTTCGCCGCGCGCGTTCGCGATGTGTCATACCCAGCGAGCTTCCGTGGTTGCGGAGTGTTCTCTCTGCTGACGTCGATGTTTGTTGGCGATCTTGGCTGGCGGTTGGTGGCTTGAGGTGGAAGACGGTTGGGGCTAGCTGTTGGACAAGCTGGGTCGCTTCACTAGTAAGGGATTTGTTAAACTCCGTTTTTGCTACCCGTTACCGTAAGCTCTTTAAATAACACAGATAAACCACAATGGTACCAAGTTTCGCACATGACGCAAATTTTTTAAACTTAATATGAACTAAATTATAACCCAAAGCATCGGATATCACCGGAGAGGACCCGGGCATGAACATGGAAACATTACATTCCGTTAGACAACAAAACACAAAAACAAATCTTCCGAATGATGGGCACTCCCCGGATGGTGTTGAAAATCCACTTTCAATGTATGAAACAGGTACAAAATAAGTGAAACTAGTTAGCATCCTATGTAATTTTTTCCCAAAAGGAAAATAAACAAGATCTTTCACATAGTTTGCACCCCCGACAAGCTTAGCATTTTAATGCACAACAACGCCAACTAGAAATTCTTCACGGGTAAACGATTTGCGATCGAAAAGATAATATTTAATGTTTTAACACTACACATAAAACGCATATTCACGGTAGCAATTTTACAATAAAATTGTAAAACAAAAACACATAACACTTACCTAAGACTAAGCCAGCAGGTGCCGGAGCCGAACCGGAGCCCGACGGCTGCATTTCAATATATTCTGCATCGCAAGCTCGTTCTTCTTCCTCTAGATATCGGCGACGCTTCCGACAGATGGATGATTTCGAAGTCATGTTGAATTGTTGCCTCGGGATTGCTCTTTTCCTAAAAAGATTCAAAACATAGGCGGTGAATAAAATTTCACCACTTTGGTGAAAGTGGTGTATGAAGGTGAATATAAAAATGAATATTGTTAACGGTCTCTTACGTCACAAAAGGAACGTGCGAAAAAAAAGTTTTTTTTTTGTCGTGTTTGCTGCTGTGTTTTGTCGTGTTCTCTCCTGTGTGTCTCCCGGTCCTTGATTTATTGATAATCTGTGAAGGTAAGAGAAGAGAAGGAAATTTTTTAGATAGGTACTTACGTGAACTGTGCCTCGAGCCGACGGTGTGTGAATCATTGCTGCTATGCATCAGGCTGACTTGACTACGCTGCAATGTGAGCGTTATAGCCCAATAAAGTGATACTAAACTACATTGCTTTGTTTTAGGAATGGATCATAATTATTCAAACTCATCACGGATTCCAGCTCCTACACACAAGTCACCGTCATCCATTCCAGTTTCCCAACAACCCCTTCGAAAGTTACCTGTTAAAAATAATTCCTTTATTTCAAATAAACCTGTTTGCCAGCCACCTACGCTTCCTACTTTGCCTACAACTTCCGTTCAAGTGCCTCAATTACCTTCTTTACCATATCGACCGATTTCTGTTTCAAATACTCCCACTAATTCTTTTTAAAAAAACTTTATCATACCACCGATAGAAATCAAACTGCAAGTTGCGGCTATAAGCGCCCATGTCCTACTTAAAATTAGTTAGGTATTATTAGCTTCTAAATGGATTTTAATTAAGATTGATTATAATATTGAGTAGGTAATAGATTGATTACTACCAATGTTTTCTTGATTAATAATGAATTAAATTCAGCTGTGAATAAAAACTATGAAATGTTAATATTTTTGAATAAAATTTGATGCTTTTCTCATAGCGAAACTACACATTGAATCACAATTGTACTAACTCTAAAGCGCTCCCTAAACGCGGGGCGAAGTTCGCCCGATGCGAACGAATAAAAGTAGCCCGGTTTTGCCAAATAACCAGCGCGAACGAACTTATTCGTCCGATCTGTCAAAGTGGTATATGAACAGTTTGTTTACTTTACGTTAACGTTTACCAGCAGCAGGTAAAAGTGAAATTGTGAATCGTTACTAAATATACAGTTAAATACAATGTTACTTTCTTCTAGATTAAGAAAAATGAATCCAGGCAACGAAAAACTAATGGGTAGTGGAGAATATTCCGGAAGAAAGCGAGTAAGTATGTATGAAAAACAACACACGAACAATTGTTTGGTTGTAGGTACGTGCGGGTGTGATTCCTCGACGCAGATTGCATTTCGGAAGGAAGATAGGATATTGCGAGCGGCAACATATAAAGATGTGGTACTAATTTTAGTTTTTTTAAAGTATTCTCAATAATGCATTGTCGATTAGATGCTTGTGTAGATTTACGCTGATTAATTTTGCTTCATTTGCATTAATATTTCGGTCGGGGTCCGGTCTCATCATTTAACTGTAGCAGGTTAACAATGCACGAATTCCCATTCAGCTTGGTTATGCAAAGAAAAGGCTATGCACGAAGTTAGTTGTTTTAAACAGTTTATGAACTTGCTAGTAATATTGTTTGCTGAAGATTTGCTAGTAATATCGTTTGCTTTTCTTTTCAGACTGTTGATATGTCCAACGAAAAATGTTTAATATTTATAAGCAAACTACAAGGCAAAGAATGCATTTGGAACAAAAAACACGCAGGATATAAGAATGTATTGACGCAAAGAGATGCGTGGATGGCTCTGGAAGCGGAGCTGAAATTGCCGTACGAGCAGCTTCGACTGAAGTGGAAATCACTTCACAGCTCGTACCGGCATTACAGCAAGAAGCACCAAGACAGCTTGAGAACCGGATCTGGTAAGCTTAGCATTAAAAGTAATGTTTATACAATGTTGTTTATAATGTCCAATTCTATTTGCAGCCACAGAAGACATAGCCTACCCTACGTGGTTTGCATATAAAGCCATGAGCTTCCTGTCGGCGAATTACCATCCCGGATCAACTTTTGACTCGGTGAGTTTGTTGTAACCATTTAATTGTGTAATTTACCGTAATAATTGTGGCAAGCCAAAACTTCGTCATTTACCAACACGTAGCGAAGACTTTTCTAACTGTAGGTTTATTTGTTTCTAATTGGCATTGTTAACAAATTTATTCGCTAGATATAAACGGATTTGCATAAGCTGGTTGCTTGTCCGGGTTGAAATCCCACGCAGATCCAATGGACCGTGCATGTTTTGGCTTCTTTCTCCATTAACTACCCTGTAGATATCTCGATCATTCAAACGAATTGACTCATGCCTGCGTATAAAGTTATGCAAGTAAACAGTAGCGAGCACAATTTTGGATGCTATAGTCGGTTCTAATTCGATAGCTGTTTTAAGAACTCGAAATCTACTGCTTAGAATTCCAAAAGCCATCTCTACAGTACGACGAGCTCGCGAGTGTCGCTCGTTAAAATTGCGTTCTACTGACCCTGCATTGGTAATACCACCAAAAGGTCTTATACAATAAGTAGTAAAGGCGAAAGCTTTGTCACCTAGCAAAAAATAAGGAATATTTGGAGATGTCGGGTCCGATCGCAGAACTCGGGGCTCGGGAATGTTCAACAAATTATCCTCTAACAAGTTGAATAGACGAGAATGTCGTAAAACTCCGCCATCAGAAATTCGTCCTTTTGCTCCAACGTCGACAAACATAAAGTTACAATTGGCATCAACAATTGCCAACAAAACGATACTGAAAAATTGCTTGTAATTAAAGTAATCTGTTCCACTGTTCTTTGGAGCTTTGATCTGCACGTGTTTGCCATCGATAGCGCCGATAGCATGTGGGAAATTCCATTTAACTTCAAATTCATCCGACACTTTTAGCCATTCTTCTTGTGACTCTGGAAGCTGGAAAAGAATATTTGAATTATTATTAGTAAATATAGTAATCAATGTAGCGTTGATACTTAATGCTAGTACAAAAAATATATTTAGCCTCTTAGTGTGAGCCAATAATGTGATCCCAGGATTTCATTCAATATAGTTTCTGCCTAATAATATTGTTCCTTTTCATTCTAGCTCCACCCGCCTCAGCTATTGGTTGAACCAACAGGTAGCAAAGCTCCACCACTACCTGCAGCACCACTATCTACCTGCAGCACTAACTATCTCCGCAGCCAACCATCAACCCGCACTCCTTCACCGCAACCAGGACCAGCAACCCGCACACCTTCACCGCTACTAGGACAAGTAACCCGCACACCTTCACCGCAACCAGGACCAGCAACCCGCACACCTTCCCCGCAACCAGGTCCGTCAAGCCGTGCCCCTTCCCCGCAACCAGGTCCGTCAAACCGTGCCCCTTCACCGCCACCAAGACCGTCAACCCATGGCCCAACGCCATTGACCACTCCACCCGGTCAGCGCGGTCGTGGCGCAAAGCGAAGATGGGACGAGGCAAACCTTAAATATAATGAAAACGTTTTAAGGGCCTTAGAAAAAGTGTCGGAGACGTCCGACCGGCTTATGCAGGAAAGACGGATGGCTCGAACTGAGGGAGCGGAGTTTGGTCGGTGGGTTGGCGGAATACTCGACGAGTGGTCGCCGCAGAGGAGGCAAGCCGTAAAAGTGGCGGTGCGGCAGATAATCTGCAAGGCAGATGCAGCACGATTCCGGGAGAGGATGGGAAGGAGTGTTGAGGAGTTTTTCGAAGTAGAAGAAGACGTTTAGTTTCTCTTTTTTTAATTAGTTCAATAAGTTTTCTCATTAGATTAGGCTTTTAGATGTAGTTTTATATTACTCCTAGGCTATTTAGGTTAGGAATTTGCATTTTTAATATTGTTAAGTTGTAAATAGTTTTAGAATTTTGGAGTTAAGGTTAAGAAAACATAAGTTAAGGCTAGAATTATAATTTTTTTTCGTCTTCTTTCTTCTACCTGATGAAATAAAAAGAGTCATCTTAAAACTGCAACTTAAATTTCGGACTCGCCTATGCTCTTTGCAAAAGTCAACGTATGGCTGTCACGTTGATGTTGGGGATCGATTGATTGTGCTGATCTCAAGAGTGCACCATCAGTAGGTATTCACTTTTTCAATGTGAGTGCACCATCAATAGGTTTTTTTGGTTTGGTTAGTACCAATTCAAATGGCCAAAAATGGTTTTGTTAAAATATAAAAAACAAAAATATATATTACCTTCACGTAATCCCGAAGCAACAGCACCAGTGAGTCACAAACTTGTGGAATGAACTGAGAAATAGATTGCTCGGACACCTAAAAATGGATTAGCAGAACAAATACCATCATAAACTGAATCTAATTCGTATATGTATATTGTTGGTATCTCACCCTATATGGCTGCATACTCTAGGCTCTTGTAGTTATCTCCAGCCCCAAGAAACCTGAGAGTGATAATCAGCTTGTCTCGAGCTGTTATTGCCGGTCGCATGTAGGTGTCCTGTTTCCGGATCTTCGGCGTTATAATTGTTAACAGATATTCAAACTCCTCCCTGGACACCCTCATAAAATTAATTATGGTGTTGTCGAGTTCCTCCTCCAAAATTTTTCGGAGTAGGTTACCCGCATTTTCACTTCGCTCCAACAGCATCGGCCGCATCCATATTCGTTTTCTATATCTACGCTGTTGGAGCAAGTGCAGCCTCATGAACGAGCACCATGCTTCGGACCAGTCAATCAAAGCGTCGTCCGTATTCATTACACTCTGCTGTCAAAAAACACAATGTTGTTTTAACTTATTTTAATAATTTGAACATTATTACTTACCCTTATTAAAAATCAACGACACCTTCAAGCGTTCACAATCTCGAAATCAATCACTTGTTTACATTCGAATGACAGTTTCAGCGCAACTGAAGCGGTTCAAACCAAATTCAAATTGAGCAACTTCAGTTCAAACCAAGTTGATGATATAAAAACCTTGGTTAAAATTGAACGTTCGCCCTCGGTGGAGTTTCGCAATTTATAAACGCAGCGCGAACGAAATCGGTTTTTTTCATATGGAGTTTCGCGTTGGCCTGCGCAATTCGCGCTGCCCGGGGCGACTTTCGCATTGACAAGCGCAACATTCGCTCAAAGTGTAGGACCGGCCTAACAGATCCCTTAAACTAAAAGTGCGCTAGTCGATTAAAGTATGTAGAAGAGGACTAAAATGCAAAACATGTTCATCATCTAAGGAGACTGCCACTAACTTACATTTAATATCGCTTAAATTTATCTTAACTACTGTTGAACTTAAATGAGAACTGTAAGCTTTAAAATTATAAATTAAAGCTCCGCTGCACGGGTCGGTGAACATGGGACGTTTTTCTTGTAGACGTTGCCCATAAATTAAAACATTGCCTGATAATGTAGTAGCACTGTCAAATCTAATAATTTCGTTAGCATTAGTTAAAAACCAACCATTTCTATTTCCTTTTCTTAAAACGAATTTTGGGCCTATCTTTAAAATTCCGTCCTTTTTTGTACATTTTAATTTAGGATAATCATCATCTTTTTTTCGATCTGCTGCTTGCAACTCTCTCAGTTCAGTAATTTTGCAAACTAGCTGGTTTATACACCTAGGACCTGCTCTAACTAAACGTTTTATATATTGGAGCCTATTTTCAAATGGATAGGAAGAAATGGATGGAAGAGGGCCGAATCTATCTACATCACTTTCTGCGTGCAGTAGATTGTGCACATTGCTTGTCACATGACCACTGCCGTAAATGTTACTAAATTCGCTAACATATTTTTTCAAAAGTTGTCCCGCATACCCCAAAACTGTTTAAATGAACTTGATGAAAAAAGTGTTACAGCTACATGCAATAGTTTTAAATGTTGAAAAGCGTTATCAGGTAATCTATTTTCTAAAAGTGGGATACTAACGAAGTCCCACGATGTATCTCCGAAGGAAATTCGATCTTTAATAATTGCCTTGTAATTGCTTGCTGTTCATCTAGCCTCCATTTAGTGAACGGTGCTAGCGTGCCTGCAACGTATCCTTTTAATGTCTTTCTAGTTATGCCTAAATGTATTAAATGCAAGTCATCGGCTACTGTAATGTCACGTATTATATCTAAGTCCACAAGGTCCAATAATGGAGAAGGGCATTTTTGATGTTGCTGGTACGGTCCACTTCTAAATTCAGCATCTGTGCGATCTTCGGCTTCTCCTTCAAAAACTACCTTCCTTGCATCACGAACGTATCGTCCCACTAACTTGCATTTGATGCAACCATGAAAGCCATTGTGATGTACTACCCCTGAAAACAGAACAAAAAAAAAAGGTTTATTACATGAATATTAGTGAGTGTGAATAGTGAGTGCGAAAATTAATGAATTAGTAATATTTTCTGGTTTTTGTTACCTTTAATAAATGCACGTGCTGGCGAGTCGGCAATAAACGCTCGTAAAGCAATGTCGATCACTTTCCCATTGATTAAAATTCCTTGTTCGAGGCAGAAATAGAGATCGGTCACAAGTGGGCGAAGAAATTCCTCGGCACTGTCTGGTTTTGATGAGCCACAAAAGATTCCAAGAATAAATATTGGAGCATCTTGAATACCGTGAAGCTGCATCAAAATTGGCCAGAGTTGAGTAGGCCCACTGATGTACATTGGCAGACCATCCACGGAAATATTTATTTTGAATAATTTCACATCTGGAGTCACATTTCTGAAACGA
The DNA here is from genome assembly GCF_943734765.1 of Anopheles ziemanni. Classification (NCBI taxonomy): domain Eukaryota; kingdom Metazoa; phylum Arthropoda; class Insecta; order Diptera; family Culicidae; genus Anopheles; species Anopheles ziemanni. The sequence continues at coordinate 48,714,371 of NC_080705.1, read as the reverse complement.
ATAAGGTGATTGAAAGCATAACTGGTTTTCCATGTTTTTCACAAACATACGTACCGATAGTAGTACTGTAGAGAATTTTGAATCCCTTGGTACCACATCTGTCCACCAGCAACGGTCGCTATATCCTTACACACAAGCACAGGTGTCTTCATAAGGGTCCTTGAATCTTTTGGCAGCGAAATGTCTGTTTCGTCTATCAAAATTGATAGCAGATCATCAACTGCAACATGAGTTATCTTATGAGATAGAGCCCATAATCGCAACCGTTTTTTTGTCGGGCTTTCCTCGGGAGTTGCATCATTGGACTCGTCCTCATCATCAGCATCGTCATCCTCATCATACACTTCACAATCGCCATCTATCCAACCGTTACATACAAACAAGCAAACATCAACATCAACAATTTAGTTTAAAACTATAAAGCAAAAAGATTAAAGACAAGAGAGATGAATGACCGAATAGGTCAAAATCTCTAAAATTAAAAAAAAAAAAATAAATAAAATCTATCCAACCGTTCAGTAAAAACTCGAGAAAATCCCAGTTTTCGGTGTCCTCGTCTTCCTCTGAAACTTCAAAGTGTTCTGCTTCGGTGGATGATTCTGCGGATGGAAGCTCAATTCCGAAAACAAATAAAAACAAGTAGTTTACTTAATACGTTCTATTATTACAAAACTTACCTTGATTTTCCAAACAACCGCTTGTTTCAGGTTGCGGCAGGTTTGCGTCTTCCCATTCTTTTTCATATTGGGCCCACATCGCATCCCAGCCTTGTTGATGGTTCCACTTTTCTTAGTACGCTTTATGTTATCCATTTCGAAAAGAAAACAAAATCACAAAACACTGATGAAAATTTGATATGATGATGAAAACTTTTCACTTCTTGCTGTACGGATCGTCACTGCAGCTTTTGTTGTTGTACAACACAATTTTGATTATTTCTTTCTGCTTCTTCTTTCAGTTTTGTTGTTTTTCCTTTGGTTAATTCATACTGCCATTCCCGCTCATTTTTTCACCAATACCTTTCCCTGTACGTTTCGCACCCCCTCGGCCTATGAACTAGTCATCGAAATTCACCATTGCGGATTTCTCTTCGTTTCCCACCCCCTCGGCCTACACTTTGCTTGTCTAATTGTTACGTGGGTTCTTTCCACGCACGGTTCCACTAACACAGACAAATTTTTGAATCGCTGTGTCCAGACACGGGAAGTTATGTTTATACCACCCGGGTTGGATCCGACAGAACGTTCATTTGTACAGATGAGCGGGACAGACGATGACGAGCTACACGCTAAAAAGAGATAGCATACTCGACAACTTGTGTGCAAAGACCAAAGTATGGGCCAACAGGGATCGGGGGTGGGAAAACTTGTATGGTAAAGGATAAATTGACTAGTGGGATAATAGAAGAGTTTGACACAAGTATAATCGACCAGTCCTTTTTTACCTGGTACCTTCGAATTGAAATATTTTTGCAAAATGATTCCTCCACATTCAAGATAACGGCCTGATGATTTCCAGAAGCTGTAAAGAACAGAGTACAATGATAGCAATAGTTAAAGTTAAACGCAAAGCAATCTGGCTATCCCATTTATTACTTACCATTATGTTGAGCATTGCATCGCAAATCCCTTTTCTTCTTCAATGGCATATCGGCTCAACAGAAGTCACCCTTTGCGTCCGTGGTTAGTCGGACCACTGGCACATGAGGGCAGTCGGGTATAATTTGATCAATTTTCGTGGATCTCTGGGAGAAACAAAAGTGTAATGTGATATTGATTAAATCATCAACAATAAGTATCAATTTTAACACACAAGACACTCACTTGAACGGGTTTGTGGTTAGGACTAACCATCACCGCAGGCGAAGGCCTTGATCGTCGAGCTCCAACGGAAGCCGTCATATAATAAAACTGTTAATCAAATTCCTGCGATATTTCCCTTTTTCTAAATGCAGCAAACTGAGTACTACTTACCAGAAGTTCTTTTAACTCTTTTTAAATGCAAAACTCGTTACGCCCCGGGTTTCCAGCCAATCTTTTTTTGGAATTACGCAGCCGGGAGCGTGCAACAGTTCCAACTACTTCCGCTGATGGCAGACTTCAGAATGTTCTTTAACGAACAAAAAGCTATTTATTGTGCACTCCGACTTTACCCAGTCCACGTGCCTTCCGCGAAGAGTTGCCGGCTGAAGAGGATATCTAAAACGCGCACTATGCGTGTTTTATGATCGCAATGTACGTGCAGTTGCTCCCGTGTTTCTAAATGCACGAATTCGAATTGCGAACAAATACTGCAGTCGATCATGAGGCGCTCGACGGACATTTCCAACATTATCCGAGTCACACCATGGTCGTTCCTCAATCTGTCCAACTTCTCGTCCATCCGCGTCAACTGATGGGCCAGGTCGGCGTTGAACACGTCGGGGCCCGTAACATTTGCTCCTTGACCAAAACACTGCACACTGGAAACTGGCGGGGTGTGCACCGGAGTGGGTGGCAGAAATTGGGCTTCGAGGTTTTCTTGGTCCAATCCCACCATGGCGGATGGTACGGCACTGTCTTTGTCACTTACCGTTACCGTTGTTTCTTGTCATGCAGCGGATTGATCGGCTTCTTCGATTCTTGCGGTGATGGTGAAATCTGGAAGCTTCTGCTTCAACCACTCGAGAGAGTTATAATATTTATATACCTTAGAATACCTGTACCCAGGTTGCTATTCGAGCAAATATGCGGAAACTTTCGGGCACGCACATCAATAATTCGATCGTTTTGAAAATTGATTAAAAATCGAAGTGCTCGAAAATCGTTAAAAACTGTATATTTATATACCTTGGAATACCTGTATAAATACCCAGGTTGCTATTCGAGCAAATATGCGGAAACTTTCGAGCATAAACGCGGAACTATATCATAATACACTCAAATATTTCAGGCGGCCGTCAGCATCTTACCAATGGATTGCGAAGCTGGACAAATGAGTTCCGTATACCTCAGGCCGCATTAAAATCATTGGTTGAACTTTTAAATACCACCCTGGATCTAAATCTGCCTAAAGATCCTCGTACGATAATTAGGACTCCAAGGGTTTTAAAGATTCTAATGGACGCTATTGGCATTAAGGCGTTGAGGCTTGCCTAAGAAAATCATTGGCTCAGATCGATCGCTCTTTAACCATTTCATTAAATGTCAACATTGACGGTTTGCCTCTCCACAAAAGCAGCTCTAAATTTGTTTGGCCTATTCTATGCAATATTTATGAATTACCCGCTATTTCGCCTATGGCAATAGGCATATATTGTGGATCGTCGAAATCGAATAATGCGGTTGAATTTCTAAGTCCGTTTATTGAGGAGTTATTATCAATTTTAGAAAAAGGATTGAAAATAATTAGTTTTGATGTTGCTGTTATCGTAGAATAATGTCGACTGGGAAGCGAGCGAGCGAGATGGAAGAGAAAGACGGATAGATCTTCGAGCGGATCGATGGAGGAGTAATAACGCTCGGAGTAGAGGCAATAGCAGACAAGATATCGAGAGTAGCAGAAAGTAATCCAACTAGAAAACAGTAAAAGATCGCGACAAAAAGACTAAATTTTAAGCCACCGTAAAGTGCTATAAAATAGTCGAGACGAAAAAACCGCTTCGAACAGTAATTAAAATTTACGCTTTAATTACTTACGCTTACGCTAGATTCGTTGTTTTGTGTGCGATGCTCCTGCTCGATCTTTTATAAAAGGAGTGATGAATTTCAACGGCAAACATCACATAACTGGTACAGTGGTTTTTCTGCAAGTAGATGCAAAAGCTCGCACAAATGAAAAATTTCGAATGAAATAATATTTAGAACATCAAATCGGCGATACCGGGGGTGCAGACGACGTGTGCGCGTTCTTCGGGGCCGAAGAACGCGCAGACGACGTGCGCGTGTTAGCAAAACTCCTCCCCGAAAGAAACTCCTACAGCGAGAGTGAGCGGCACTATACTACTTTCCTTTGCAACCATACAGGAAGCAACGTAAAATCTGAGCTGCACTCCGGATTTCAGGATGCTTACGCACACAATCTTAAAAACGCCTTACATCCCTAGATGCGCAGCTTTGGGTTTTCTCTAGTGGGTTGGCCATGAAGGAATTTTAATTATTTTGGTAGCTGTTATCTCTTGTAGAGCCAACAGACCAACAAAAAACATTTTATGAAAAGGGCATTTGAAAGCGTTATCGAAAAACATAAGCGCTGTCATGAGTTCATTGCAATTAAATAAAAATCATTGGGCTTATAACATTATGGTTGAAGGACAATAGATCATGTGGTAACCGAGAGGTTGAGCCCTTCAGACAATCGTGTAACCAATCTTCTCAAATGCCCTGTTTTCATATCACTTTCAGAGGAATTTACTGGAACTACAGGTTGGATCGCCACAGCTTTTCATGTATACTATGTAGGTGGTAGGGAGTACCAAAATGAATAAATTTTGAAGTTGATATAGATACACAGATAAAAGTTTTCCTTAAAATTCCAATCAAACAGGTTTTCTGATACAGGAATCGTATGATAGGTAACTGTTGATCAATATAGATGTGCTTCCCTGTTTCTATTGTTTTTTCGTTAAAGAACGGAATTTAAACGTTTATAAGGAATGTTTGCTTTGGTTATCCTAAATTGCAAGATAGCGCTATTTTTACCAGTTATATGGTTCTGTATGACCTTGCGGCTGATACAAAGTTCAGGCATTTTACTCTAGCGTTGGTCTAGTTTGGTGTGACCCATTTCGTACTCATACGAAAAGTCCTCTGAAGGTCATATCAAAATAGGGCAGACTTGCAACTTGAGACCCACAGGAGTACGAGAGGCCATTCAAAAGTTTGCATACACCGTCAGATTAGAACAGCAACCAGAAACCTTAGCGCCCAACTAGGGGCTCTAGTATTTGGTGACAAATTAAAAGAAACAATTGTAATACTCATTCCTTTCCGGGTCCTCCAACAGTAACAGAAAATCCTGCCTGCAGCGGAAGTGAGAGTTCAGAAAACCCCAACATTTTCTTATCCTGTCGCTCTTCTGGTAGGCAATGGATAACACGAAGGTTGCCGAAACCGGCCCGAAAGGTTCCGAGCAATTTTTTTCACTACCACTGCTTTGATTTGTGTACGTACACGCCGAACTCGTTGCGTCTCCCTTTTTCAAATAATCATTTTTGTTCTCTAAAATTCGCTTCCCTCAGGAACTTTATAGAGGAATACGTTCATTAAATGACATATCCCTATGGAAAGGTCTGGAATACCGAATTTTTTTGAATTACATTGGATTTGTTCTACTAAAAGACCATTTGTCAGCAAAATATTATCAGCTCTTCCTTTTACTTTTATATAGCGTAAGAATTTTTTCTGTTGAAATATATAGAAAATTCCGCCCGGTTGCTAGGGATCCTTCAATAATTTTATGACGGATTTCAAGATTTTGTATGGCATTGAATACATTACAAGCAACATTCATAATCTCTGTCACGTAGTAGATGAAGTGAACAGGTTTGGTCCGTTATGTACCTTATCTGCATATCTGCGTTTGGAAATTTTCTCCATAGTATTAAAAAAAATGCTTCGTCACAGACCACTTCCTTTGAGTCAGATAGCAAAACCGCTCACCGAAATTAGTTATGAAGGAGCAATAAGTTTTAAAAATACTTGCATAAATAATACTAGATCATTATTGCCTGTAGAAAAAACAGAAACAAAAACGACTGTAATTTTCTCAGATTTTGTTTTGAGTACAAACTTTGAGGATAAATGAGTCCTAACAAAGGTTCTTCGTAAAATTTTCATAAAAAAGATCAAAGAAATTAATTGGAATTGGCAAATTGATTGCCGTTTCCTGCTTAACATGTATGATTTTTTCTCAAAGCCATTTGAATCCCCTTTTATACATGTTTTTGCCAGTCACGATGAGAAATTTAATTATTCTACGATGCAAGAGATGAAATTGTTTTGTTCCTTGCTGTAAAATAAATATTGTATACCCGTTTATTAATGCCTCATAATTGTATACGAAACATTAATATTTAATTCAATGAACCTTTCTCTTCCGTGATTTCAGTTTCATTTAAGCTAGTTATTTTCTTGATTCCACTTTGCTGTTTGCTATATTGAAAAAATTTTTTGTTAGAAAAGTTTTTTGTTCGTATACGATGGGTCGCCATTACGAACAACTTCTAACATTATCCTACTCGTGACTCTCGACTGGTACACACGCACTTTTCTTCGCTCCGCGGTTTACTGCTTTCACTCGCTGGTTTTTCCTGGGAATCATCCCGATTTTCACACTCAACACGCCATACTGGATTGTGTTTCGATTCTTCCGCGTTCACCGCTTGATTACCCAAAGTTTGATCAAATTGCAAGCGCGTCGCGAGTTCAGTTCTACGTTGAGTTACGGTTCGCCGCGGCTGTTGACCCCTGGTGTTTTGGCGATGGCTGACCTGTGCTTGTCCTGCGCCCGTTCTTCGTCGCTGGAGGACCCGAGTTATACCTGTGATGGCTATTGCAAGCGATGGATTCATCGGACATGTATGGGTTTGAGCTATACAATGTTTAAAGAGTTGACCAAGGGCGGCTCGCAAATCCTGTGGCAGTGTACAGGATGCACCGAAACTCGCTGCAGCGGCAGATCGTTGGTATTGGAAGAGCTCTCGGCTGCCCTGGCGGCACTCAAAAGTCAGCTGAACGAGAAGCTTGAACTGTACGGAGCCAGACTGGACGCAGCCACAGCATCGATCGACATTACACTGAAAGATGCTCTCTACCAACAAGCGAAAGCCACTAAGACTGCGCCAAGAACTGCTGCAAACAGAGCCACCGATGGACAGGCTGACGCACTAACCCCTCAAAGCGTCGCCTCATGGACCGTTCCCCTCCATCACCACTGGTTGATGTCGACACTCTGCCCCTTACCGGCACTGCACCATTGAACGTAACTGCACCACATGCCACTATCTTGCTGCCACCGGAAGATGATAAGTTTTGGCTTTACCTCTCAAATTGCCGTCCGACGACAACGCCTGTGGAAGTTCAGGCGTTTGTTAAGCACCAAATTGGCGTTGACGATACCACCGTAGTCAAGCTTGTACCGCCCTCGAAGGATGTTAATACATTGACCTTCGCGTCATTTAAGATCGGAATGTCAGCTGAACATAGAGAGAAAGCACTTCAGCGATCCACTTGGCCTGTAGGAACGGTTTTTAAGGAGTTTGTGAATCGTAAGCTGTCTAAGAACGCGGTGCTTGCGGTCACGGACGATCGCCACCCTCCATCTTCAATCACAACACCAGTTAGTACAAGAACCGAAAATTCCGTACTATCCCAGAATATTACCGACACACTGACCACATGTAGCGCGAACTCACAAACACAGCAATAGCAGTTTAGTGCCACCACCACAACGTATCCTTCCCCAGCACCGCCTTCGATACCGTTATTATCCAACGCACCACTAACACCACTTACCGCTTCTCCTGACACGCCGCTTTCGCCGTCGCTAACGGTTTATTACCAAATCGTTCGGGGACTGCGTACCAAAACTACCGATTTTTTGCTGGCCGCATCTGCTGCCACCTTTGATTTAATCATCCTAACGGAGACATGGTTAAACGAGCAAATCCCGACGCCGCTCCTATTCGATGACCACTACAACGTGTTTCGGACTGACCGGAATGCTGTTAATAGCGCATGTACACGAGGCGGAGGTGTACTAATAGCGTGTACCGCCACACTTTTGGCACACGAGGTACCGGTTCATTCCAGTCTGGAGCTTGCAGTGGTGGCTGTGAAACTACCGGATCGTTTGCTCTTCATTTGCGCTCTATACATCCCACCTACACATGCTTCGTCAACGGATGCCTTCACCCAGCTAACAAATGTACTAAATTTGCTAACTGACCAGATGAACACAAAGGACATGCTTCTCATCATGGGCGACTTTAATCTCCCGGGGCTTATCTGGTCGATCGGGGATAACCATCCCTTCAAGCATTATACGGCCACGTCGACCTCTGCATCGTCATCCTGTTTTATTGACTGCCTGGCATCGAACGGTCTATTCCAGCTTAGTTGTGTCCGCAACAGCCTAGACCGTCAACTCGATCTGGTGATCGCCAACGAAGGGTTGGCCGAACTATACCCAGCAATCCAGAAAAGCGTAGTTCCACTGCTCCCTATTGACCCTTATCATCCAGCCCTCGAATTAACCCTAACTCTTAAGATTAATGTAGCAAGTAATGCAAATCGATCTTCCCATTCTCGTCCTAGTTATAGTCCTGTTAGGCAGTTTAACTTTAACTTTAGTAAGATTAATGTTCCAAGACTTCGTTCTTATCTCTCAAATGCTGATTGGAGCCTGTTCCATGAGGCCACCTCTGTCGATGTTGCTCTACACTCCTTGAACCACATCATCACCTCCTCTTTCCCAATGTGCTGTCCCCGCCTGAAACCCCCTCCCAAGCCACAGTGGTCGGACCGTACGTGGCAAGTGTTGAAGCGTGACAGACGGCGGGCGCAACGCGCATGGAGTAGTTCCAACACGCCGCATAGGAAACAGGTGTACAAATACGCCTCAACTGCATTCCGCATACATAACCATGCTCGCTATGGTTCTTATATAGCCAGAGTCCAACACCAACTATCCCATAACCCCGCATCTTTTTGGCGATTTATAAATTCCCGTCGGAAATCCTCGTCCATCCCGTCTACAATGACTTTGGGCAATGTTAGCGCCTCTTCACCCACCGAAATCTGCGACCTTTTCAAAATTCATTTTTCGGATACCTTTGTGAATTCCACTGCAACTTCAACTCCTCGAGCTGATGGTTTGCCTAACGCGCCTGTGGGTGTCTTGGACATTAATAGTGTGGTGCTTGACGAGGCCTCGATACTCCGGGCTATTCGCAAAATTAAGGGAGGATGCTCCCTTGGTCCTGATGGTATTCCTGCCATCATATACAAATCTTGTAGCGATATCCTTGCCCCTCATCTCTGTAAATTGTTTAACCTTTCCCTTTCCTCCTCCTGCTTCCCATCCTTGTGGAAGTCTTGCTGGCTGGTACCAATCCTAAAAAAAGGAGCGCATAATTCGGTCTCTAATTACCGCGGTATATCCAAAATTTGCACCTGTGCCAAGATCCTTGAAACTTCTATCCATTCCCATATCCTCTCCCATACCAGCAGAGTCATCTCGTTCAACCAACATGGCTTTCTGCCTAAACGTTCTGTCGTCACAAACCTTATGTGTTTCGTCACTCGGGCCTCTGTATCTATCGATGCTGGTCTCCAATTCGACGCCATCCAGACGGATTTTAAAGCTGCCTTTGACAGGCTCCCCCACGATCTGTTGTTGGTCAAGCTTGAGAGACTGGGATTTGGCAACCCGATGTTGGCCTGGTTCGAGTCGTTTGTATCAGATAGGGTATATCACGTCAAGTTGGAATCTGCCTTATCCGATCAGTTTTCTAGCGGCTCTGGTGTGCCTCAGGGTAGTGTCCTTAGCCCTTTGCTATTCCTCTTGTTTGTAAATGATGTTAGCCACGTACTTCCTCCTGATTCATTCCTTATGTTTGCTGACGATCTAAAACTGTTCAGTCCTATATCCTCTGTAGCTGATTGTCTTGCTTTTCAATTCCTTATTGACCAGTTTTCCATCTGGTGTTCCGCAAATGGATTATCCCTGTCCCTCCCCAAGTGTGCTTCGATCTCCTTTTGCCGATCTGGCCGCCCGCTGCAGTATGAGTACAAGCTTGGTAATGAGCTATTATCCAGAGTGTCCGTCATCAAAGATCTTGGTGTCTGGATTGACGATCGGCTTTCTTTCACTTTGCATCATGACAAAGTGATAAGTAAGGCTTATCAAACTCTTGGACTCATCCGACGCATGGCATCTGATTTCACAGATCCCATGTGTCTCAGAACCCTCTATTGTAGCTTGGTCAGGTCCCATCTGGAGTTCGCTAGTGTCATTTGGATCCCGTCCTCTCCTTCTGCCATTGCAAGGTTTGAAAGCGTCCAGCGAGCTTTCACGCGCTTTGCGGTTCGTAGAGTGTTTGGTCCAAGCACCCCGTTGCCCCCCTATGCTGTCCGTTGTCAGGTTCTGAATCTTGAACCATTGGAGCTGAGGTGGCGGGCCTCTCAAGCTCTCTTTGTAGCCGGCCTGCTATCCCAATCGTTGGACGTTCCCTTCCTTTTATCCTCCCTAAATTTTTACATCCCATCACGCCCACTTAGACCTCGTCCTATCCTTTCCCTGGCTAGGCGTCGAACCCAGTTCGGCGCCAATGACCCGTTTCTCCGTGCAGTGCGGGAATTTAATGAGTCTGCTGATCTGTTCGACTTCAACACCTCCCTCTCCACCTTCCGTGCCAACCTTCGCCATTCTCCTTCCTCATAAACTGTATCCGTTCTATTCCCTTTCCATTTTTGCAACATCGCCATTTCCATCACTGTTCTGTTAAACTGTATGCCCCCGCTAAGAATTTGTTAGATTTAAGACTTTATAGAGTGTGAAGCTTGAGGCAGACACCAGTAAGCCAATAAATACAATACAATACAATACAATTAGTTGGAGCACATTTCCATACCCCTGGAAATCTTTGGTGGATTTGTTTCCTTTGTTCATTCCTGTACATGTTAACAATGTCTAAAACTTCCTTTTGCCACCACATAACAAACTGAATCACCAGTTTTCGCGTATGCGTCGGTAGAAATTATTTTTTTAAAAATAATTTAGCTGTAAAATAGAATGTAAGTGAATAAGAATGGCGCATTCAGATAAAAATAAATTATTCACTTACGTTATCAGTAAATATTTCTTTGCGCGATAACAACCAATAAAAATTCACCACATCCTGCTCATTATTGATAAGATCGTGTGTTTCGGCTACATTAGAATTTTGTTGTTGCGGTGGTTCGGCTACTTTTGAAGAGTTCACATTCAAAATTGAGGCAAGACGAGGAATATTCGCTTCAAAGTAGCTTTGTACTGCTTCTGCTTACTTCGGTCAAAACGAGTATAGAAGATCTTTTTTAAATGTTGCGAAAGCTGCCTCAAACTTATTTGAATTTTCTACTTGTACGGCATCGAGAATATCGTTTTTCATATTAATAATAGGAGAGTTTAGATTGGAAATCTCGTTCTTTACATCCAATGCATCCGTATTTCTTACTTTTAGAAAAACGAACAATGCAATGGGACGATATGGCATAAAAGTTGAATGAAATTTGGTTATCCCATTTTGCGTCTTACGGGTGTTTGATTTCTCGTGACTTGGCATAGTTAATGAAACATTTTTAGGTGATTTGAAGAAGTGCCAATGATTTCTAGAAAATTCAGAATAATAATTAAATTTTGTTTACCGATACTTATACATCTATATTACCTTCGAGCCGGTTATTGAGATGTCTCGAAGCAAAATCTCTTCCACGACAGTTTCTGCTCCACTCAGGTTCTTAAATTCGGCGACGAACTATATAGCGATCGGCTTCATCCCTGTCCGTTGATGTTGCATACAACTGCTCGCTACGTCTTTCCTCCGGAGAATAGCCATCCTTCATCTGCAGCTGCTCTGCTTTCCAAAAACGCTCGATGCTCTCCTCCAGTGAAAGGACTGATGCACAGACGGTGATGGTAGACGTTTCCACACTTGATGCTTCCACCGAACCTTTACCCGCAACCATCCATCCAAATACGCTCTCCACCAGCTGAGGAAGATCGGGTCCCAAACGAGTGCGTGCTGCTTCCGGGAAGAATGAAAAATAGTGCTCGATGCCGATTACTAAGTCGATTGGCTGCGGCTTGTTGAATTCAGGATCGGCCAGTAATATATGCTGCGGAATTTTTCAACCTTCCGTCGATACAAACTGAGTTGGCAGCTCTGCTGGAAACTTCGCTATTACCAGGAAGTTCATGCTGCGTTGGAAATCACCTCGATTCGAGCGGACTTTAACATTCAAACTTTCTTTTATCGTTTCAGACGCCTTGAATGCTTATGTTTGTTTTTAGGCTTTGATGCGCAATATGTTTGCCAGCCGTTGGCTAATGAGATTGGGCTGTGAACCACTGTCAATTTGCGCTCTTGGGGAATGTTCCATTCCAAAATTGTCTACTACCTTTACTATTGCGGTTAGCAAGAATACCTGATGCCGCTTTCGTGCTTCTGCGACCGCGCTACTCACGGCTATGCTGCTCGATGGGCAAGGCGGACTACTTGTCGCCTCTATATGCAGCAGCGTATGATGCCTTCTTTTGCAACGTCTGCACGTATGCTTACTCATGCAACCACTTTGGACATGCCCCATCCGCAAACAGTTGTAACACAACTTCTTTTCGCTGACAATTTGACGTCGGTCAATTGGCGAAAGATTTATGAATACAGCACACTCGTTAAGCGGATGATTTTTGGATCAACGTGAACATCTTTTAGCGGCCTCCATGATAGATGGATAGGAAGCCAGATGCGCTGTTCCTGCTTTTGCTTTGGGCTTTTCTTCGGCTGAATGGTACATGGAAATTGACTCAAACATGCGCATACGTCGCTGCAGGAATTCAATTAAATTGCCGTATTTGTGGTCCTCTACCTTAGAAGCATAATCTTCCCATAGCTGCAAAGTATCATCGGGTAGCTTGGTGCACAGCAAATATTCTAAAATGGTGCTCCATTCTTCAGTGGCTTCACCAAGCTGATGCACAATTTTGCGATGGCGGTCGAATTCATCGACAAGCTTATTGTAGCATACGCTACGCACATCACACAATTCCCACGTATCCTTATCACATCACACACTATATTTCAAACCCACATCTCATCACACTTATCACACTTTGTAACAACACAACACAACACGCTAGAACCACACAACGTTCTTAATCCACACTTTGTAACACAATGTACAGTCAGGAAAGTTATGACGAAAGTCAGAACCCAGAACCCAAAACACAAACCATGTAACTGTTACAATGTTGCAGTCACCAACCACTTGTGACCCATAGAAGGAAGAACCTTGACTTAGGTTACAATGTTGCATAACATGCAACGAAAGTCAATGTCAACCCACTCTTAAGCTAATGAGTCATAAATTAGAAAGAACACAACGCCGACCTTCGAGGCGCTAACGGAGCATAGGCATGTGTCATACGACACCTAGGGAAAGCGTGAGAACCGCGCGTCGAACCGAGCGCATGACGAAGTGACTCAAAGCGGAACCAGGAAAAAGGTCTTTCTCCAGGCAAACCAGGAAAACTCAGAAAAGGATAACATTAAACAGATGACCATTGTAACAAAGAAACCTTTACTATAAAATAAAGATGAGGCTGAACGAAAGGAGTTCAGTCCCAGTTCAGACGACGCAGAATCGACAATTGTGTTTTCTTTGGATCACCACAGCACCAGGATTCTACTACAGCACCTCTACCTAAACTCCACGTCAGAACTTTCACCCCAAGCGTGCGAACTCACCACATTTCCGAGTCGCCGTTGCGCCATGCAAATTCATGCAAGAATAACTTCAGCTCAGGCTCATGAGGCTGGTTAGTCTCTTTAAATTTAAGTAACGCATACGGACAATCACACGCTGCTTGACGAAAGATTTGACGATGTCGGCAGGTATGTCTGGCATTCTCGCTTGAATCACAGTAGCTATTCTGCGCACAATTCCAAAACTCTTCAACAAACTTCCTTCCGGATTCATCCTCAAAAAACTATCCTCCATTTTCAACCCTTGATTTAAAAAAAAATGGTGAAGGCTCATACAGTCCCCCCAAAGAAATATGATGCATAAAAGATAACGGTTGGCGATATGAATGCTCTGGAGTCATCGTAAACGTTTCCTCACCTAAGGCCAGGGTCGAGTATTTTTGTTTATACTTTTTGGCTAAGAATCCCATGATGTAGGTTAGACCGTCACTTTCTTGTTGCGATTCTATGTCTATAGCACATGTTGATTCTATATGTTCTACAGACGAGGTGTCATTGATTTCTTCCATCTCGGAAATGTCCGGCAGGGAAGGTACAATAGCTGCCTTCGCAAATACTGTCACTGAAACAAATTCCTCATGGCTTTCCTCGTGTTCTTCTCCAGTATAGGTTTGGTTTCGCAAGATAGTCGGCGTTTTCCCCAGTATCATCATGCGAAATCGGTAAATGCAACTTCTCCTATTTGCCGAATTTGAGAGAAACAATTTTCTAAAACTTCTTGATTAACATGAAAGATGCACATAAAATTAATTCTATGCATCAGCTTCATGTCGTCAAACAGCATTTGCACCGATGTTATGTGCATAAGAATGAATTTTTGAAACACCTGCAGTGTTGAACTTCCATTGACCCTCATGGTTAGCACTAAATCAAACATCTCCTTGAGTGCTTGCTTCGGGTGTGCATTAGCTACATTAGCTTTCTTAAAGTCATGTTTCGCAACTGGAGAATATGAGTTCGATATACTGAACCAGCGATCGACTTTTTCAATGAATTCTGCCAAGACATAAGCTGCACCGTCGTCGAGAAAATATTGCCTCAAGCAGACTGCAGTGATACGCGACAACAGTTGCACGGCTCGCCGTACGTTTTGACGCTCCTGAGGACTCATAATTAAGTGATCTTTAGTTAACTTAAATGCTGGAGTCATTTCGACATGATAGTGCCTATTACGAGACTCGAATGTTCGAGAATTTCCGACTCGAACGTCACATTTTCATTATGCCTCATCTTCGAGTTTCCGTTCGGCTTCCGTTCGAGAACTTTTTTGTCGATCAAAGTAATCTGTCGAACAATTTGGGAAAAATTGCATTACGGTTCTCGAACGGGAACTCGTATTCGATAAATTTTTATCCGTAAGTCTAGTGTTACGGGAAGTGCCAAAAAGTTCAATCGAAGAGACCTCATGAGAGTTCCAATAGTAAATTCTGATACATAAGATACACTTGAATATAGCGTTTTTATAATGCGAAGGTACCTTTTCGCTTTAAATTGGAGAAAAAACACACACCGAACTCTTCACACATTTTTCATTGTTTACAAAATGCAACAGTCGATTCACACCACTTTGACAGTTGCGCTTGGAAAAAAATCGATGCAACTTTCATCGACTCGAACAAATGACCATAATGCAATTTTCTCTAATGATCGAGTCGGCGGTTTCCGAGTGATGAGAGAGTTGTTCGAGAATCGTACTAAGCCCTGATGTCTGGCGTGTATGAGCTTGTCCACTGGAGCAGCTGTTATAGTTATAGTTTCTTAGCAATTTGATAAGGTGAGGTGCATCAGGAAAAACATAAATATGTTTTCCAGTGACCGGATGAGCAAAACATGGTTTTTCGTAATTATGTACACCCAACTCTTTCCAGCAACCAATGTTTGACTGGCAGTTATCGCTCACAATAGCCACATCGTTAACATTTCTATCGTGCTTCAAAATAATTGCCAAATAATTTGCCTAAATCTTTCAACAAGCTTCAAAATAATTGCCTTCGTCATCTGCTGATCGAATCCTATATATACGGGTTGCTTCCAGTTTTTAAATAGGCCCCGCGCCATCACTACTTGTAGGTAGTTATGGGGCCCGATAATTTGATCGGCTGCTAGATCGTATTCTAGAATTTTTAACTTTCATTTCACCAAATGAAAGGACGCATACGCGATCTTTCGGTAGAAGCGTGTTGGCTAGGTCTATTAAAGCCAATACGTCTTCCAATATTCCCTGCCGCAAATTAAGCCGTTGAGCATATTTCTGAAATGTCGAGATGGCTGGGAGCGGGTATTTTAAATCAGTCGCTAGATATTTATGTAAAGTAATAAAGTGTAGAAAGAGTAGACACAAAAACTTCCGCTTGCTTTCTAGTCGCAGCCCGAACTCAGAACTGCCGTTTATTTCTCAATCCACTCCTTATATACGCAAATCCTCTTAGGGTTCGGCTAGTTCCGATCGCTAATAATCCAGTTCATTACTCCTCTTACGCGCACCTCTATTCGTACAGCAGTACAGATACAGCGGCACGGCGTATTTCAACTTCTGACTTACATTCGGCCTTTCCTGACGCCTAACGCAGACCCTTGCTAGGCACTATGCTTCTTCCTCTGAAGATTCTAGCTCCTCTTCATTGACAGCATATGCCCACAGCTTCATGTTGTCAATGCTAGTCGTTGTCATATTCGGCCCTTCGCATTCAGCGGCTTTTCTAACTTTAAAACGACCGTTTCGATTCACAGTCACAATTTGATAGGGCCCCAGATATTCGCTTGCCAGTTTCCTACCAGCCACAAACTGCGTTCTTCGTATAGCTACCAAATCCCCGGTCACATAACCCGATTCTGGTTTCCTTTTTTTATCGAATTCTTTTTTTTGAGCTAGCTGCGCTTCTTCAATAGCCTTTCTTGCATTGTACCGCATTTCCTGTCTATCTCGCTCAAATTCCTCATATATCTCCTGCTGCAATATTTCTCCCAGCTTATCATCAGTTAGATTCTTCATTCGCACGCCAAACAATAACTCAAAAGGTGATTTACCAGTAGTTGCATGCCCGTGTGCGTTAATCGCCCTCTGAACCCTTGGGACCTCCTTAAACCACTTGCAGGGATTCTCGGCAGACAACTTGGATAACATGTTGAGCAACGTACGGTTAACTCGCTCCGCTTGTCCGTTACCCCTAGGCACCCCTGTTGTGCAAACGACGTGTTCGATACCGTTGGTGTTCATATACTCCGCAAACGAATTTGCCGTGAACGCCGCTCCTCGATCCGTCACCACTCGTTCTGGGTTCCCGAACACAGACGACCATTCTTCTATCTTCCGCAGCGTCTCCTCCGCACTCGTAGTTTTAGTCGGGTACAGCCAGACAAATTTGCTGAAACCGTCCACCATCGTTAGTATGTACCGGTATTGCTTCGACGTTGCGTCCATTGGGCCGACGTGGTCGATGTGTAACGTGTGCAGCGGTTTGTCGCCCTTCTCTATAGGATGAAGATACCCTTCCTTCAGACCCAATTTTTTATTGTACAATATGCACTTCACACAATTTCCGATGACTTGTTTCACTTTCATTTCAACCTGAGGAATCCAATACTTCTGTGTCAACGTATGGATTGTTTTCTGACTACCGAAATGTCCGTTGTTATGCACCTCTTGAATAAGCTGCTTTTGCATACTTCGCGGAGCCACTATCAAGTCTTGTCCATCCTTCAAATAATATAGTATGCCACCTTTCAAGTGGTATGCTCCATAAGGTTCTTTTCGTAGGATCTCACAAATTGCTTTCACCATTTCATCTTTCTGTTGACTGTTCTTGATGCGCGCCGTAACTTCTGACGTCACTACCATTACACGATATGTGTATCTACTGAGGCAATCCACGTGTCGAAGCCTCGATCCCGGTCGATGTTCCACTTCAAACGTAAAATCCTGCAGGTACATTACCCACGGTAACACTTCGCTAGGTACCTCAGCCTTTTTCAATGTCTGTTTAAACGCATTACAATCAGTCACCAGCTTAAAAGGTACACCCAGACTTCTCTAAACTTCTCTTCTTCTAAACTTCTTTGTTGCCAGGAACACAGCTTTCGCTTCTAGAACATAGCTATGTTTTCTTTCCTCTGCGGCCGTCGTTTTTTTACTCCAAAACGCTACCGGATGCAGTTTTCCTTCAAAACGTTGGAGTAACACCGCACCATATCCCTCCTTCGACGCGTCGGTATGCAATTCTGTCTCTGCTTCACGGTCGTACAATCGTAACACTGGTTCACTCGCAAGTATCTCCTTCAACTGGTTAAAGGCTAGCAGCTCTTGACTTCCCACCACGAACTCCGTATCCTTACGCAGAAGATTGGTGAGGGGGCGAGCGATATGAGCGTAGTTTTTCACGAATTTTCTGAAAAACCCGGTGAGCCCAAGAAAAGCCTGCACAGCCTTCACATTCTTCGGTACACTGAACTTGGTCACAGCATTGATCTTCTCGGCGCTTGGCGAAATCATGCCAATTTCTACATAGTGGCCAAGGAAATGGACTGAGGACTGCATAAACTTGCATTTTTTCCATTTCACCGCGAGTCCATGTTCTGCAGCCGTCATGAGCACTTGTTCCGTTTTCCACAGACACTCCGCCGCCGTTTTTGCGTAAACGATCAAATCGTCCATGTACACTTCTAACACGCCTTCGTTGATAAGGTTCAAAAACACGTGGTTGACGAAGCGCATGAACACCGCAGGAGAGTTACACAACCCAAACGGTGCTCTATTAAATTCGTAAAACCCCTTTTTCGTCACAAAAGCGGTGTATTTCTTACTCGCCTCGTCGACCGGCACATGGAAAAATCCATTTTCTAAATCCATCACCGAGAACCACTTTGCACTCTGAAGCTTCTCCAGCACCTCGTCGATCCGCGGAATTGGAAATCCGTCTTTGAGTATCATCGAGTTCAGTTTCCTGAAATCGACGCATACACGATTGCTGCCGTCTTTCTTCTTCACCACGACCACCCGGCTGGCGAAATCAGACGTCGAAGCTTGCACAATCCCTTTTGATAGCCATTCGTCCACCTGCTCGTTAACGGCTTTTTCTTCCGGGTACGCAAGTCGCCCCGGTGTATGTCGAAAAGGAACAATGCTTTCGTTTGGGACTATTCTCAATTTCACTGGACCGTCCTCCAATTTTGGTTCGCACCACGCTTCGTTGTATTTACTAACGACACTATCGATTGCCTCCTGGAATTTGGGTGGTACTACTATTTTGTCCGGCTCGCAAATAAACACGTCACCGCTAAACACACATTCTTCCTCCTTGTTCTTACCACTTGGGCGCACTTTTATGCCGTCTTTCGTCACCGTCGCTTCCATATCTTTCAAAGCCTCTCTTCCGATGACTGCCTCGTAACACATGCTTCCAGTAGGAACAACATAGAACTGTATTTCCTTGTACTCATTCTGGTCGATCGTCACTGTCGTCACTATTGTTCCCAACGCCGCAGTTCTTGTGCCGCCGAATCCGTTGAGGGTCATTGTTGTCGGAGTAACGCTTGGGCATCGTATGGCCTGTTGCGCTTCTTCGGACAAAAGATTGTATTGGCTGCCCGTATCGAAAAGGGTGTTTAGCTCTTTCGTTCCGATTCTCATGGTGATCGTTCCCCCTTTGTCGCCGCTGACTAAATTGGTGTTCCCGGAAAAACTCGGTCTGTCTTTGCATTCGCGTGCTCGGTGACCTGGTCTGCCGCAGCCAAAACAAACCGGTCCTGCTACTTTGTTAGGGCACTCTTTGGCAAAATGTCCCATTTTCCCGCAGGTACGGCATTTTACGCTGGCCGCTGTTATTTGTTTGGAATTGTTGCCATCCGTAATCTTTGTGATTACTGGTCGCTTCTGACGTTGTTCGCGAATTTGGGCGACCAATTTTTCGTATCCCTTCAT